>NW_011500133.1:171065-239008 GCF_000495115.2 Populus euphratica
AAAAAAAAAACCACCATTCACTAAAACTCATACAACATCTCCAAATGGGCACCATGCATTAATAAAAAAATTAATATATATATATATATAAATTATTTCAAGCTACAAAAAATTCAACATTCACTTAATCTCGTGCAATCACATCTCCAAACGAGCAATATGCATTAATAAGGGTATCCCAACCTTAACCAACAATCTGCTCCAATTATTCTGAATATCTTTCGAGGGGTGACTGGTAGAATGTAGTTTTTAATGGTATTTGTTAATCTGGGAAAATTCCAAATTAACTTGACACTCTAAATTGATTCTTAATGTACTGTCGAAACTAAACTTTTATTAATTAATTACATGATGTTAATTCACTATAAATGTATTCTACAATTGGGTTGCAGATGTTAAAAAAACAATCGAATTGAAGTAAATTGGACTTTTGAAGTAGAAATGTATTTCAAGGATGTTGGATGTTTACGAGGTGTTTTTTAATTGAAGTATTTAAAAATTAGATTTTTAAGGCAAAAAACTAAATGTTTAATTTTCTAGCTATTATTATGATAAATGAAATCTGGGCTTGCGAGTGATATATAGTTGCTTATTTTTTTTTTCTAAAAAAGAGCAAATGACCCTTTAAGAAATTAAATAAAAATAAGAATAAGCTTAAGCTTGTTAGCGCTCCTATGTTCTTTTTTACTTTTTTTTTTAAAAAAAGTTGCATATAAATTTAAGTGGAAAAAATATTGAATATTGTTGAGTTCATGATTCTGGTCACGATTTTGATTAGTTAAGCTACAACAATTAAGTTATTATTTTTTTCTAACATTTTTTTACTGATATCTTTTTTTGTATTTGTTTTCTCAAAATAATTTTTAAATTTATATTTAAATTAATATTTATTTTTTTATCTAACCTTTTTTTGGATAAAGATTTTTTTATGGTGTTGTGCATATTTTTTTAAAAAGATTATTCTGATTCATCTATAATTTTTTTGTATATTAGAATTTTATTTTTGAAAATAAAAATATATTTATTTTCAGATAATATTTCTGATATATGCAGCCTTGCATAATATTTTTCACTTTTATTTATTTAATCAATTTATTATGTGTGTATATTCTTAATATCACTTGATTGAATAAAAAGTTAATTTTAATACATAAATTCAATAAATACAACAGGGTAAATGTTATATCTTGCAAGATTAAATATCATAATCTATAATTTTTTTATTTTATTTTTAATTAGTCATAACCTAATTCTAGGTTATTCCTTAAAAATTAATTTTTTTCAAAATAAAAATAAAAAAATAAAATAAAGGCTGGCAACACAAAGAAAGCAGGCCGGGGAATTAAGTAGCAATTTAGGAGGAAATTTTAAGGCCTAATTATACCCCATTATACCCAAAAATAAAAAACATACAAATTCAAGATCAAATTAAATAATTATTGGATGAATTTGCATTAAAATTAAGTACATTATAGGCTAATTTGATTTAATCATGGGTTAATTATATTTAAGAATTAATTTGGGTCCAATTAAAGGATTTAATTAAATACAAGGACTTAATTATACTTTAAATGGGTCAAATTAATTTTATTTGTAGGTTAATTGATGAAAAATTAAGTTTAGGTACTTAATTTGAGATTAATTGAGAAGATTGAAATTTTAAGAGATCAAATTTAATTTTTACCAAGTTAATTGATTGAAATTAGAGGCCAAATTACAAGACAATGGAAGTTTTGGGGTTAATTAGGGCTAAATTAAAGAAATTTATAGCCAAGGATCAACCTGCAAAAGGCGTCAAACTATATGGGCTCAATTGACAAAAATTAGGGGTGAAATTAAAAATTTAATGGTCAGTTAGGGTTTAAATTGCATAAATCCAAGATCAAGGACTAAATTGCAAAAAATACATAAATCTTAAGCTCAAATTGAAGTTCTGTAGGGACCTAATTGCATTAAATCAAAAGTTTAGAGTCAATTAGAGTTCAATTAAAACTAATTGAAAGTTGGAGGACTAAATTAAAAATCAATAAAAATCTATAATTCAATTCAAAACAGTGATGTTTTTCATATATATATATATATAAAGACCACACGACGTGTTGTTTAATCAATGTTTATTGTCTTCCCTGATTTTACCTAAAAATGCTGCTTGAGGGACTATTTTTCATATGCCTTTAATGCTTTATTTCTCTATCAAATCTAACAAAATGGCACATAAATGATCCCCTGCAGTTTCTCTACAACTCCAAGTGAATATTTCAGTCTGAATGGCAACGAGACTGTGCCGGAGTCGGTCTAAATAAGCCAACTCAGACAACGTTCTTTTACAGATTTGACAACTCAGAATGTCTACTTTAAGCCGACGGTTGGGATCCTTCCCAGTTGAATTAAGCGCTTAAATTTCTCCTCAATGTAGACAAGATTGTCTTTTGCCTCCATCTAGAGGCAAATTTCATGGCCTGAGAAAGAAAAAAATGGGATTCAAAGCAAGCCAAAAACTAATCTCTCTACCCTGATTCTGCAGTTTTTCTTTCCCTCTCTCTTCCCGACATTCCAACCACCAACTTCTTCATCACAAGAAGCCACTAATCAACCACAGAGAACCACCGTGAATCTTTCTCTCTCATTTGCAAACCTATTTCTTTCTCATATAACAACTCTGACGACCAAAACTCTCTACCAACTCTGCTATCAGCCTCTCGTCTTTCATAATCAGACCACCTCCAACCTCAGTCCAGGCTAGTGACAGCAGCTTCTTCTTCTCCACAAGGTTGCCTCCCACTTCACTCCATTGCTTGCAACGGTAAAGTTGCATGCAGAATGTGAACTTACTATTCACATTATGCAAATAATTCACAAACTCGGCCCCAAAAAATGAAAATAAATTAAAAAAATCCCTTTCAGATTTTTTTATGATTTTCTAGTATATTTTTCTACCCATTTTGCATGATATCGGGTTGTATATTTACAGTGTAAAATACAAATCTAATATCAAAAAATCAGTTTTCTCTAAAATATTTTAAAACAAATTCAAAATATTTCCAAAATATCTCATAATATTTTAAATTAATTTCTCTTTTCTAAAACAAATAAAAAAATATTTTTTTCATGCATATGGATAAAGATTAAAATTTTTCCAAGCATACCTTCATAAAAAACAAAAATTACATCTTTTTCATATTAAAAAAACAAAATTTCAGAAAATGATATCATAAACATGATTATCCATTAGGATTTGATCAAAGTATCAAAAAACTTTTTCTAATCTTTTTATAGGATCCAAATGTAGACTTTAATACTTATGAGTTGTAAAATTACATGATAAAGTACATCCTCAAGTATTAAAGTTACAAGATGTAAATAAATACGATGATAAAATTTAGACTTCATAATGGTTAGGTTTTAACCTAATGAGGTGAAGACTTTCTTGTGAAGAGATATTTGTTTTGAACTTTGAAAAAGACTAACGAATAGAAACCTAACTTGGAAAAAATAATCAAATAACAATGCAGCTTATCTGAAGTGGAGTGCACTGAGGGTGATGCGTCTTTCTCTTGCATAACCAATCCCTTACCTAAACTCTTGCAGACCATAAGTTTCTAGTGACCATAATATTAGGTAGTGATTACTAAACACTAATCATAATTTTATAATTAAATAAAAAAATTCTTTCCAATACATAACACCTCACATAAAAGATACGATAAAAAGCCTTCTTCATCGCTAAACAACATCACGGTGCTCACGACCCCGCAACATTATTAATATTTTTTTATTAGATATATATAATTCTTAAATTTATTTAATAATATGCATATATTAGTGTTTTAAAATATATTTAAAATGTTTCATATAAAAAAAATATAATAAAAAACTTACATATATAAATATATTTTAATAAAAAACACATCTGATACACTGCGGATGGTGGGTCAAATAGGTGGTGTCTTTGCACAGCCCGTACACAAAGATCTGCTTGCTGACTGATTTGAGCATGGAAGAGTATCAGAAGCTGCTGCATTTTTCAGTTGAAGATGACGACAAAGGCGGCTACAGAGCAGGCATATTGAGTTACTTGAATCCAGCCGTTTATATACATCTTTCATGACTTGGAGTTTCGATTATTTATATAAAATCAACGATAATAACGATGCACGTCTGCATCACTCATTTCTATAAGAAAATTTTTATATTATTGTATAGAAAATTTAAGAATTTTTTTTTTTGCTTTCAGTTTCTTTTCCATGGTGACTGTCCTTTCCTTTCTCTTTCAATTTTGATTGTTTTTTTTTTAAAAAAAATTAATATATTAAAATAATATTTTTTATTTTTTAAGATTTATTTTTAACATTAAAATATCAAAACATCTAAAAATATATAAAAAATAATTCAATATAAAAATATTTTAAAAATATTATTGAAATACAAAAACAAATAACCTAGGTTTTGTTTGTTGTTATAAAGTGAGGTGGTATAATTTATATTTTGTTTTATTTATAAATTTAAAAATATTATTAAAATATAAAAATAAATATTTAATTTATTATGAAATTGATGTAAGAATCAGACCTAAATGGTCTCCATCAAGTCATCAACATCTATGGAATGGAAATACAACTGATTTCCTTTAGTCACCACCATTAAAATAGTCTTCTTGCTTCTCAAAGCAAGATTGGACAAAAACTATGGGAGAAAAGGACAAACGAAGCTAGGTGATCAAGGCAGCTAATCCGGTCCATATATGCCTCCTTCATTTATGATGAACTTTTATTAATGATTTTAGATGATCAAGTTTTATCAAGGAAAACACGCGAGCTATGAAAAAAGATTAAATATTTTATATTAATTGAACCGTATTAATTAAAACAATCCTCTAAAAACTACACAGGTTATTTTTCATATATATTAGTGAAATTATAAATATAATAAGTTGTTTATAATAAGAAGATTTATCGAAATCAAATTTAATTTAATTTACTACACGAATAAGTCAAATGGTTTTACTCTTTTCTTTCCCTTATATCTATCTTCATTATAATAAATAAATAAATAAATAATAAACACAATTATCATTCCTAAAACTTTTATTAATAATTTGTGATTCGAAGTGTCAAGAGTAACCCTGGAATCACATAGTTTTACATCACATAAATTTAAAATATTTGAAATTATAATAATAATTATTTTTTAATTTTTTTAAAAATTATTTAAAAAAATTATTTTTAATATTAACACATTAAAACTATTTCAAATCACAAAAAATTAATACCCAGAAGACTAGAACTGAGCATATGTTTGCATGCTTCGAACTTTCAATGTAAAAAAATAATCATGTAAAACGTGAAGTTAAAATTCTTAAAACGGTGCCAAATATTTGAACATAAGCAAGTTCCAAGAAGACCAGAAGTGAGCAAATGTATGCTAAAAACACATGTTGTAATTTAATCATGTGACAAGTAAAGGGCATCGCCCCCCTCTTTCTATTTCCTTCATCTCTCTCAAGTCTCGGGTCAATTTGTCTCTCCAACTTTCTTGTAATTTAGCACAACAAAGACCACATAGATTTTTCAGCTTTCTTCAATTTAATTACAATAATTTAATAAGAAATATTACGTTAAAGAAATAAAAAAATATTTTTTCCTTAAATTATAGGAATTCATGTTGAAACCCACAATTTGTTGCCCATTTGGACGTACCATCTTGCCGTGGCTTTCCATGGAAAAAAACGAAAAATATACTTTAATAGAATTAACATACCTGTTGATTTTATTATTAAGTTAATTAGGTCAATATGCATCGACCTTATTTATTTTTAATAAAAAAATTATTAGTTTAAATCTGCTGAAATACATATTTATTTAATATTAAAATTTAGCCCAATTTAAATTAAAAATGGCAAATTTACATGATCAACTAGGTTTAATAACAATGAAAGCGAATTTCAGCAGGACTCTTCATCAAGAAAGATCTGGTGATTTTTCTAAATAAGGGTATGCCAGTCTATGTAATACCTGACGAAGAAAGCTTACATGATCAATAAAGTTTACATGATCGTGTATGATAGTTTTAATAATGAATAAATATTTTTATATATTTATATTAATATTTGATGGAAATATAAAGGGTATTTAAAAATAAATTTTTTTGACTTTTCTCTCTTTAAAAAAATGTTTGTTCTTGCGTCATCCTTTTCAGGTTTCTTTCCATGAGCTGTTCCTTCTGCCGACGTTCCTAATTTGGAATTCTAGCTTAAAATTCAACTCTCTATGGCGCTCCGCATTAAACATCTGACAGACAATGAGGGCCAAGTGGACTTCATTAATGGCCAGAGATAATTTGCAGAGATACAGCAACTTTCACTTGTCAACTTGTTTCTGTAATACCAATCTATGTAATGCAAGCTACCATTTTAGCTGAATTGTACGAAGTTGAATGGTAGATATACACTCATGCTTGCTTCCTCGGCAGGGGAATTGAAGAAAATGGGGCACTAAAGCGCATGCAAGGGCGTTTCTTTGTTTCTTACAGCAGCAGTTCCCTCTTGCCTTCTGGGTTGATTGGATCAACGGGAGACCAGTTTGTTTGTTCTTCTTTTTCCCTTGAAATAGGCCCGAAATTTCAAAATTTACAAGCCAACGTAGCACCTTCTTGTATCCCAGACCAAAGTCATGGCCACTTGTGCTAACGTTTTTGGTTGCCATAACCTGATACTTAGATGATTCTACACAAGAAAATTGTGGCCACATCAACTCTTTCTGGCTCCATGGATCATAGGTTCACACAGCAGTTGAAGAAACAAGAAATTAATGGTTCAGACTTGCATACTCGTAATTCTGTGGCACAGAGAAGAAAAAATGCAGACTTGAATAAATGTTCGTTTCAAGAGATGTCGATGATTTAAATCAGGAACAAAGGGGAGAAATCACGAGGGGTGTACTTTAATTAGTCAAGCTCTGTATTTATTTTTTAGGGGTAAATAGTTTCAGTTTTATAAATTTTAAAGTTATTAAAAATTTATATAATTGTTAATTTCATAATTTATGGGATTAGTTAAAGTGTGTGTAAATTAATCCAAATATCTATATTAATTAAAAACAAATAAAAAAATCATGCTAAAAATTTGTTAAGAAACTGAAAACAAAGGAGGGAGGATATCTACCATCCTAAAAAAATACTATGTTCAAAGAGTTTCTAAGACATACAGATAGTATGGATTTGATCTCTCACTAACAAACTAACAAAATATTATGGTGAACTTTTTAAAAACACTTGCATTATATATTAGCATCTTTTTTTAGTATGAGAAAAATATAAGTTAGTTTACGGTGTTGCATGAGCCATACATCTAGTTAAAAAGACTAAATTTTATTGTGAGTTACTGTACATATAGACACAAATTACTCTATTCATTAAGAAAATAAAGTGATGGATTTGCCTTACGCTATAACAAATTTGAACTAGAAATTAAAGGCAATTTAGTCTTTTTGTTAGAATTTTTTGTTATTATCAGATTAATAAAGGACACGTTGATCTTCTTATACTTTTTTGTGGATTAAACAAATGAAGAGCACTTAAAATAAAAAATTATTGAATTTTTTTTCTAAGCTAATTTATCTTTTCAGTTTTTATAAGCTTAGTAAAATGACTGATGCTCCCGTATAAGAGAAAATTATTTAACTAATATCCAGTGGTTTTTTGTATTTCTCATAGATTTTTTTTTATAATAATCAAGTTAATTTAGAGGCAAATTATTTATTTAAAATATTTACATGTTAATAAATAACTACTCACGTTGACTCATGGTAGTTTTTGTGCTGTTTGGGTGATCCATACAACAATTATTGGTGGTCAAATAATTGTTTTTAAATCAGCTTTCAAATCATTATGACAGACCATTTATACTAGGACAAGCTCTGGCTTAACACTGATAATTATTTTTTTCTTTCTCATTATTATTTTTTATATCTAATCTTTTAAATTTTTAAACCAGTTTTTCAATTTGTTTTTTATATTTAATCATTATTTTTTTATTATAATTTTTTTTAATTTAAAATAATTTATAAAATTGAGTTTTTTTTTTCAATTTACATTCTTTTTTGATTGGTCAATTTTGGTCCTATTTTTTTATTTAATTTTTTTACAAGTTCACCCCCTGTAATTTTTTGTCCTATTAAAATTGATTTTTATTATTTTGATTATTATTTTTTTATTTAACAAATTTTTTAAATTGATATTTTTTTATTTTATTCTTAACATTAAATTCACTAGAAATTAAGTTTCTTGATTCATTTAAATTTAGAATTTTAAAAATTTTAAGTTTAATGAATTAATTCATATTTAAAAAATTCATCAGATTTTCTTAGTTTTTTTTTTAATCTTTTGTGTTTTTTAAGTTTTGTCTTTCAATTTATTTAATTGAAGATGAAAAAAATGCATGAATTTGAATGGGAGAAGTCACATCAGAGTAGGAGGAGGATAATTGGATAGTCTCATAAGAGCCAAAATTCAACAAAACTGTAATATATATATATATATATATATATATATATATATATATATATAAAACTATATTGATATCTGTGAAGAACCTAAAAAATATGTTTTCCAAACTCAATATAAATTTGAAAAATTAAAAAAATAATTTTTTATGTTTTCATGGTTAAATATTGAATTTCCTCCTTTTCTTTTTACTCTAGTTTTCTAGAAAATTAGAGTATTATTTTGTTTCTAAATAACCCCTAGTTTTTTAATTTTTTTGGATGGAGAAATATTGCATTTAAACATGAAGTTCTAATTTTCCTTTTCCTAACTCTAGTTTTTCAAACAAATTAAAGAATTACTAGAAAAAATCATCCTGTATTTTAACGAGTTACCTAATGTTTGTTAATATTAAACACTAAAATTGTGAAAATATAATAAATATCACAACTTAAGTTTATATATGATAGCCTATGAGAACTTAACTACATATTTTAAGACAAAATATTATATCAATACTGTTTGTTTTTATATTTTAAAAATATTTTAAAAATTTTAATTTTTTTAATTTTTTTGTTTTACTTTAATATTTTTTTAGCATTTTTAAATTATTTTGATATATTTATATTAAAAATATTTTTTAAAAAATAAAAAAATATTATTTTAATATATTTTTAAATAAAAAATAATTTTAAAAACAACTACACTCCATCTCTAAATAATTGAAAGGAAGAATGATGTTAAAAGGAAAAGCTCCATGGTTCTAATAAGGACATGCTATTCCAACGACCAAACTGATAAGAGAACTCTTCGAGTCAGGGTCTGGAAGCAGATTTCATCACTTATACAAATACCTTATGCAAAAAGGCTAGAAGAACCTCTAAAATATATTTTTATATTAAAAAATATGAAAAAAAATGTGTTTAAAAATAATGAAGAACCTCTAAAATATATTTTTCAAACTTGGTATAAATTTGGAAAGTAAATTAATTAAGCTTAATAAATCCAATCAAAACAATGGCTCGGATTTTATTTTTATTTTTTAAAAACATTAATGTCACTTAAATTTTTTTTTTCATATTTTTTTATTCACATTATTTAAATTAGTTAAGCTTATGAATTTGAGTAGAGACAATAACCCGAATCTTGTTTTTTCTGAGCACTTGCGTGGCGTTAGTATTTTTTTTTTGAAAAAATTTAAATTGATCCACATTGAAAAGCAGCAATCCATGTAGTAAAAACTAATATTAAAGATTTGGGACTAAGAAGTTTGCTCCCTGTGATCTCAGGTTCGAGTTCTTGGTTGCTCATATGATAACCACTGGAAGCTTACATGGTCGTTAATTTTAGAGCCCATGAAATTAATCGTAGTGCGTGCAAGCCGGCCCAAACACCCACCTTAATCTAAAAAAAACTAATGTTAAAACCAACAAGGAGAGTGACTGTGGAAAATTTTGTTTTAAAAAAAAATATGGGGCAGCAGCCCCGGTTGGGCTGCATCCAGCCCAATTGAGGCTGCAATTTTTGCAACCCCGTTTGGTCCTCCCCCGTCCCCCGGCAGGCTAACTCCACGGTGATAAACCAATAAAAGAAACAACTTGCCATGGCTGCAAGCCTGCAACTACGATAGGTCTACCACCCCACAAAAACAGTGGCTAACTCTATTATCTTTTGATTCTGAAACATCTAGAAATAGTGAGGATGGTCAAGTATGAAGATAGGACTCTCATGAACAACAAATACACTTACATTAAAAATCGATGCTGCTTACACTCTCTAGCTACTGACTTCTTTTCTATAGTGTCTCTCTATTATGCAAGTGATACTATCTAATGATGAATAATGAGGGTTTGAAAGTGTGATAAATATTATTTTTTAAAATATTTTTTATTTAAAAATATATTTAAATAATTTTTTTAAATTTATTTTTGACATTAATATGTAAAAATGATAAAAAGAACATAAAAAATAATTTTTTTTAAAAAATAAATTTTATCAATTTCAGTGATTCAAGTTTCTGAAGTCGACAGTGCATCTATAGCGTCAATATAAACAAGATGGGCACAATTATCAATCAAAAACTTCTTCGAACCAGAGTGAAGAGCCAAAACCAGAAGGAAATTTCAGAAAACTCCAAAAAGAAAAGCCTTGGAAAGACATCTTTCTAGGCAAAAATAATCTTCAAGCTACATGTGAAAAACAGAAGGAAAGGTTAAGGGATGTACATAATATCATCATTGTAACCAAAAAGAAAAAAAAAAAAGAAAAAAGAAGCAAGTTCTATCACCTCTTCTATCCAGGGTGGTTCCTCTCATACAAATTGTTACCTTTACAAGAGTTGAATCCAAAGTGAATGTAAAACCACTGCCTCAATATATTTCAGCTCTTCGTGAACTCTAGATGCAACACCGACGAAGAGGATTTTTCATCCAGCACCAACCCAAGAAACCTGACCATATCTTCAAGTCTTGGAACCCAATCGCAGGCCGGCAAACCCAGCAAGATGAAGCCTTTGTACAAGGACCTGCCAGAGGGAACATGTCATACATCAGCTATTTCCCAAATACCTAATCAAACTCATAACCTCTGAACCATTCAGTTCACTGATTGCAGATGACATTGTTACTTTCAACATTCTGTGATACCAGCAGAGAAAGCAAACAAAGGACAGATGTCGAGAACCCATCATAGCAAAGCATAAGCAGAATAGCAGCCTCCTTAGCCTCTCGTAATTTACAGTCTTGAGAGATTTTTATCTCTTGCCTTCTCAATTGCTAACAATTATTGCAAATACAAAGCAAGTCAGATTTCTTTTTCACCAAAAAGACTCATGATTAAATTCGAATACAATCCCACTAACAACTAAAGGCCTAACCAAATCCCAAATCTCTAAACTCACGCTTCCATAACCAAACCCTTCACAGCCCGAACCTTAAAGATCTCACCTTCTCAATCAATCCCCAAGAATACCCTTTATCCATTGAATCAACACCGACCTAGATAACTAGCTTCTCCCAGATCTTCTCAAGAAATTGATTCAAGATATCAACGAATTCATTCTTAATAAAATTATGGCAGTCCTTAAGCTTTCTTTTTAACGTAGTATAGAATCTTTTGCCTAACTCAGTAATTACAGAATCAGAAACTGATGGTTGCCACCAAACGTGGCATCTGGGGTTTCATGTTCTGGATTTAAACTTTGTTAAAAAATATCATATGGGTTTAGAATTATAGAGTACACGGAATGGGGCACAAAGTGTTCAGCATTTTTCACACCCTTTGTCATCACTTCAAGCAAAGACGTCACAAAATCTGTCTGAGAAACCAATAGAGAAAATCTTAGAATATTCACAAACTTGAAACGTTTGAAGTTGGACCGATGATAATCGATCATCATAGACAAAAACAAGGTATGAATTGAAGAAGTTGAAAAAAATGGCTTGATTTGATTTAATTTGTCTAAGAGCAAAAAAAAATTGAAGAATGATTTTGAAATAAATAGCAAAATTAGAAATGAATGAAGGAAGTAATTGAAGCAGAAGATCAAAATTGAGAGTTAGATTGATCAAAATTACTTAATTTTAGAAACCAAGGATGAATTTGCAGGTCTAAATTGATTTAATTAGGGATACAATTGAAAAGAAAAAGGTGATTTAAACCAAATTAAATGCAATTGAAACAAATTAAAAATATAAGGACTGTAATGAGAATAAAGAATGTTTGTCCGAACTCTTATTTCAATCCATTTAATTCAATTTAGTCCAAATTGATTCATTGATTTCAACATATCAATCTGATTGAATCAATGTGACTCAATTCAGTCCAAGTTAACTCAATTTCAATCTAGTTATTTTTAATTGATTCATTTTTAGTCCAATTAAACCCTGAAATCCAGCGTTTAATTTCAGATTTTTTATTGCAATCCCAAGCAATTAAACTAGATTGCAATCTCCTAATTTCAGCTCCTCAATCACATAATTACAGCCCAAATCTTCAATCAAGTCCTAGAAATTATGCTAAACTCCGATTAATTCCAACTTTTGCTCCACAGTAAAAAGAGAGCAACAGAGACAAGAAATGACCTATTTTTCTTGTGTATGTTATGCTTAATTACTTAAATTACATCTTAAAGGTGGGCCGTGAGAGAATTACTAGGTGAATCATATGGATGAAAATATAATTGAGTATAATTTATAATTCAAAATATAGAATGGAATTTCAAATTTTATCGAAGAAGTTACGGTGAGTTTAATATATAATATGTAATCGATAAATTATTATAGTTAAATGTTGGAGAGACTTTATGTTTGTGAATATGTTATTTAAGCTAATATTTTAGAATTTAGTTGTTTAAGCAAGAGGGAAATATTCACACAACCTGTTATTTTTAAACAAAATAAATATTTTTTTTTCTAATTGTGTATTATATTTTAAAAAAAGAAGATTAAACACTTGCTATGTTCATATTAATTTATTTAAATGTAATGTTTGTGAATGCATGGTATAGAGTTTTTATAAAAATGTCTTATAAACTGATTTATATAAACAAAGTGTTTTAAAATGATTTGTAAATGATTACATAATGAATTTCAAAGGGTTATAAATAAAGTAATGATTTCTGGTTAATAAAGTTGCCGACACTAAAAATAGTTCTAATGGCCCGCCAATAAATTATAATAATTAAAAATGGTTTTTGCCAACATGTTATAATAATTGTTAAGAATTATAATGAGTTATAATAATTTGCCATGACTCTTGTCAAAAAGATTATAGTAATTGGTCAGGAATTCTAATAGCCAATTGATGGGTTATAATAATTATTGATAATGACCCTTGTTATAATTATTGATAAGAAATAATCAATTAAATATGATTATATATATAATATAGTTGTAGCAATTTAATCCGAGAGTATAGTCGTGCTTGTGGACTACAATAATAATAAAATTATTTAATTTTTTTCTAGTTTTATTTATTTTAAATATTGATTTAATTTATATGGAGATCACTTGAGCTCTAAAATCTTCAAATTTTTATCACACCCTTAACATTTCAAATTTAATTTTTATTTTCTTAATATTTATTTCTCTTTCAAGTTCTTTAACTTTGTACCAAACACAATCGAGGATACTTTTATTTTCATAATTTATTACCTTTTAAGATTGATAGAGTACCCAACAAACGAATGAAAGAGAAAACCAAAGGTGACTTGCTCTCACTATTTTACGTCCTATTATTCTTTTGATAAAATAAATAAATAAATAAATAAATAAAAAGAAGATAAAAATAGAACATTTGACAAATCGTTTTGGGGTCGCCATTCATTGAAAGAATAAAAACATTAGGAAACACAAAGCATCTTCTCTTCCATAATCTTTAAAGTTTTTTTTTTTTTAGTTTCTTTTTTCAGCATCTTCTCTTCCATAATCTTTAAAGTCTTTTTTTTTTCCCCTTAGAAAGCACAAAGTTAAAAGTTGAACATTAATCAGAATTATAGAGATGCCCAGCTAAAGTGGTCGTGGAAATTTTCTCAACTTTTTAATTTTATAATTATATATTATAGTATTCGATGGATGGAATTAGATCTAATCTTATCTAAAATTCTGATTAAAATTCCTTAAATCACTTTAAATTTATTCTAAAATAATATTATTTTAATTAAAAAACTGAAATAACTTTATTTTGGATACAAATTAAAAAAAAATTCTATAGAATTCACCAATCTTGATCAAAATGATTTAGAAAAAACTATCCTTATTTGTTTTTATGTTTTAAATATATTTTTTAAAAAACTTTAAAATTTTTATTTTTTATTTGCTTTAATTTAATATTTTTATTATTATTTTTTGATCATTTTAATGGATTGATATAAAAAATAATTTTAATATATTTATAAATAAAAAATACTTTAAAAAACAATTATAATAACGCTTACAAACAGTTAATAAAATAAACTAAATTTAATAACTATGTATTTTTCAAGATCTTTAAAGTTTTTTTTTTTTAATTTTTTCCTTAGAAAGCACAAAGTTAAAAGTTGAACATTAATCAGAATTATAGAGATGCCCAAGCTGAAGTGGTGTCGCTTCTATCTTTCTTTATTGATTCTTAAATAGGCTCTCTTGGTAATTCTTAGGTCGTGGAAATTTTCTCAACCTTTAATTTTACATTTATATATCATAGTGTTCGGCTGCGATCGGATATAATTTGTCTAAAATTTTGATTAAGATTCCTTAAATCACTTTAAATTTATTTTATAATAATATTATTTTAATTAAAAAAACTCAAATAACTTTATTTTGGATACAAATTAAAAAGAAATTATATAGAATTCACCAATTCTGAACAAAATGATTTAGAAAAAAATGTCATTGTTTGTTTTTATATTTTTTTCAATTCTGAACAAAATGATTTAGAAAAAATTGTCATTGTTTGTTTTTATATTTTTTAATATTTTTTGATATTTTTAAATTATTGTAACATGTTGTTATCATAAATAATTTTAAAAAAATAAAAAATTATTATTTTAATATATTTTTAAATAAAAAATATTTTAAAAATAATTATAATCACACTTTCCAATAATATGATGTTTACTTATGAGTGCATTTTATTAATTTGGCTTAAGAGATAATTAAAACTCTTTCTTAAATAAATGTATACGAATAAATTCCTTTTTAACAAACATATAATATGCTACTTAGTTACAACTTTAACATTATAAAATTTCTTCATTTGCTTTAGTAGAATAAATCATTTTTTTTATATGTGAGCTAATTCTTACACATAGAAATTAAATCAACCCTCACGATATAATAAAAAAATTATAAGATTTTTATTTCTAACCGTCCAAACTAAGATTTAAATCTTGATACACACACACAACTATTAGAGTAACCCTTTAAAATTAATTAGGTAAATGATGCATTCAATAAATTAATTAGGTGGAAGTTATATTTTAAAATACTTCTAAAAGTTTATTAAAATAATATTTATATATAATTTCAAACACGTATTTAAAACTTGTTTAATATTATAATAATAATTATTTATAAAAATATTTTTTACTTGAAAATAATTAAAATAATAATTTTTATTTTTTAAGATTCTTTCAAATAATACATTAAAAAAATTAAAAATAATTAATTTAAAGTAAAAAAAGAAAATTTTTTTAAAAATTACAGTTTAAAAAAAATTAATTTAAAGTAAAAAAAGAAAAAAATTTAAAAATTACAGTTTTTTTTTCAAAAATATTTTTAAAATACAAAAATATTTTTTTTTTCAAGCACATTATTAAAATAATTTGTATTTAGAAGTTTATCAAAATAATATTTATGTTCAAACATGTATTTAGAATATATTTAATATTACATTATTTAAAAAAATATTTTTTACTTGAAAATAATTAAAATAATAAATGTTTTTATTTTTTTAAGATTTTTTTAAATAAATACATTAAAAAATTAATTCAAAGTAAAAAAAATTAAAAATTATCAATTTTTTTAAAATAAAAAATAATTTATTTTTTCTAGCACATAATTAAAGTGGGTAATCTTGTGTTGTTATCGTTCTCGCTGCCATTGATTCGTACTGTTAGCTTCTTAATATGAGCTCCCTAATTACCAAGAACAATTCTCTTTGTCACCACAAATGTCTCTCTTATCATCTACGCTAACAGAAAGCTCAGGGTATATATATATATTTTGTTTTTTTTTTTAAAAAAAACAGGATAAGTCTCCCCTCCATTGTCAAAAGTTTCCAGTAACAAATTCCTTTGGCACCAAACACATTTATATAAAAGTTATCTTTCAGTTTTCATCATGAAAGATAATTAGCATTCTTTCTCTTTCAAGACTGAAGGTTACTTGCACTCCGGTACTTACATTCATTCAGAGATCTCGTCTTCTTTCATTTTTATCACATTCTATGGCCAGCCCACGATTTTTCTGTTGAAATTCTTGCAGATGATGATGATGATACGGGGAAGAGAAAGGATAAGAGGTGGTGTTGGTAATGGAGGTGATGGATCAGATGAGGAAGAAGAATTGGATGTTGATAAACTTAGAGGGGAAAGTAAATCATCATGGAAGAGGCTATATGGGCTGCTCAGAATGGAGTCTTCGATTCGAGATGGAATCGTTTTCAGAGATGGAAGCAGCTTAGGGCAGTCCTCCGTTTCTGATGCTTATATTATCCGTCCTGACGGCTGGTAGGCACTAAGACCCTATTTTCTTTGAGTTCTATGCCTCTCATCTTCTAGGTTGGGCCGTACATACAATGGTTAATATGGTGGATTTGGATCTTTGAAGATTACAAAAGCAATCTTCAATCTTTGATTAAATAAAAGTCTAGGGTTTGGGGCAATTCTAGTTTTTTCTCTAGAGGTTGTAGATTGAATCAATGCCACCATTGTGTTTTTATTACCCCCCATTTCATCTGGAAATGTTACCTGTTCTAATGGAAAAACTAGTTTTGGTCTCTATACGTTCTAAATTTGATGAAACTGAGCCTTATATGTTTTTTAGAAATATATTAAAATAATATATTTTTTAATTTAATACATCAAAAATAATTCAAATATATATATAGCCAAACTTTGTTAGCGCACACTCCCAAACAAGAGTAAATGGAGTAAATGGATAATTCTTTATGGAGGGTCTCATTTTTAGTCGTTGGATATTTTGGCATGTTTTCATTTAGGTCCCTTAAAAAGATGTTACTTGCCCCCCCGAATTTTGAAAATATGTTTTAACATTCCTCAAGTCTCGTAATGTTTCAAACTTCCCTCCCAACAATTTAGTCCATGCTCCCCCACTTAATCCATTCATGATTCAGAGTTGCTGCCATAGAATGCTGCTAATACAAGGCTTTCCATGACTGGCTGCTAGTGGGTGTATAAAGGGTTTCTAAAATCCAAATTTTATTGTGTGTGATTGTGAAAGCAGGAGGTACACAGTATGGGTGCACTTCATACTAATATGGGCAGTCTACTCTTCCTTCTTTACACCACTGGAGTTTGGTTTCTTCAGAGGACTCCCAGAGAACCTTTTCTTGCTAGACATTGCTGGTCAGATTGCTTTCTTGATAGACATTGTGGTCCATTTCTTTGTGGCCTATCGTGCAACTCACTCTTATCGCTTGGTCACCAGTCACAAGCTCATTGCCATTAGGTGTGTACCTTTTGTCCCATCTCATATTTTCTTGGTCTTGGTTTTCTGCCATGTCTTGATTGGTTATTATGTATATTTTTTATGACATGTTTTGTTTAGGTACTTGAAATCTCGGTTCTTGGTTGATTTTCTTGGCTGTCTGCCTTGGGATGCCATCTTCAAGGTATCGTTCTAGGACTTTGAAGGATCGTTTCTGTTAAATCCATTTTCTTAACGTCACTTTTGCTTCATTTATAATTTTTTTACATATTGAGTATGAACTGGCAAGCTTAATCTCCTTTTTGGGTCCTGATATGGAACTATCTGGTTTAATCAGGTTTCTGGGAGAAAGGAGGCAGTGAGATATATGTTGTGGATTAGGCTAAGTCGGGCCAAAAGAGTGTCGGAATTTTTTGAGAGGTTGGAGAAAGATATCAGGATCAATTACCTTTTTACAAGAATTGTGAAACTTCTTGTTGTTGAACTCTATTGTACACATACAGCAGCCTGCATTTTTTACTATCTTGCTACTACTATGCCTCCCTCCCAGGAAGGTTACACATGGATAGGAAGCTTGCAGATGGGTGACTATCACTATACAAACTTCAGGGAGATTGATCTTTGGAAGCGATACGTAACATCACTTTACTTTGCCATTGTTACTATGGCAACTGTAGGTAAACTTTTTTCATATGTTTAAGTTTAATAGTTTGGTGTTTGATAGAAGTCGAGATGAGTGGCAAACAGTGATTGCTCTTCAGGAAACTGTGTGACTGAGATCTTGAGAAATATTGATGCTGAATCATTGCTAGACAAATCCACACTTACATTAAGTCATTCATGTCATTACTAAAAATGCAAATGTTTAGAGGATCAATTATCTTCCCGCAAATACAGGAACCAGCTTCTGATATATTTTGAATACAACTTGTTTCTTTTTCTTCATGATTTCCTATACCTTCCATGGTCATGAATTCTGATCCATCAGCCTCAGCATGTAATTTTCACTTTAGGTGAAGCAGTTGTCTGGAATCCATCTGCTTTGAATTTGTGATCTTGATATCTGCATGATCTTTTTCTCCCCTTTTGCGGATGCTCATACTTATGGGGAAGGTGAAAGTTCCTACTGAATGCTAGAAAGTTTTAGGCAGAGATTAGTTAAATTGATTTAGTCACCAGATATGTTAGGCAAGCTGATATACTGCGTGGCATTGTTGAACACAGATTATATTGGATTTGTATATCGAGGCTAGGCTTTTCCATTGCAAGACGTCATGTTACATCAATAAATGATTTGCTCATTGTCGAATTTATTCTGCGCTATATTTTTCAATTTTTGCTAAAAACATGTCGTTTCTTTAATTCGTTGTCATTGATTTTATGCTTTTCTTAATGTGACTCTCCCTGTTATTTGAGGGTGCGTTATTCTTAACATGAGTTGCTGTATAATGCGTGATGATGAAATGCTTTCTTCTGCAGGTTATGGAGAGATACATGCAGTAAATGTCAGAGAAATGATATTTGTCATGGTTTATGTATCTTTTGACATGATTCTTGGTGCTTATCTGCTTGGTAACATGACTGCATTAATTGTAAAAGGATCAAAGACAGAAAAGTTTAGGGATAGAATGACTGACCTTCTCAAATACATGAATAGAAATAATCTTGGGAAAGGCATAAGCAATGAGATCAAACGCCATCTGAGATTACAATACGATCGCAGCTACACAGAAGCAGCTACACAGAAGCATCTGTTCTGCAGGAAATCCCAGCTTCTATTCGGACAAAGGTATTGATAATAGTTAATGGCTTCAATTTTTAAGCAGATAGAATATTGTTGATGTTGAGCTTGAAATTGTATCAACTTCTTCCTATCCTGCAAATTAGTTTGGTGCAACATTACACCAAATCCAGAAGAAAGAATCCATGCTGATATCTGTTGCAACTTATTTGGCATGTCAAAATTTATATCTACCTACATCAACCCTGCACGTGCTCTCTCTACACGAATTATATACATCATATAAGTCAGATTCCTATGTATTATTTTAACTCTAATGGCAAAAGGAGCAAGAGGTATATGGAATAGACCTTCCCATCATCTGTTCCTTTCTCTGGTACCTGAATTTTTGTTATCTTGTTTAATGTGTTGGTGTTCTATATTGGTCTATCACAGTAGCCTTCTAGGTAGTTGGATTGACGCACTGCATCTACCGATCTCGAGTAATTTTTTTTCCTTTCCTAGTTGGTAAATCAGATGCTTTATTCTTGTGTTAGATAAGACTTCCTGCTTCAGGAATCAGTGATATATGGTGATTCTCAATCATGTGTTCTACAACACGTTGTTTCTTTTTTGCAGATCTCACAGAAATTATATGAACCATATATTAAAGAAGTTTCTCTTTTCAAGGGTTGCTCTTTGGAATTCATTAAGCAGATAGTAAGCTTTTTCATTAAATTAAAGTCTTTTGAATCCATGAATGGATTTCATTCTATCACATTAAAGCATGGATTCATTGTAATTGTGGGAAGAGTTGTATTCATTTGTCATGTTTACCAGGCAATTCGAGTCCATGAAGAGTTTTTCCTTCCTGGAGAAGTGATTATAGAGCAGGGACAAGTATCAGATCAGCTTTATGTTGTCTGCCACGGTGAATTGGTAACATTTCATCTTTGACCTATCTTTCTTCTTCAATTGCATATTCCAAAGCATCACAAGTGTAGCATATGTTTCTGTATATATTAAGTTGCTGCTGTGTTATGATATGAACCATTTACCTGGCTTCGTTTGGGATTGATCTTTGTCTTCCTATATCCAAATAGAACAAAACAAACTTTATCGGCTCTTATGACTGTCTACAGTACCTTTAGCTGTGAATTTGATTGCACCAACGTGGTCAACAAAGCTTAATCTAAAATTTGGCTGAGCGAATCTCTCAAATGAGCATGTGCATTCACACACGCTTTCAATAACAGAGAGATCAATGTTGATTTGTGTTTATCCAATTAATACTCCTACATTATTTTTATTCTGGATGATGGAACATATCATGCATACTATCAAATGTATTTTAACAGATACAAGGTTATGGAAAAGTACAATTTTAATGTAAAGCAACTTTAGTCAAATATTTAAAGTTGTAATCATGCTGCAACTATCTTTCAGATGTAAAGAAAACTAGCTATATTACAATGCAACCTATATGCTTGACATATCAAGTCATGTAGACCTCTGAATAAGAATTTGCTCTGTTTGATGATACGAGTGTGTGTGCATGCGCACACCTGTCTCTGAGTGTGTTTAAAGGACTATCAGTAAATCTTTTTAGTTTATGATGTCGGCGTATAGGCATGACAATGTTATCTACAGGAGGAATTCGGAAGAGGTGAAAATGATCAAGCAGAAGAGTTTATCAAGCATCTGCAAACCTATAGCTCATTTGGGGAAGTTTCTTTTCTTTGCAACACTCCTCAGCCTTATACAATACGAGTTCGGGAACTATGCAGGGTATTACGACTTGATAAGCAATCTTTTACAGAGATCCTTGAGATATACTTCTCTGATGGGCGAATTATCTTGAACAATCTCCTTGAGGTGAGTTTGCTTTGATATCATTGTTTCTTATCTTTCTCCTGGTTCCTTTAGACCTTCACTGCATCAAACATTTGTCCTTTGTTGTTGCCTAAATTTTATGTTCTTGGCGGTATAATTATGTTCTCCATTTGCTGTAAAACAAAAATGAAGCCTTTGAAATCATACTTCTTCTAGCTAGATATTATGAGCTAGAAGAGGTAGTGGACTTATTTATGTCAATTCATTCAACTGCCAGGGAAAAGATGCCAATCTACGGAATGAATTATTGGAGTCAGATGTTACCCTTTACATTGAAAAGTCTGAATCGGAGCTGGCTATGAGGTTGAATTGTGCTGCTTTTGATGGGGATTATTATCGACTGAAACGGTTGATTGAAGCTGGAGCAGATCCTAACAAGGCTGATTATGACGGAAGATCACCTCTGGTATGATTTCTGAAGGATGGACCGACAAGCCAGTCTTAAGATACTATTGTCTGATGTTAGACACCTTTGATTTTTATCAGATTAATTAGTCAAATATCCTTTTCCTTGTAACATATTGTTATCTGGGGACTTTGACTTTCAAAAAAGAAGAGTACTGAACTTCAACCGTTGCATTATTATAATATTATTAAGTAAAAAATCTAGAGCTAAATTTGTAAGCGGTTTTTCTCAAATATTGATTTTAACTTACATTTTCTTTCTTGCAAGATAGTGTGAAACTGTTTCTTGTATAGAAAATATAATATTGTTTTTCTTTCAACAGCATGTTGCTGCTTCTAAAGGAGATGGAGATATATCTCTACTGCTTATTGAACATGGAGTGGACGTCAACATTTCAGGTAAGTGTTCTACATTGTTTATTGCTGTATATATCCTCCAGAATTATGTACATATTCTCTAATCCAATCTTCAAGTTCTAAAGCAATCTAACAACACGTTTTTGTTTAACCCTGTCTATCAGATAAATTTGGGAACACACCATTGCTAGAAGCCGTCAAGGGTGGGCATGATGAAGTAGCTTCTTTACTTGTTAAAGCAGGGGCATCACTGGCAATTGATGATGCTGGTGGTTTTCTCTGTACAACTGTTGCAAAGAGGGATTTGAATCTCTTGAAAAGGGTTCTGGCCAATGGAATCAATCCAAATGCAAAAAACTTTGATTATCGAACACCTTTGCACATTGCTGCCTCGGAAGACTTACATTCAATCGCAAGTTTACTTCTAGAAGCAGGGGCCAGCGTTCTTCCAAAGGACAGGTATGACCTGAATTGAAGGCCAGTTTGGCCAGTCACTCGAGGCTAATTTATGCTACCACTTGATGCATTGCATATGAGCTAGTTAGGGCACATTTCTCACTCGAAACTCAGGTTTTGGAATAATTCACTTCTTGATATCTTTACATGAAAAGTTTTGTACAAATATATGTTTTGGTAAATTATGCTTTAGGCATTTCCTATAAGACTTTTCCATATTCACTATGGTCGCATGGACTATATTTCCCTCTTCAAATATAGAGATCACTAAGGAAAAGAATAATGGCAAGGCATGAGGACTTTCAATTGATCATGAGATGCATCCTACCTTTGTTGGATGAGAAGCATGGTGAAAAGTTTAAATCTGTTCCCAGTCCTAAATCACAATATTTTACTTCTCTTGAATCTGGATTTTGATCATGTGATTTCCCTCATATATCCTACGGGCTATTTCCTGTTTATAGATGGGGAAACACTCCACTTGATGAAGCTCGTATTGGTGGAAATAAGGATTTGATTAAATTGCTTGAGATTGCAAGAGCTTCTCAAATAGGTTAGTAGCGTGTCCCTTTTCTTGGTTAAAGTTTTTTTTAAATGGGCATCTTTCTCATCATTAGTGGAAGGCAAGATGTCGACCATCTGCATTAACTATGGTAAATCATACATGCTTTCATTCATTGTGACTTCTGATGTTGTTATGCTTGAAGTGTTTTATCTGCTAGATTAATGCACAGTCTCAAAAAACTTTTTCATTAATTACCAGTCACAGGTGATATGCAAAGAATGAAATGCACAGTGTTTCCATTCCATCCATGGGACCCAAAAGAGAAAAGAAGAGAGGGAGTCGTCCTGTGGGTTCCTCAAACCATTGAAGAACTTGTCAAGGCAGCTATGGAGCAATTAAAATCTTCAGGTGGTTACCTTTTATCTGAAAACGGTGGCAAAATCCTTGACGTGAACATGATCAGTCATGACCAGAAGCTATTTTTGGTCAATGAGTGATCACAAATCCCTTCAGTCATTTTATGACTTCTTGACAAATTGTTCTGATTTCTGGGGTGTATCACAATGAAAAAGCATATTCGTATATAATTGACGTGCAAGTTTTAATCTTTGGATTCCTGAATCCATCATTGAAGAATGCAGAAGAGAAAGAAAGCATTCGGCATTTGATAGTGAAATTGTTCAACTCATGTAGCCATGCTCACCTAAAAGAAAAGACTTGTATGTTGCTATCACACTTCATTAGAATTAATCATGTTCATGGCCATTTCGTTCATTAGTTTACTGATACCTTCATGGTGGTGGGATCAAAAGTTTTTTAACACAAGAAAGGTTAAGTATTTTCAACATGTTTTTTAATAAATAAAAAATAATGCTTATATTTAATTAAATAAATTAAGAATTGAATGTTTTAACAAATATAAAAAAGTTGTTAATATTTACTAAAAACTAAACAGAAAAGTTTTTAAGTAAAGACTAAACTAAAAGGTTAAAAAATGGATGTTCACTGAGATATTTAATTTCACATCGCAAGCTATGATTTTATTTTGGTTCAATAAATTTTTTTATGAAATAAATTTTTTAATTAAATAATAATAATATTAAATAAATAAATAAATAAATTATCATAGAAAAGTGGCCTAATAGAATTCAAGAAAAAAAATTGTATTGGCTTACATAAAAAAATGTTTGCTAATATTAGAAGAAAATCTTATAATATTACGGAAAACCAAAGAAAAATAAAAATATATTTATTAAAAAATATTAAAAATACATTTTAATTTATTTATTTTAATTAAAAATAAATACTTGCTAGTTCCGGCATACCACACATATATTTAACCAATCTCTTTTAATAAATATAAATTAAAACCGAAGAAAAATGAGAGGATAAAAGTTAAAAAAAGGAGGTAGTCGCCTCTGCTTGGGTGGCTAGCAAACTTTGCCTATTAAAAGAAAAGGCAACACGGGCGCCCCAAGCCTTTTTTTATTTTTAAATAAAGGTAAAGAATGCGTCATATGCCTGCTTAATTTTCAACCATAAGAGAGATAATGAAAAATCAAGCTGTGATTTTTTAATTAAAAAAATTATTTTTCAACATATATCATCCTCAATTTTCAATCACAGAAAGGTGATTGTAAAATCATGTTGTGATTTTTTCATTAAAAAAATTTATATTTTACTTAAAAATATATAATAAATATCATTATAATATCAATAATATATAAACTCAAAACACCCTAAATTTATCTTAAAAAACAAAATCAAACATAAAAAATCTCTCAAATCCTATTTATTTTTTTCAGTAAAATAAAAAATAAACATCTCAATAAAACTCATATAATTGATTGAAATCTTGATCTAAGAATAATTTTTTTTATTGTTGAAATATTAAAAATTAATAAATATTTTTTTTTCAGTAATTTTTTTTATATACCCAATGATTGTAATACGACTAAAATAAAATTTAGATTGTTTAAATTAAAAGGATAGAAAAAAAATATTAAGGCTAAATTCTTAGAAAAGGCAAGCGTCCAACAATAATGAAAAGAAAATCCTGCTTTGTTTGCTTGTTGTCAAATTCAATCCTTGGATTTTATTTTTATACATCAATTTTTTATTTTTTTATTTTTTCAAAATTAAACATTAATAATGTGTTTTTACACCACAATTGATGCGAACCTCGTGATCACATGGTCACGCAACCCACACGCAAAGATGCCAATTCCCGGAAAACCAAGTAAATCAGGTTTGATAGGAGTGTGACACAAAGATAACTTGTACCTAGGTACCAGCACTATTGAAAACAGAAACCCCCACCCAACGAATATTGATTCGCGAACGAGAAGTATAAGGATGACGCCACGAAGACAGTTGTTCTTTGATAAGTCGTTTTCAGTTCTTTAGAGAACCAAGGAAGGGAGATTATCCCACCAACACACAATAAGTGCAGCAAAGAAGTTTTATTAATCTGAAAATTGCGTAACCTTTACATGTTTGGGTTATGCCTTTATTTATACTGAATTTGAACTTAAAGAAACCCTAATGGACCTCCCTTAGGTGGACTTATATGTAGCCCACTTACAATTGACCCAAATAAGTAATAATAACCCAAAAACTAAGAAGAAAATACTAAAAATACTAAAAATCCGAAAATACCATCCTAAATAAGCTAGAATCAGATTTGTCACCCTTAAGCAGTCCTAAACAAAAATTGGAAAAATCTGATTTGTACTGCCCCTTCCGCTGCCCCCTTTGATGTCCTTAATTAGCTTGAAATTCCTTGTTTAACTTGGACAAATAAGAAAACAAATTTCCTCCTTTGTTGCTGATTTAATTACTTTCCTTCCTAAGTGAGGAAAAGCATTAAATAGTCCTCCCCTCTTTAGGAATAAGATTTGGCCAACTTCCTTACTTAGTTAGGAGAATAAATTGCTGACTCTTTATCCTTGTAGTATTAGAAAAGACAAGCCTAACAAGGCTGGTATTGGGCCGGACACATCAACCCCTTGTTCCACATGAATTGGGCTCTTCTTGGACCTGAACTAAATGAATTAAAGGCTGTCCTTCATGCTCCTTAAATGTTCCAAGCCTCTCTAGGTCCATTTTGTTCCATATATTCTGAACAAGCCCATTCAATGCTTCTTTAAGCTTCTTAGCCCTAGCTCTTGTGATTGGCCCAATTGGCACCTCCAATGGGTTGTTGGCATGATTATGCTTGGTGTTAGGCTGATCCGCATCAACAATAACTCCAAAAAAAAAAATAGAAACAAATTATTAAACTTAATTTCAACCAAAGGCAACCTAAAATAATGAATTTGAAAAGAAAAACACTTTAGTTACTAGAATAGAAAAATCCTAAAAGGACAAAAAAATAAAAAGATAAGTTTCTCAATCTTGAGCTACACAACATTGTTTGGAAACACAGCTATAAAAATTTAATTTTTTTGTTAAAAATTAATTTTTTAATATATTTTGGATCATTTTGATGGATTAATCTCAAAAATAATTTTTAAAAAATAAAAAAAACTATTTTAATACAATTCAACATAATTTTTTTTTAAAAAACAATCACAATCACATTCCCAAACATAAACTAAACTCTTTTAAGTAATTGATATATCTTTAACCTCATAACTAAAGACCTACTTAAAAAAATTAAAACTCAAGAGGACCGCTACATTTGACACTTGAATTTTTCTTTGCACTGCTTATTTAACTACCATGCTAAAAACAATGAGGCCTTTTTTTGCATCTTTAGTGCCTTAATTCTTTTTTTTTAATCTATATATATATATATATATATATATATATATAAAGTTTTTATATTTTAATCCAAAACTTTATTTTCTTCCCAATTACATTTGAGAGATTCGCCAAGAAAAAAAAAACAAAAGAGAAAAAGTGATTTATTGGTTTGATTTTTTTAACAAAAATGGTCAAACTTCATAACAATGATCTCCTAACAAGAAGAAGAGAGGAGTGTAATTGAGATGTTCTTACAATTTTATATTGCTTGGAGCTAAGAAAAGTTTAGTTGATAAAACTAAAATTACATCAAGCCGCCTCCTATAATATGATTGTTTTGACTTTGTTGTTTGAAAAATTATATTTTACATCATCATGTTTATATATTTATAACACCTTAGATTTTTATTGTGATGCATTAAAAAAAATATCAAACTATTTTTAAATTACCAATATATTTTATTTTATCTTATGACTAAATAACCATTAGAATATTAAAATTATAAAATTAACATAATTATTTGATTGCCATTTTTGTGCTGGACTTTTACCAAGCACGTTGTGTACAGTATATCCAGGCTTTATTTCATTTGACTTCTGCTCATTTTTTTCCTCTGCAACGAGATGGGAAAGGCCATCTTCTTTGTGAGACACAACAGCTGCTGGCATTTCCTTGTTATTTGAAACCCCACGAACTTTTAACATGAGATCTGGACGGATGCGACGGGCAGAAGAAAAACCTTTTCTTTTTTGTTGTGTTTTCCGGTCCTCCATCATATGCTGTTAAAGTCCGAGTAAGCTATCAGAAATTGTTGAAATGTTTTGTTTTGAATGAACTGCATCATAGAACGCCAAAAGCACAAAAGAAGAAGCACTTATTCCGGTCATTAGCACCACAGAGCTTGATTGGGCTGAAGCAGGTCTCCAAGTCTGTAAGCAGGGGTACAGCATGCTAAATCTATTGATACACTGGGAAAAATTAAATTATCTCCACCTTGATTATAATTTTAACTTGAAGTTTGAACTTTGAAGACCCTTACGATGAATGCACGCAAGAAGTCACAGTTTGGGAATGGGTTTCTTGTTTTTGATCCAGCAATTGCTGTGGAACTGAACTTTCTGGTTCTTTTTTTCAGGGTTTGGAGTAGAAACAACATGACGAGCGACAACAACAACAATGCTTGCGAGTGGGATTTTTTGATTGACTATAACAACTTCATGAATTCCTAACAAAACCCCAAATTTTGATTTTGAATGCTAATTTCTAGAAATTGCCCAGAAAACTTCTTTGTTTGTCAAGTCTATGCCACACAAGAGCCAAATTGATTTGTCTAGAGAGAGCATATTGCAGACAGAAAAGTATTTTTTTTTTTTAGATTAAGGTGGGTGTTCGGGTCAGTTTGTGTGCACCACGACTAATCCCACGGGCCCTGAAGTTAACGACCATGTAAACCTTCAGTGGCCATCATATGAGCAACCAAAAACTCGAATCTAAGATCACAGAGTTTCTGATAGAAAGAGAGTGGGTGCTCCGTTATTTCTATATATATATATATATATATAAAAGGAAGTTTTTAAATGACGACAAAATGAAAAAAACAATCAATCTATAGGTGGTTTGATGAAATCTTCTTTTTAGTTTAATTTTGTATTTTAAAATTGATTTAAAAGTTTTTGTTTTTTGGATTGGGAGATAATTTCTTGCACTCCTATGGTGTTTTAAAATGAAAATGATTTAAAAATTAGATTTCTAAATTGAAAAATCATTACCTTAATTTTCCAACCACTGTATAATTATTGGATTCTTGGCTTATGGACGAAGCATCTTCTAGTCTTAAGAATAGAAGGACGACAACTTGTTGTCCGTTTAATTTGAAAAAGAAAACAAAATTGAAGGCCAAGATATCCCTATTTATTCTTAGATTAATTAAGAATGTTTTTAGATATTCTCAGTTATTTGACTCTTGATTTGTCATAAACTGAATCATTTTTGTTTGGAAAAAAAATATAGGATTTTATAATAATTTTTTATTAAAAAATCCTAATTATAAATTAAAAAGCTTATGGATTTATTTAGCTAAATAAATTAAAAAAATTTATACCAATAAATGCAAATACAAAGTTATTAATGTATTTATGTGACTCGTTTTATTATGGGTTAGATATTTTTTTTCCAATGAAAAAAATATCTAGATATTATTAACATGTTTTTTTTACATTAAATATAAAATATAAAATATGATTGTGAATCAAAAAATTAATTTTTATATATAAATAAAATAAAGTGAGAATTATATTCATTAATAAAGATACATAGAATTTTAAGTTATTTTTTAATATAGTAGAAAAATAAAATAATATTATAAGTGTATTTTATTATATTGTGATTCTCTTAATCAAGAAATGTGAAAATATTATTTACACAAAACAAATTAAATCTTAAAATGTATGAACCAATAAATTTGAAAAGAGTTATTTATAGCAATGAAATTCTAGAATAAAAAGATTTTCATTCTCATAAAAGTAAGGTATAGATAAGTATGATATTTAATCCCAACTTTGTGTGTGTGTATAAAATCTTAAAGTTTATTGTTTTTTATTAAGAATAAATAATTTTTATTTTTAATAATAAAGTTTATTTATATAAAACATAAAAAACATAGATCAATAAAAATGATCTCATTAAAGACATAAAAAATAATTGAAAAAACAATTGTTATTTAAAGAAGACTAAATAAAGAATTAAAAAGAAAAAGGGAGAGAATGAATATTATTTAAATATAAAATATAAAATCTATTCTAAAAAACATATATTAAAAATTAATAAAAAAATAAAAATCAAAGGGTTTGGTAAACCAGGTCCACATACCTAGTATATTTTAAAAACAGACAAATGATATTCCGCCTGCGTCCTCAACAAAATAAAAAAAAAATAAAGTAAAAATAAGGGTGGCAAACTCGCTCTGGAACATGTGCTCCTTTTAAAACGATGTAATTCAAAGAGCTGAATTTTACGGGAAGACGATCTGAAACGGCCGAACAACCTGAAAGGTTCGATTAAAATAAGGGATGGGCTCAACAACTGCAGCTTGGATTGCGGGAAGTGGGGCCTGTCTCCCGACCAGCCGGTCGGTCCTCAATTTTAGGGCTAGTTGGCTTCTTGTTTTTCCCTTCTTTTTTGTTTTTTACTACATGGATGACTTTCCTCTTGATTTAAAACTTTATGTTTATGGTGATTTTATCAAAGATATAATAATGTGTAGAGCCAGCATAACATCCATTAATTAGACAACATAGGACTTCCTCGCGTAACCTCAAATCTACCCGACATGTTTTTCTGAACAAGGACATGCATTACATTTTTAAACGAAACTATAGTGATTTTTTTTCATAATATATTAACTCATATATTCCATATAACACATGTAATTAATTAGTATAGTTATTAAAAACAAAGCTTAGCCCTGAAAATCTATAATTTAAAATATAATTTGTGCACGCATTGGTAAATTAAGAAAAACACACCGATAAAATATTTATATTAATAAAACTATAAAATCTTGTAACGATGTTGAGTTTAAAATTGAGATAGAGAAGGTGTTGATGGGCCAGCTAATCCAAGTAATTTTAGTCGAAGTTTGATATGTTTAATTTAAAAAAAAAAAATTAAAGAATAAAATAAAGCTATTTTTAATTAGTATAGTTATTAAAAACAAAGCGTAGCCCTGAAAATCTATAATTTAAAACATAATTTGTGCACGCACTGGCAAACTAAGAAAAACACATCGATAAAATATTTGTGCCAATAAAACTGTGAAATCCTGTAATAATGTTGAATTTAAAATAGAGATAGAAAAGGTGTTGATGGGCTAAAATTCAGCTAATCCAAGTAATTTTAATCTAGGTTTGACGTGTTTAATTTTAAAAATATATATTTTTTAAAAGAATAAAATAAAGCTATATTGACTAAAGTTATTAACCTTACAATTGTAAATCTAAAAGTTAATCAAATAAAATGAATCTTCTTCACGTTATTAGGTGGACGCCGGAGTTGATAGCCATGGTTACGTTACGTGGTACCTAAAGATCTCCACAAATAGACTTATTAATTAGCACAAAAAGAGGCTGTCATATAGTGGCATTTACTCAATCAATTTTACGTGTCGGTGGATTTCACAGGTTTTTATATGCCCCGACCAGCCGGGAATCCATGCATATCAACAAGAACACGTCGATGACCTGCCTCTCAAGCAATATAATAAACCCTCCACAACTCGGTCATGAAACGATGGGCAGCTCCACAATGTTCGTGGCAAACTGACGTTTCATGCACACCAAACGACCATTGCAAAAGTCAAACTCGATCGACAACTAAATTATGAAAGAATAATTTGGCATTAAAGGTTAATTAATTATAACTAAAACTCATCAGTATAGTATTTTATTATAATATGGAATACTGTTATAATTTAAAATACTATAAATGAATTCACTATAAATAAATTAAAATGTACTCTACTATGCAATCTATTATAAATACTTTCAATATGCATTGAGGATTGTAAAAGATAAGGATTTTCATTATAGATTGTATTGTTTAGTAGTGATATAGATCAGCTGGAAGGCAAGGTCTCAGCTTGAAAGCAAGCTTCCTGATGCTCGGTCTGCCCAACCTTAGAGCTTTCACTTCCACACCCTAAGGCAGGCTATCCCGTATTATGTGGCGTTTGATTTTCTATTTCTTAGGGACAGGTCACGCGTCAAGTGGCACTTGAGTTATCTATATTTTTAGTATAATTATATTAAAAATATATTTTTAGTATAATTAATGTTTAGAGTATTAATTGTAAAAGTATTATTGTTTATTTTTTTGATATTATTTTTTCAGTATAATTAATATTAAAAGAATTATTATATTATTTTTTAATATATTTTTTTAGTATAATTGATAGTATTGACATTAAAAATATTATTATTATGTTAGTCTAATTAATAATGTTGATCTCAAAACTATTATTATTTGTTATATTAATATTATTTGTTAGTGTAATTAATAGTATTAATCTCTAAAATATTATTATATTTGGTATTATAAATAATATTGTTTTTATAATAATTCATATTATTGCTACTAAAAATATTATTATTTGTATTTTAAAAATTTTAGTATTTCCATTAAACTTTATAAGAGTATAAATATTATTATTATCATTAATAAATTTTAAAAACTGCTATTATTATGAAGAAAAAAAATCACGTTGGGACACGTAGCGCTTGAGTTCTCCTCCTAAGGGCAGATAGCCCGAGAGCCATGTAGCGCTTTGGCTTAGATCTTGCCAGACATGACCCAAGTTAGCATTAGCGTAGTAAGGTAGGATCCAAAATAGCATTAAGCTTTAGCCGCGGACAAACCAAATATTGCTACGACCACAGGCAAGTCGCCCAAGCGCTGCATGGTGCTTGCTTTTCTTTTTTTTGGGTGCAGTCCAAGTGCCACGTGGCTTTTGGATTGCCTATACTTTCAGTATAATTATATCAAAAATATTTTTTTAATATAATTAATGTTTAGAGTATTAATAGTAAAAATATTATTGTTTGTTTTGTTGATATTATTTTTTTGGTATAATTAATATTAAAATAATTATTCTATTATTCCTTTATATGTTTTTTTAGTATAATTGATAGTATTGATACTAAAAATATTATTATTTTTTTAGTCTAATTAATAGTATTAGTATCAAAACTATTATTATTTGTTCTATTAATATTATTTTTTAGTATGCTTAATGGTATTAGTCTCTAAAATATTATTATATTTGGTGTTATAAATAATATTATTTTTATAATAATTCATATTATTGCTACTAAAAAATATTATTATTTGTATTATAAATATTATTATTTTCATTGAAATTTATAAAAGCATAATAATTAGTATTATTATTAATAAATTAAAAAAACTGCTTTTACTATGAAAAAACTACATTGGGACATATGGCACTTGAGTTCCCTCCTAAGAGTAGGTAGCTCAAGCATCATATAGTATTTATCTGCGTCTTCTATGTTGCAATCCAAACACCAGGAGGCACCTGGCTTAGGCATTGCCAGGCATGGCTCAAGGCTAGCCTTGGACGTGGCAGGACAAGTTAGTATTGGGTGCTGACTACGGATAAACTAAGCGCCACATGATATTTGGGCAGCACAATGTCACCTGGCGTTTGGTCTGCTTCCCTTTAAAGCACCACGTGGTGCTTGAACTACTTAATTTTTTAGTATAATTACAAGTATTAGTATTAAAAATATGATCATTAGTTTTATTAATAGTAAAAATATTATTGTTTGTTTTGTTGATATTTTTTTTTAGTATAATTAATATTAAAAGAATTATTATATTTTTTCTTAATATAAGTTTTTGGTATAATTGATAGTATTGGTGTTAAAAATATTATTATTTTTTTTAGTCTAATTAATAGTGTTGATCTCAAAACTATTATTATTTTTTTTCTTAATATTAGTTTTTGGTATAATTAATATTAAAATTATTATTATATATTTTTCTTAATATATATTTTTAGTATAATTAATAGTATTAATCTCAAAAATATTATTATTTTTTTAGTTATAAATAATATTATTTTTATAATAATTAATAATATTAATACTAAAAATATTATGATTTGTATTATAAATACTATTATTTTCCATAATATATTTTATTGTAATTAATATTATTAATAAAATAATTGATGAATTTGAAAAAAAAATGTTATATCATTTACTAATTTTACTAAATGTATTATAATAATAGTTTTTTCAAATTACAATTAATTTTACATTTAAATTATTAGGTTCAAGACCTAAAAAATAAACTTGGATCCTACTATGTACACGACCCAAATAACCTTGGGTCTTGAAGAGCCTGACCCAAGACGAACTCAAGGCTAGACTTGGGCCAGGTTGGACAGGATCTAAAATAATTTTGGATCCTGTCCGCAATAGGATCCAAATAGGATTGGATTCTGTTCCCAATTCTTTTTGGAAGTTAAAGGTGAGACTGCGACGTAGGGTGAGTCACTTAACTAGTTGAACTTCTAAAATAGAATAGGTCGCCACTCGACATTACCATGTTCTTGACTTTTCTCTTTTCTTCTCTTAGCCATTTTCCGTGCATGGTACCTGAAGATTTAGATGAAAAACTGTGATCAACTTGGAATATAACAATATGATGACTGTTTTTGGTTGAATCACGACTAATTATTTGTTTTGTAGTTTAAAAGTTATTATATTCCTATAATTTTTTTTTTGTTCTTACCCGGGTATCCTCACATCTTTTTAAAGGATGAGACTAATTCTATTCGGGGTTTGTGGTTACCCCTCCTAGTAGATGTGTTTCCTGGGGATCGAACTTGTGTTCTCATCCTTATAGGGATATCAGTATCTTAACTGCTAGACTAACACTTATAGGGATTCCCACAATTAATATTTAATTAATCATCATAAATTAAAAATTAAATTTATAAAAAATAAAGGATTTTTTAATAGAAAAAATTAAAAGTTCTTTGAGATTAATTTCTCATTTACCCATAATTTATTTAGATTTTATTAATTAAATAAATTTCTAACAATCCCCTAAATGAATGACAATTATCTTACTAGTTTGAAAATAACTTGAAGATTTGTTAAGAGATGTTGCTTTGGTATATTACTATATAAAGATGGGTTGCTTTTGGATTAAAATCTTTCTTAGTGAAATACTATCAAATTTACTCGATTAAATAGTGAACGTGATTTCTTGAACTATAAGTCTTTTGCATAAATTAAGAAAATAATTTATTGTGGCCCACTACTCTTAGATTCATGAATGCTTTAACAAATTCATACTTTATTAAAATTTTCAAAGAAACAACCATATTTCTCACTTCTATAAATGATTTTTCACTAAGATTATTTTGCTATACTTCACTAGGTATACCACCAAGATATGAAAATCATTAAGAGTTCAACTTACCATTTATCACACTGTAACTAACATTTATTTCATCATAGGAATAATTAAGAATTAATAATTTTCTAATGCTATATGACTTATTTTTTCATTTGAATCTAAATATTAGGATCTCTAATCAATTAGATATGATTACTATCATTACACTTTTTCATCTTTTAAACACTTTAAACCCATTCTCTTCGATAAATTATACACAAGCTCTTTAGATAAACTTTTGATTAGTAAATCCACAGTATTTTTCTTTGACTTTATATAGTCAATGAAATTAATTTTATTCTAAAGCAAATATTTAACGATATTATGTATATAATGTGTATGTCTAGACTTACCATTATACATGCTACTTTGTGTTATTTCAATTGCCAACTGACTATCACAATGGACACAAGTAGTTGATTATCATAATATTTTGATACTTTTTTCAAATTATATAATAATTTGACAAGTTTATAAAATTTCTTTTCTTGTCATTTGACAATAAACCTTTCAAGTTGTTTCATATAAATTTTTTCATTAATGTCACCATTTAAGAAAAATATTTTTACATCTATTTTATGTATTTCAAGTTTGTTGATAGCTAGAATGACTATTAATGTGTTTATAAAAGTTATTATTGACACATGTGAATATATCAAAATATTTCATATCTTTTTGTTATTTAAAACCTTTAACAACAAGTCTAGCTTTAAATTTATCAATAATGCCATCAATTTTTATCTTCCTTTTGAAAATTCACTTATAACCTAATAATTTACTTTAAGGAGAAAGATTCACCAGATTCCATGTATGATTATTCATAATGGGTTTAATTTTGTTATTGATTATCTCTTTTAAATAGAAAGCTTTCAGAAGAGACATTGCCTTAGAGTAGATTCAAGATTCATTATCTAGTCTTATTTGGTATTTTACTTATTCTAAGCTTAAATTCATCATTTTTTAATTGATGATGATCACTTGAGTTAGGCTGAATTATTTTTTTAAGTGAATAATTTTCATGTGCTTCCTTTTATAGAAACACATCTTCAAAGAACATAATATTTTTTTGATTTCATAATAGTATTAGGATGAATATTTTTAACACTTGACTTATGTACTAGAAATCAATATACACCATTATTGTATTCATATTCGATAAATACACAATCCAGTTTTAGGTCATATCTTAACATTTTTAGGATCATGTATTGCTACCTATGTAAGATACCTCACACTTTGAGGTATTTGTAGGAAAGTTTTTTGTCTTTTTATAATTCATATAATGTCTTTTTTATTTTTTTTATAGGCTGCTTTATTAAGTATATAATTGGCAGTTTAAATTACCTCCCATTATAAGTTTCGAGGTGCTTCTAAACTTATTAACATATCATTCATTATTTCTTTTAATGTCCAGTTCTTACATTTCACAACACTATTTTGTTAGGGTTAATAAATAACAGTAATTTGGTAGATAACATTATTTCAAGAATAGAATTTACTAAATGATGCCTCATATTTTCCACCTTTATCACTCGTTATTACCTTTATCTTTTTATTAAGTTGATTTTCAACTTTATTCTTATAATGTTTAAACATTTCAAGAGTTTCGTCATCATTTCTCTTTTGCAAATAAATATAATAATATCTTGTGCAATCATCTATAAAAGTAATATAATACCTTTTTCAATCTCTAGTTTGCGTGAATTTTAAATCACCAATATTTAAGTGAATTAAGTGTAAAGGTTCACTACTTCTTTTAATTATTTGAAAAGATGATTGTGTGAATTTTAATTTTATAAAAAATTCACACTTATGTTTTTTTATTAAAAAAAAATACTTGATAATAATTCATAGTTTATTAACCTTTGTATAAAATTATAATTCATATGACCTAACTTTTCATGCCACATATCATAAGTTTCAAACAAATAAGAAGAAGAGACAATCTTATTATTATTCTTATCATTTGTTACAATGACCATTACATTCATTTTAAAGAGGTTATCACAAAGGTATTTTTTTATACAAACATACTATTTATGAAGAGTATAAATTTATCATTTTCAAAAGCTATCTTAAAACTGTTTTACTTAGCAATGAGTCATAAACTAAGTTCTTCCTAATATAAGTAACATGCAGTATATTATTAAGAGTTGAAAGATTTCCAAAATTCATTTTTAATATGATCTTTCTTACGCGTAGTACCTTTGAAGTTGATGAGTTTTTAAGATAAAGGTTTTTTCCATCCCTTCTTTGTAAGTGGAAAACATTATTTTATCAGAAAATATATATCTTGCAGCAGTAATGTCAACCCATAATAACTCATAATTGTTGATTAGAATGACTTAAAAAATAACACAAGACAAGTTCATTTTTGAAATATCATTAGTAAGATGATCAACTTCAATGACATTATCTTGAGCAATCCTTTTCTTAGAGTTTTCTTGTTGACTTTTTGCAATCTTTAGCTAGATACCCAGTCTTGTTACAAATAAAACATTTGCTATTGAACTTCTAAACAATTCTTTTGATTTTATCGTGGTACTTCACCACTAATTCTATAACACTTATTTTTTAGACACCAAAAGAATTGGCTTTCTTTTCGAATTACTTATTATCTTCAACCTTAAAATGAGGTCTTTAATTCCTTATATCTTTACTCACTTATGTTTAAAATAGTTTTTGAAGTCTTTCTAAAATGATAATTTTCCAATGACTATAAACACTTGGAAAGACTCACTTAGAGACATACATTTAACATGTATATCATGTAATATTAGTTGAAACTCTTGAACTTGGCTCTTTAAATTTCTTCATACCAATAACTTCATGTTTGCATTTTTTTGTCTAAAGCTTACTATTATGCTTTTGTATTTTTTTATTAAACTATACATATTCTAAAGTTTATTATCTAACTTATTCAAGATGTAGTTCTTTTACTTGAAATTAGTATGATGTTATGCATCCACAACCATCACAGTAATAATCACAGTAATAGGTCAAATTTATTTTTTGATGTTTTTGGCTCTTTCTCGGTCAAGAATTTTACCAAATTTAAAGTGGTCAATGACAAATGATTTATTGTTAAAACTTTATTATTCCTCATTTATGGAACTAATATGTTTGCAATACGCCTAATAAGATTTTAATATCACCATCTTTGTTTAGATGCACTTCTAAACAAGGTGTGTAAATTAAAGAATATGAAACTCAAATATTTTTTTAATAAGATGAACATAAACTTTAAATTTGAAAGAAAAATCAAAGCTTAAAATAATAAGAAAACACTATAATATAAGGTGAGAAAGAGTATATAAAAATTTTAAAAACTCAAGTTTAAAACTATTTGTCACCTCTCTTTTTTTTAGTGAAGTTTAAAAGTTAAAAAGTGGAAGAACTAATAAGAATCAATTTTTCTCGTTATCAACATTTGATTAACCACTGTAATTCAAAAATTAAATTTTGAATAACCAAGACTTCTTTGAGTAGAAAAACTAAAGATTCCTTAAAATTAATTTCTTATTTACTCATAATTTATTTTAATCATATTAATTAAATAAATTTCCAACATATACTATCGTGAAGAATAATGTCATGTAAACTGTTTCAATTGTTAATTAAGTACACGAAATGCTGCCTTCATCTGTACCTAATGTTTGTTGGAAAAGGTTATGGTTGATAAAAAATTGAAACTCCATATCATTATTTGTTAATTTGACATGGGAAAATGAGGCGCTTAATTTATCATAATACTGTACGCTTAAGGTCATTGTTTTCACAGCATGGATCAATGGTGCTTTGCAGCAAGGTTGGCTGTTGAGTCAGGATAATCATAAACTAATCTAGGTTCTATTTGTTTTTTGGATATTATACAGATAGTGTAATGCATTGCTTATCTGGATTCAGATAGGTAAGATTCGTTTTACTAGTATAAAAGGAAGAGAGTGGTTTATATTTCTATTGCATTGTAGCTAGAGAGATCACACTCAGAATCATATACTTATTCGAAGGAATTGGGCTGAGAATTGTAGTTTACACAAGGTCTAAGATTAATATGAAGACTGCTTTTATTTTTGCATGTGTAGCAGTCTTGACAGTTGTTGGGGTTTGTCAGGCTGGCGATTTGAGGAAGAACTTCTACAGGATCTCTTGCCCTGCAGCTGAGGGCACCGTCAAAAATATTACTGAAAGACATGTTGCAAGCAACCCCAACTTACCTGCAAAGTTACTGAGAATGCATTTTCATGACTGCTTCGTAAGGGTAAGCAATGCTTAAATATTCATTCTGCTGCTAGAAAAATTGTATCTGTAGCCTTTTCCATGCGTGGACATTGTATGCTTGAAAATAAAAGAAAAACACCATGTAGTATCGCCACATTTTGTAATTCTGATGCAGATATCTAGCTAATTCGGAATTAAATTCCTGCAGGGTTGCGATGCCTCCGTTTTAATAAACTCGACAGCGAATAGCACAGCGGAGAAGGATGCAATTCCAAATCTATCTTTGGCAGGCTTCGATGTCATTGATGAGATCAAAACGGAGCTAGAGAACAAATGTGCAGGAAAAGTATCCTGTGCTGACATTTTGGCCTTGGCTACCAGGGATGCTGTCTCAGTCCAGGTAAATATTATCGCAATAAACATTCTTAATTATCTCAACTCAAATGATCATGCATGTAATCATAGCGAACATATACGATTCTTCCTGCAGTTCAAAAAACCAATGTGGAAAGTGCTTACTGGTAGAAGAGATGGTAAGGTGTCAGTAGCTTCGGAGGCCCTGGCAAACATTCCCTCTCCATTCTTAAACTTTTCCAGCCTCGTTCAAAGTTTCAAGAACAAGGGTCTAACTCTTCATGATCTCATTGTACTATCAGGTATACATGCATTTATATTATACTAAAGAAAGTAATGGCACATACTTCTCAAGGGTCATATAATTGAGCAGAAACTCTTATCACTTCTGAATCATACTGTATGTAGGGGCACATACCATTGGTGATGGCCACTGCAACCTGTTCAGCAACCGTCTCTACAACTTCACAGGAAAAGGAGACCAGGATCCTTCTTTGAACTCAACATACGCTGCTTTCTTAAAGACCAAATGCCAAAGTCTTAGCGACACAACCACCACAGTAGAGATGGACCCTGGCAGCTCTCAGAATTTCGATTCTTCTTACTTTGTTATCCTTAAACAGCAAAAGGGTCTCTTCCAATCTGATGCAGCCCTTCTAACAGACAAACAATCGAACAAAATTGTTGGAGAGTTGCTTAAATCAACTGATTTTCTCAAAGAATTCTCCCAGTCAATGAAAAGAATGGGAGCAATTGGGGTTCTTACGGGCAACTCAGGGGAGATCAGAAAGAAGTGCGGCGTTATCAATTCCTGAAGCCATCTTCTTTTTGTTTAGTTTGTGTTTTTCATGTTCTAGCACTACTTTTGATTTTGGCATTAATTAATAAGCTTGTCGCTTAATGAGTCATAATCATCCTTCTATTTGTCAGTCGGCGATCGATGTTTTGTAATTTGTTTCATGAAAGTAAAATAAATAAATAAATAAAGGTGTTAAGATTCGAATACTTTCAATTGTAGCAAATTAATGCATTTAAAAAAATGCCTATTTTTTTTATATATAATTATTGGTATGCCAGGATAGAGTGACTGCCATTTGAATTTATTTTATTTTTTTCGCAACGAACCCATTTGACTAGCTAATTTTTTCAGAGCTCCTTGCATCTTTCTAAACATCTACATTCCAAATTTGTCAACAATGTAAGTACATTCCCCGGAATATCTTCGCTACTTATGCGGAGTATAATTCAATGGGCTGACATTATCAGCACATATAAAGAGTATGATTCACTTAAAAGAATAGTTATTACATTTGATTTGGGGATTGATTTCAACAAGGAGTTGGGTCTTATATTTACATGGATAGACTCAAATTAATATGAAAAAATTAAAAAAATATATAAAATTTTAATATTTTATATAAAAAAATTAAAAAATAATTTATGAGAATATAAGCTATATTGTGTAAATAATAAAATTTAAAAGATTATTTAAAAAAAAATTTTATTCCATATTGAAAAGATACCATGTTATCCTTTTAAGTTAAAGTATTAAAATTAAAAAGGTTTTTTTTATCTTATATTAAAAAAACATAATTTTTTTTTGTAAACATAGAATATATCTAAAAAGCTTTAAATCCTATATTGAAAAAATAAAATACTATTCTAGTATTTATATAATAAATTTTAAAAAAAATAAATTAAAAATATATAAAAAATAGAGGCCTTTGGTTAAGAAAAAATATATATTTGAAATACAAAATGAGTCTCTACTAAGTCGCTTGAGTCACAAGTCACCGGATCCAGCTATCAAATTGATCCGCTTAACTTGTTTCGGTTTAAAAACTATATTTAAAAGAATATTAGACCTATAGTATGTGAGAAAAATATTATAACACAACATAGAGTTTATCATGAATTATAACAGTTGATTGATGATTTTTCTCCAACAAATCAACTAGAAAGACAAAGCTCAGGGATAAAATGATCTCTTTTATGTGATTTATTTATCATTTTCATTTTCAATGGGATATAAAGGTCCTTTCAAGTTTTTTTAAACAATGAAATACCTCCGTTGCCCTTGAAAGGAAAAACAAAATCATATAATTGCTTGTTAGGATTTTCTTTTAAAATTTCACATTTTTCATATAGAAAATTTATTAAATTATCCTCGATGTCAAAATTAATAAAAGCTTCTTTAGGGGCATTTTTATATTTTCATATAAGACATGTGGAAGGGTTGATTAGTCTTTTACATTAATTAAAAATATTAAAAATTTAAATATGTTAGGTCACACACATGAAAGCAAGTGTAAGGAGTAGCAAGGCTTCAGCAACACATGAAAAGTTATCTGGTGGTGGCAAATTTCTTTCCGTCGTGTTAGTCGATTTTCCACCATGTCCTCTTCCTCCACAAGTGGCTCGTCTTGAGTTGTGCTGGACGGATTGTCATGGAGGTCATATTCTTTTTTCTTTTTTTTTTTCCTTTAAAATTCATGTTTGACATTTAAAATTTCAAAACAGATACTTTAGTTTGAAATATTTAAGGATCAATCTTTATTTTTTTGATTTTTTAAATTTATATGTGGTCATTTTGTAAATTTTTATTTTTTTTCGATTGCTTCCTTCAATCTCAATGTTTTCATTTTTGTTTTTCAAATTTGGTATTGATTTTGTTTTTCTTCATTTTTTTCTTATATCTTTTGTAAATTTTGAATTGTTTTTAATTTCATCATTTAATTAAAATTTTTACTTTTTTTTCTTAAATATGTTCCTTATTTTCTTGGTGGTTTCTTGTTTAATTATTTGGTGAAATTGATTTTTCTTTTCAATTTAGCCATTCAATCCAAAATTATTCATCCTCTATTTTTTTTTTTAAAAAAATTGATCCTCATTCTTTTAATTGTTATTTTTTTCTTTTATTTTTTATGATTTTTTTTCAATTTTAATTTTTGATTGTTGGTTTATTGAAATTTGTGATTTGTCATTTTTTCATGTTCGATACTTCCAATTAATTGGCCTGGGTCACTAGTTTTATAAGTTAACATGAGTTCATATCAATTTTTTTATCTCATTACTCGAAGTTTTTTTTTTTTAAAATATGCTTCATAGTTTTCTTTGTTTTTTTTTTATAGTGTTATCTCAATCTCATGACCTGGATTATAGGTTTGACAAGTTAACCTAGGTGAGCTCATATTTTTTTTGTTTTAAATTATTGCCTTTTTTATAATATGTGTGATTTAAAAAAAAATTATTTTTTAATATTAATTTGTTAAAAATTAAATTTCATGACTTTTCTATATTTGGTGCTTCTGATCGAATTATGGCTCGAGACACAAGTTTAATAGGCTAGAAAGGGTTGGCATTAGTTTTTTCTTTGACATGTTTTTTTTATTCCATCTCATAATTTAACATTGGTATTTTAAAAAATTAAATTTCATGATTTTTTTCATTATCTTTTCTATCAAACTATCTCGATTTTATAATCTGATCCATGGGTTTAACGTGTCAGCTTAGAAGGGTGTAAGCTTTTTTTTTTTACAATTGTTATTTTCTTATCTTTTTTGTATGTTTTTTTTAGTTTTATAATTTAATATATATTTGATTAGTTAAAAATTAGGTTTTAAGGTTTTTTAAAAAAATTCTATTGCTTCGAGTCAATGACTCAAATCACAGGTTTAATGGGTTAATAATGACTTGCATCATTTTTTTTTCTTTTTATTATTTAACATTATTTTTTTTTGTCAATTGAACATCATTTTTTTCTTAATATTTTTTATTGAGTCACATGGTTAGTATATAATAAACTATGTAGCAAGTTATTTGTAGTTGGATAAAAAAATTATATTATTATTATTAGTAGTAATATTATCATGGTTGATGATGATGTGACAATAATAATGAAGATAATTAAAAAAAAGGAAAATTTAATTCTCATTTTAATTTTTTTATATTATTATTATTATATTTAAACAATATCATTATTATCGTGGTTGATGATTATAAATATATAGGTGAAGATAATTAAAAAAAAAAGGAAGAAGGGAAATCTAATTCTCATTCTGATTTTTAATACTATCTACCTTCATAAAAATGAAACCATATCCAACGTTTATTTTCATTTCTATAATCCATTCTGATTTTTACTTTATTCTATTTTAACTAAATACATATAAAATAAAAATATTTTTTTTTTCAAATTCTATTATTTTCATTTATTGTCACCAAACAATCCATCCATTATTCCTAAATTATTGCTATTTATAAATTGTGAAGTAATAAAAAAACTCTTGCTCCCCACTTGGCACCTCTGGCTCTCTCATCGCAATCCAACGGCCCAAAATGCAAATCACAAAAGACATTGGAAAAAGAAAGAAAGGAAGGAAGAAAACCAAAAAACTTGGTTGTTAAGCAAAATCAGATAAAAAACAGAACAAGCAGTCCTTGGAAAGAAAATCGAAGACAAAAGAAAATGGCGTTGCAGTGGATGATACTGACATACCTAGTGGCAGCAGAGGCAGTAATTGCGGTACTCCTAACGCTACCGTCGCCAAAGCTATTGAAGGACCGATTGGTTTCTCTCATCTCTCTCCTTCTCCAGCCGGCTCTCTTTATTGTCCCTTTTGCCGGGTTCCAGCTCCTGGGTTTGTTTTTCTCTTCTTTTATGTGTACTCCTTTTCTTCTCTTTTGGGCTTTAGAAATTCTGGGTTTGATTTTCATCTTGTGAACAGATATATATTGGAAAATGGAGCATCGATTGATGTGCACTGGTGAGACCTGCACTGCTGCTGAAAGAGATCGTTATGAGAAATCTGTATGTTGATTTCATCTGATTTGCTGATTTGTTCTTCTTCTTTTCTTCTTTTTTGCTCTGTATAAGAGATGTGTTATTGGTTTTTGGCGATTTTTAATTATTACTAAGCGTTATCAAAGAAACGTTGGATGCCTTCAACGAAATTAAATAAATTAATGGAAATTGGGATTAGGGTCCTGAAAAATTAGATTTTTATTCTCTTTATATTTATAATTAATGAGGCTGTCATGATTTGTTTTGTAATCTTAAAGGGGTGGCAACTTGCTAAGAATCTGATGGGATATTTGGTGGCCAGGGATGTAATGTTTTATGTTATGGTTATGAAATGTTGGGGTGCCATTTTGTTTTGCTTATTGCGTTCTTGAAGCGTTGTTGGATGCTATTCATGAATCTTGTTATTGCCTCTGAAGTTTTGTGTATATGCAAGTTTACCCCATTGGGTTCTTGCTTATTTTCTTACGGTCATTCGCTGATATTTCATTGTAACCTCGCTTGAGCAGTTAACTGAGTTATTAAAAGACACGAAATTATCAAAACAGAAGAAAAGGTGTTATTGGGATAAAAAGTGGTTTAGTTGTTTGTCGTTTGTATATGTAAAGCGGTTGCTTGAATTTAGATTATTACTTGTAGCATCATGAATGTCCAAACAGCATGATTGTCATTAACCTGTTGGAAAGGTGGGAAATTGAAGAGGTGAGGTGCTAATGTGAAACATTGAATGCAAAAAAGAGTTATTCCCTGGGAATATGCCTGCAGTTGGTAGATGCCACTGGATCTGGAAGGGCAGAATTGAGCCAGTAATCTCTCTTATTCAGGACTCCTTGGATGTGTGTCGGGGGCTGAGGAGCAGGGTTACAGTTATTGCAGTTTTACTTAGTTTGCATTAGCACATAACAAGAAGCTAGATTCTGCATGAGTATTGTTGTCGATGCAGTTAGTTTAAGAAGAAATGACTCCATTAATAACAACTAGCTCCTTACACAATGATAAGTATTCCATTTCCAGTAGATTCCGTTCTGTAGATGCTGGATTTTCAGTTCCACAATAACATATGAACTTCTGTTGCATGCTCCAATATTTTAGCAAGTTATCAATTCCATGTAAGCATAGCAAGTAATGCACACGCTAGCCGGTTCCTGTAAAACATGCACACAACATGCATACAACATGCATCACCTCTCTGAGTAGTGGCATATACCTAATTTTTGAATTTCTGGTGGAGTGCTAAATTAAATATAAAAAAAAAACTCAAGGTTTATACCCCGTAATTATTTTTCAAAAGAATATGCCAGTAGTTATTTCCATTATTTCTGTTAGACATGAACAAATGTATAAGAACAAATCATATAATTTTTTACAGCTGTTGTAATGTTTGTTGTGCATGGAGATGTCCCCCCTTTTAACTGTCGAAAATCACTTGAAGCTGACATTTCTAGTATGAAGATTGATGATTTGAAATGGAAGGAGTAAACAAACGCTATCCCCCCTCCCTGACTAGAACCATGTCTCATAAATTTACTTAGATTGATAGATTAAGCACTAGGAGGTATATTACGTTGCATAGTCTGAAAACTACCTGTTCAAGCAGGGAAATGCATCTCATGAGGCTATATGTTAGAAGAATGTATTTGAATTAAAGTTGTAAACTGCTATTGTTTATTATCATTAGAATCTACACAAACTTACCGTTGAAGTCTGCTGTGCAGATCTACAAATCTCAAAGGAATGTCATTCTTTGCATTTCAGCATGCCTTCTCTACTGGTATATGTCTGGTTTGGAAGCTTTTGAAAATGCTTGATTTATTTATTTGCAATTCTGCCACGTGCCATTATATACTTATATGTGCCTGCAGGTGTGTTTATCGTGTATGCAAATTTCACAAGGAGATTCAGAGCTTGGAGGAAGTAGAGAAGAGATACAAGGAGCAGTAGTATTTCCTCACCTATCCCCATTTCATAACTAGGGGCTGAGAAGTAGTAGTGCTGTGTTTTGTATTGAATATGGACATTACGACTAGATATGTTGTCATGTTACAAATACGAGTGTTATGTATTTGCAAGTTTATCTTCTGTGCTTGTGGCCTGTATTTCTCCTGTTATTAGGCTGTTGCATTTTCCTCATACCCATGGAGAGTACAGTATGAACACTGCTGTTTGGAAAACTAAACTCTGCTATTTCTATATTATTTTTGTTTTAATCTACCAGACGTGTTCTTTTTTGGTTTTACATTCTCCTCTTGTCATGTCAGGCAAACGAATTCCTCTTCTTCTTCCTCTTCATTTGGAAAGGTTCGACACCTTAGAAATCCCCCGCCTCCGCCCCAGGTTTGATGACTTGAAGTTCGAGGGTTAGACTTAGTTGGGGAAACGCTCTCTGTGTGGCATTGAGCGGCTCTAATGAAGGTGTTACTGTTCTATTTAAGTGTTCTGCTGGATAAGTCCGTCTCTAGATTCTGAATTCCTAATCAACATAAATATGGAATGAAGCATCGAGCGCTAGAGCATGTGTTCTATATTATTTTTTAAAATATTTTTTGTTTTAAAATATATTAAAATAATAATTTTTTATTTTGTAAAATTTATTTAGAAGCATGGCTAGTGAACAGTGCTACGGTCTTTTTCTTCTTTCCTATTTTATAATTTCAATAAATGACCAAATGGGTCCTTTTTTTTAAATAATATATCAAATAAAAACCAAATGTTATGATTTTAAATCAATGTTTTATTTTCCATTTCGTCTGCATATACAAGCTTACACCTAGAAAATATTTTGTAATATGAACCAATCATTTTAATTGTAATCTAAGTGTTAATGAAATTTTATATTTTATATTACATGCGATATACATAGCTGCATTTCTATGCTATATGAAAAGTTATCTAATTATTAAATATTGTTGCGAAGATTGATCATGGATTTTATAATTCTTACTTACGGAAAAAAAAAAGATTTATCATAGATAACCTATGTTAGGAAACATTATATATATTGGCTTGAAATTTTAGTTTTTCTTTCCTTTTTTTCATAATATGTGCTCTTATGATGCCTTAATTTTAATTTAAAAGTATTCAAAATGAGGGTTAATTTAGTTTATTCATAAAATTAAAGGGAAAAAAGATTGTATATCAAAAGCACAGGCATGACTTCTAAAGTGTGGAATAAATTAAACTAAAATGTATTTCATAAATAAAATATAATTTGGAGACCAAAAGTTCTAAAACTTCAAATTACAAGGGAAATTAAGACTGGAAAGAAAAATAATAATTAAATTCCAAGTTTTTGAATTAAAGGAGGATATTCTTTTTTGTTAAGAAAATATTTATATAATATTTAAATTGGTGAAATAACTTTTATCAACTCTAGAATAATTGTTGAACAGCACGCCAACACAAAATAAAATTAACACCTCATAAATATTTGTTTTCCGAGCCATTGTGCTCCTAAGAAATTAAAGTCTTGTTGACTTATCTTGATCTTTCACCAATAAATTATTAAGAATTGAGAAAAATATTTTTTTTCTAATAGTTTTATGATATGATTGTGATCTTATAACAACTCAAGTGCTTATCGATTTTATTTTTTATATATATATATAAAAAAATGAGTGTTTCGTGTGTGAAGAAAAACTATTAATAAAATTTAGATAGAGAAACAGAGAGAGGTTCTAAATAAATAAAAAATTCAATAAAAATTTATTAAACTATTTGAAAACTCACATTGCAAGCCTTGAATTTAATATTATCATTCAATTAGGTCGTTTCTCAATTCAATCAATGAAACAATTAAATTGACTGTGTTGAAAATATAAAATATTTTACATATATGCATATGGTAGGAGTTTTTGCTATTTCTTTATAATTCTTTCTTTTTTATTTATTTTTAATAACACTTTTATTTTCAGAAAAAAAAATATTTCAATCAATAGCTTCTAGTGCAAAAGCAATCCAAAACCTTTTTATATTGGGATTTTGGATCAAAATTAAATTAAAAAATGAATTACATTATAACAACTCATATGTATATGAAAATCGCAACCTTTTGAAATTTTTATGCAAAACAAAGCAATCCTTTTATTATTATTATTATTATTATTATTATTATTATTATTATTAAGCTTATTATAGATACACTTTTTTGTAGAATTAAATTAATTTCGTATCCAGATTATTATGTACCTACGATGCTGTTCCGAATAAATATCCTAGTTATGATCCACACAAGAAAAAAGAGAGGCTATTTTTTGCTTATTAGCATAGTTTTTTTTTAAAAACATATCGGGCAAAATAACAATATTTTAAGAAAGAATATCTATAATAAATAAATAAAACTTTTATTAGATGTAATAATCAATAATGTCTTCTTTTCCAATCTTTTAGTTGAATAAAAAACATTACGAAAATGAGATCATCCCATTACATAATGAGATGGTAATTTTGTGAAAAATCTAGGTTTAATAATGTTAAAAAAATCACCTCAATTTAAGTAATTAAATTATTAAATAAGATTTTGAAATATAATTTATATTATTATTTGATATATTTTTTTAAGAAAAAGTTTTTTATTTTTAAAACTTATATAAACTTATATTATTTTATATTTAATTTTTATTAAATAGAATGAGGATGATAAAATTTAAACTTATGATTTTTTGGTTAATAAAACTTTGATACTATATTAAAAACTTTTTCAATTTAATTAAAAATTTAATAATAAGATATAAAGATATAATTTAAATTATTTTTTTATAAGTGATGCATATAATAATAATTAATGGAATTTAATTATAGGATCATTGTGGTACATATAATAATGATGGAATCACGATTTCAATCTCAAATGATATTATAAAATTGAACTCTATAACATGTTGATAAATGCAAACCTCGATTTCAATCTAAAAAAAAAAAAAATCCCTCTTGAACTGATTGGTGGACTGATGGCATGATTGTCATGTTACAGCAGCTCACGTGCTTGTCAATTATATCTTTTCATATGCAAAAATAATAAAAAGTAATAAGTGTTTCATGTGTGAATAAAACGAACTTATAATAATAAGATTTGGATAGGGAAATAGTGAGAAAAGTTTTAAATAAAAAACTTTGAATCAAGATTTATTAAACTATTTGCAAGCTTATATTAGAGACCTTAATTTAAGACTACATTATATTTTTATTTTTATTTATATTTTCAATTGTAAAATAACGAGTTTTCAAATGATGAATAATTTGAAATTGTGCTATCATAAGCTTCAAAAATAATTTAATGGGTCTAAATATGGGATAACGAAGACATTTCCTTTGTTTTTTTAGCTTTTACGTCTTCATGTAACATTTACAATACGAAGACAAATGAACTATTTAATAAAATTTAAAGGTTTTAATTTTTTTTCTTTCCCTTTAATTAAAGTTTTCTTTTTAGAAAAAAATTATACCATTTTCCCATGAATTAATGGGAAGAAACACCCAATACACTAAATATTAAAAATGATAAAATTAGATATAAAAAATTGCTTAGATTGTCTCAATTCATATATATAAACTAGATACTAAAATAGCTTAACATGAAAAAATTTAAGATTCAATTCTTATATATTTTGTACAGAAGACCTCCCTTCAAAATCATGTGTTCTAAAACACAAATTAGAAGAAATATAATGAAATTTGTATTCTATACTTAGCTGTAAGATATATCAATAGAGAAGATAAACTAGAAGTTAAAAATAGTTTGAATTAAGATTTTTTCAATGAAATATTAAAAAAATAATAAATATCAGTCAATACATGTTTTATTTTAAATGACAGTGCTTTGAGTTGAAAAAGTTTCGAACAAGAAAGCACAACTGATTCTACAACTAAATAAAAATATACCTCTATGTTTGAGAAAACAAAGAAGTTGTTTGAATCAACAAGTTCATTAATAAACTATGTTGTTAGCATTGTTAATCCAGTTGTATCGTGATAATAATGAAGTATAAGCAAATGAATCAAGATCTCATCAATGATCCAAACAAATATTTAAATACTTCTATTTAATTTTATAAATCAATGAAATAAAAGATTTAAAGATAAAGCGATTATCCATCAAAGAGAATTTAGAAGATTCTCTTACTAAGTCATTATCTATACTGAAGTATTAATGTTACATGAAACAATATCGTATTAGATATATGATCAATTGATTTTAGTGTAAGTGGAAGATTGTTAAATTAATATATCACGTAGTTAATGAGTTGATTATTTGTTATATTATTATATTAATATAAATATATATTTATTATTAATAAAATTTAAATTTAAATTTAAATTTTATAGTCATATAATATTATATTAGTGAAACTAATATTTGATTTGTGAATCTAGAATATAGATAAAGTTCATTGGATAAAATTATTTTGCAAAGAAAATTATAAAGTTATTATAATTATGAGATTTCTATTCCATCAAATCATTATTCTTAAAATGTTTTTTGTTGATACTCTCTTACATATTGGACATTCGTTAGAGCTGTAAAAATTGGCACATATATTTTTATGAAAGTAAACAATTGTTCTTTTAAGTTTAGGTGTAAGAGATACCTAAAACTAATATATAAGTGCTTATCATAAAACATGTGTATTGAACTGACTTGCATAAAAATTTCATATGAAAATATCACTTATATCTATGGAAAGACTCATGCAACAATTATATAAGTAATCATTAAACTTAAAACTATTAAGTTATTTTTTATAAGGAGTGTTATGTTTTAATCATGGTACATGTTATCTTGGTAAATGTAAGAAATGGACAGACATTGGATATTACATAAACTATATGAATATATTTGAGTGATTAAGAGATGATTCATCATCTTAGATGAATTAGAAAAAAATATTTCACATGTTCTCAAATAATATTGATTTTTAAATTCTTACGCGAGGTGGAATAAGATTTGAAAAGAATTTCAAATCTTATTCCAATGATCAATAACTATAATATTATGAACAAATATAATTTAACATAGCAGATACATTTCATGCTAAAATGTTTAAATCGAAACATTATTGATGAATGTATAATAATTATACCGAGAAACCGGTCACTAAAAGGTTAAGTTAAACTACTTGTGACTTTCATAATATTTGAAGGATCATATCACGTTGTTAGACGGTACACTTGATCTTCAAATATAAAGTAAATTAAATTGTTTGATTTATTTAAAATTATAATTTATATTTCATCTAACATATTAAGAACCTAATAAGTTATACACATTAGTAATCATTACTCAAAAATTAAACTAGGATAATTAATTAAGCATGACTTAATTAAAAAAAAATTTTGAAATTAAGCACTAGAATGACTTTAATTCAGGAATTATAATTCCAGTCCTAGAATAATCAAGTAGGGACTTGATTGATTAAATTTTTAAAATTATTCTTAAATAATATATAGATATTATCTAAGGAGAAAATATATATTTGTTATTTATAGGGTTTTTAGGATTCCTTATAAATATAAAATTATGCCTTTTATTTTGTAAAAAGTTGTCTGTTAAATAAAAAAATTACACAAGTCATAAAATAAAAAATTAACACTCTAAGCATAGCAATCCATCTCTCATAAATAGAAATTTAAGATATTTTTCATTCTTAATTTATGTGGATTATAGTTGAAGACCAGATAATTTGATGGCTTGTAGTTTTTAATAATACAACTTTTAAAAAATTATTTAAAACCGGAAAAAATCATATCTTCAAATAATAAATTATTAAATAACTTTAAATTTGTCTAATAAGATCTTAAAGGCTCTTAAATAATTTATTATTTTTTTTATTACAATATTCAAGAACCAACAGTGTGTGTATATACTATTTCTCCTCAATTCAGAAAATTTTAAGGATGATATTGACATTGAAGTGTTGAATCCTACAAACAATACTTCATCTCCAATATATGTTATCTAGCACCACCGTGAACAAGCATGATTAAGCTTAAATCCCTTGAAGTGTCATTAGACCTCGAAATTTTGTTTTGTCGTTCAACCACCAAAAGCCCATTGGAAGACTCCACCATGTACGGTGGAGAACCTCCTCTTAACACAGGATATATGGCGGAGCTAGGTCCTCTACATGTGAATTTTCAGGCTGAATGTCAATAACCCGCAGCGATCCATTGTACATCAAAGCATGAATTTTCGCCTTACAGAATATGACATTTGCAAAACATTGCAGACCTTGCAGGAATACTCTCCAAGACACATACATTATTATGAAGAAACCTAATCTCAATGAGCAAAAGCACAATGAACATCATATATATATATAAACAAAACAAAAAATATAACATTTCAATGGAGATATACCGTGATCGATGAAATTCTACTTTCACTGTCAGTCGGTGGTAACTCTCTGTAGTACTTCTCTGAGGAAGTTGGGAAGATCATGCAGACCGTTAGTGGAGGCTCTCCTATTTTGTAAGGAACCGCGAACTTATCGGATTTCTGCAATTAGAATTTGTTTTAAGCTCTTCCCAGAAAGGACTTCGAAAGTTTTACCTGTGGACTTCTCTTGTTATCTAACCAAGTAGGGCTTCGTCACATGGGCTTGCTTTAGCCCATTCTTCTTTCTTATTGTATTACTTTTCTTTTTGCAGTTCTAATTTAAAAGTCAAATTATATTAAATACCCTATTTTTTATTTTTTATTTTACCTTTTAACATATTCTAATTTTATGAATTTACCAAAAAAAATATTGAGACAGAAATGGAAAAACATATTTAGTGGTATAAATGAAAAAACTAAATTATTACATTTTAATATCTTTCTTAAAAATTGTGCGTGCATTTTTATTTAAGATACTTAATATAGGACCAAGAGAATATTTTTTCTCTCTAGATTTTTCAAAAAAAAATTGTTTCATATTATCAAAAAAAAAGAAGAAAACACTCAACAAAATTTCTAGATTTGCTAGCTGGATCTAATTTTCTGAATTTACCAAAAAAAATAAATTTAAATGCCAAGTTCGGGTGAGGAAGGGGAAGGCATTGTCATTTAATCCCTTTGTGCTTCATTTTCCCTTGTGTTCTCGATTTGCTAGCTGCTCTTTGATAACAGACTAATTGTCATAATATGAGAGGACTAACCTGAAAATCAAGGGGGAGTTTTTTCTTTTTTAGTGAGTTCGGTCGAAATAACATTTCTAGAAAATTTTGGATTTTTTTTTAATTAATTTGTTTGTATTTCTAATGTCAAAAATTAATTTTAAAAAAATAATAATAAAATATAATATTATTTTAATATATTTTCAAATAAATAACATCTACGGCATTTCTAATCTACCCTTTAGCAATTAAGGTTCAAACTTCCAATACATTAAAGTAATAAAAATTCTCATGAATCTTCAAATACTAGCTTGGATATAGCCTATCTTACACCACAGCAAAGAGATATATTGGTCTCCATGCTGCTATATAACTGTAAGTACAAAAATACAGGCAAATACCCCTTGTTATTATTGCCTCCAAAGTCTGGTCTATTAGTTTTTTAAATTTATAGCCTGATTCCTTTTACCTTGACTTGAACGTGTTAAATTAATGAGTAATTACAAGATGTTGTGATGCACGAGCACAAGGATTAGACGAAGTGGGTTAGTTTTTCTTTTCACAGGATTTGTAAATACCTCTTCTCCTTTCTCACAAAAAATATGATAGTATAATATTCTTGTTAAGGTTTATAGCCATTCCAGTCTTGCCTAAAAGTTAACCTGCTAGAGAGAGAGAGAGAGAGAGAGAGAGAGAGAGAGAGAGAGAATCATATATGGCGTTTTGTAGTGGAATGATAGTGGTAATTTAGGGGATAATTAACCAATTGTAATATGGTGGTAATGGAGTAAAGGTGATGGTGATCGAAAGAGGAATGATGATGGAATAAAGGTGATAATTATGGTGGCGGCGGGCAATAGTGTTTGGTGACAGCAAACAAGGATGAGGAGGAGAGGTGACCGTATTGCAATATGGTAATGGCGGTGATACATTGGCATGTCAGGTGGTGGTGGCTAAAATGGTTAATAATAAAGTGATAATATTAGAAGGGTTTGTTGATTTTTGTGTTTTAAAAATATTTTAAAAAAATTAATTTTTTATATTAATTTATTTATATTATTTAGATGTGCCATGTCAGAAATAATTTTTTAAAAATAAAAATAATATAATTTTGATATATTTTCAAGTAAAAAATATTTTAAAAAAATTAATTTTTTATATTAATTTATTTATATTATTTAGATGTGCCATGTCAGAAATAATTTTTTAAAAATAAAAATAATATAATTTTGATATATTTTCAAGTAAAAAATATTTTAAAAAATAATTGCTATCATACTTCTAAACACTTCTACATAAATTTATGAGCAACCTCTAAAGTTGACTTGATGATAAAAAAAAATAGTAAATTTTTTTTTGGATATAAATATAGTTTATTCCTTCTTTATTTAATATCAATAGATTTTAAAAATTTAAAGAGTATTGTAATTTAACTGATCAACCTCTAAATTTTCTTTTTAAAAATTATCAGTTTGATTTTAACATATTTTAAAATCACTGAAAACTTATATAATCTTTAATTTTAAAATTTATAAAATTAATTAAGATTTATAAATATCTTTAGGATAAACTATTAATGATTGATAGTTAAAATATTAATAATAAATCAAGTATAATTTTATAAATAAAAATGATTATCTATCATTTATGATTGTGATCATATCCCTAATAAATATTAATACAATAAAAGAAATCTCTAACAAATTATAAAATCATGAACATGTCAGATTCTTAGGTGGAATCACCACCTCTTTTTGCTTTTGTTTTACTATATTATTATAATAACATATGAATTAGAATATGAATAGAACTTCTATACATCCTTCTTCGAGGTCAACATAAGAATATATTTTAATTTAAATCTAATTTTTTTTCTAAAAACGATCCAAGTTTGTAAGTTTAATGTAAAGCATTCGACATTAATCTATTTAATTTCTTATAATATATTTTATGCTAACCAAACACTATCTAATTACTATAAAAAAGAATTTAGTTACAATATTATAGCTGTTAATTTTAAAATTTAAGCTATTTCATATACTATTTATAAAGAGAGCTAGACACACCAACAAGCAATTAAAATATTAGTGATACATAAAGTTGCTAGTTCGTGTCACGATCGAAGAAAGTACCAGGAAATTGCTAGTTCATGTCTTTTAGCTTCAGAACTTTACTAGATTAGACAAATCAGAGAGGACAACATATATATGATTGTAACACTCTATCAAAAGTAACCATGTTGTTTTTTTAAAAACATTAATATTATTAAAAACACGGTTATTTAGAAGATAGTTTTTTTAAAAAAAAATCTTACATTAAAAAAAAACAAATAAAAAATAATATCAGTAAAATTCTATGTTAATTTGTTCGAGATTTAATGTAATATGCATTGATTATACAACTTCAACTAATAAAAAAATAAAATAAAATCAAACTAAAACAGGAATCAAGATATGTTTAGTTTTCCAGTAACCATGTTGAACTGGTTCCAATATGGTTTAGTCTTCTTTTCGAGCACTTTTTTTTTGTCTTAATTACTCCACGAAAGTGTTTTGATCTTCCTTCTGGATATATATAAACGCGTTTAGTGTTTTAGCTTCTACTATTAATTTCAAAAGAGAAAGGTTCGTTGTTTGCTTCTGCATGTCAGTTTCTTTCTTTTGAAAATAATTGAAGGCAGGCTACGGGAGAACGATGGTACGGATGTCCATAACCTGCCGCATTCTAGCTCGAGGATACATTCCAAATTAATGTGTAACACGTCAAAAACGTGTATGCACTTGATCTGCGTCATTTCATATATGAACAAAATCTGCTTTCAAACTAACCACGTCCTAGCTTGATCTGTATAATGTGAGTTTCGCTGAATTATCAGTAACTGCTAACGAAGCACCAAATCATCTGCAGTGACCTAATTGTATCTTCTTCGAAAGCACGAATGCTATGGTATCTTCTGTACGAAATTATGTATACCAAAAAGCTTGTATTCACGGACATATCACTCAACGAATCAAACATGTCTGAACATCTGATATAAATTCAGCTATTTCTGCTATAAATTCACCCCACTTGAGACCAATTAAGTTCTAGCCAATAAAGCCACGCTTGCCTTGTCGCGCAGGAGCTTGAAAGCAATATTACTGCTTCCTTGTAATAACTTCGTGTGGAAGAACGAAAAGAAAGAGCCGCTTGACACCATATTGCAAATGGGCAGCACGAATGATTGAAAATTAATGCCAAGAGAAAAATCCATTGATAACTATTTTGGTGTTATATTTGAATAAAATAGCAAATTAAATCAGCATAATATTCCTAAAAATGATAGCATGAGATCATGAACATTGAATCGATGTTTAAAATACAACTTCTAAGAAACAATATATGTTTCTATACAACTGGGGGACATAAGATGATATCTATATGATTGTGTATCGATTAAGAACAGCCAATGTTCATAATATAGATACACACTTTTTACATGTTTTTAAATAGGCCATGTTTAAGGTGTTGATTAGGTATATTTTGTTTTTTTCCATGCTATGATATTGAGCTCATATTAGGTATATTAACATCAACATTAAACAAAAAACATAAAGAACATGACTAAATTATTGTAGTTACATCCATAAAACATTATTCATTGAAGTGGTGTTTTTGTCTACATTAGATTTTAATTGAACACTTTAATAATTTTTTTTAATTTTATTATTTAATATTAGGTTGTTTTAAAGATTTTATTTTGTAATTTTCTTTATTTTTTTTGTTGAGTTACATACTAATATCATGAATTATTTTTTTTCTCAATTTTAACCTTCAACATTAGATGTTAGAAGTGATGCTTTATAATTTTTATTTTTTCTATAATTTATTTCAATATCATAACTCATGTCGCATGTTTAATAGGTTAATCTGGATTAATTCAGGTCTTTTTTTTTGCAGCTTTTTCAAATTAATTTTATTTTTCAACATTGAACTGGTTGGAAATTAAACTTTATATCCTTTTTTATTTGGTTTCTATGGGATTACTCCAATAACATGATCCAGGTCGTGAGTTTGATAATTTTACCTAGGTTGACTGTATTTATTTTTTTGGTTCTTTTGTAATTGAATATTTTTTAACTAGACTTGGCAAGTTAATTCGATTCATTTTTTTCTTAATTTCACCCTCCAACAACTCTTTTTTTTTTTTAATATTAGGTTGTTTAAGAATTGGGTATAAGAAGTTTTGCTTTTCAATTTATTTTTCTATAGAGTTATATCATTTTCATATATTTATTTATTTTTCTCGATTTCAATCTTCAACATTATATTTGTTAGAAATAAAACTTTATAATTTTTTTATTTTTTTAATAAATTATCTCGATTTCATGACTTAGATAACAGGTTTAACAAATTAGCATGGATTGACTTTAGTTGTTTTTTTTTCCTTTCTTAATTAACTTTTTTTATTTTGATGTCATGCTTTCAACACTAGGTTGGTTAGCAACTAGGCATTATGATTTTATTATTATTATTATGGGTTATCTTGATCTTATGATTAAATTTACGTGTTTGACAGGTTGACTTGAGTAGTTGTTTTTTTAATTTAATATTTCTTTTTAATTTTATCTTTTAATATTGAATTGATTTTCATAATTTATTTTCTATAACTTTATCATTAATCTAATATGTTAAAATTTCAATATTTAAAAAAAATCATTCAATATATTATTATATTAATATTTTAAAAAAATAATCTAATATACAATATATTTTAAGTTTATAATTAATTTCTTTTACAAAACATGTTAATAAGACTTAATAATTTTTTTATATTAAAAAAATAATAATCCAACTCTAAGGGCATTGCAAGCCAATTTCTAGTTTTGCCTTGAACAACAAGAGTTCACAAGGTGAGGAACGAAAACATGTGAAGCAAGATAGTCAAAGACACCGATGTGACAGCTGAGGCAAATGATGGAGGTGTTCAAGTTGATTAATTAGGACCTGTTCTTTTATAAATCTGTAAATTAACTTTAATCACTTTAAGAATGATTTCGGGTAGGACTATACATCAATATTAAAATATTAAAAACAAGTGGTCGGTGAACTCTTTTACGTATTCAGAATCTGAAAACAATCATCCCATGTCCCTCCTCCACTTGTCTTCCCTTCCGCCGTGAAGAAACTCGCAGTTTGACTCTGAAGAAAACACATCACAATTTGACCCCTTACTTTGAACAGATCAATAGCCTTCTATGTTAAGTTAACATATACATATATATATATATAGCAAGTTTGAATGTGTATATACCTCAGCTTATTAAACTGAAGAAAAGAGATTAAATGGTGTTTGAAATTGAATTTTCTGCATGTGAATTGTTCAAAGAACAACAGTTCTTCATGGGGCAGAATGGCTGACGAAAGAAAAGAATGCAGTTGTAGAGGAGTTGACAGGGAAAAAACCTCTTTGATTAGGTCAAGAAGGTGCTCGGTCGCGAGCACTTCTTCATCGCGGCTGGCAACAATTTTCATGGTCTATGGTCTATACAATAGTAATTATCTATACCTTTGAGCTTATAATCAACTGGCATCGTTTTTGTTTTTGAAAAATCTCGAATTCAAATATTGTATAGAATAAAGAATTAGGAGTGTATTTTTACATTTCAAAAATATTTTTAAAATTCTTTTATTTTTTTTGGCTAATTATTTTTACATCATTTTAATATGTTGGTATTAAAAATAAAATTTAAAAATAAAAAAAATATTATTTTAATATATTTCTAAATAAAAAATACTTTAAAAAATAATTATTAATATATTAATAAATACGTGTGTATAGAAAGATTTTAGGTGGTCAAATTGTATCTATTGATAGAAAGATTTTAGGTGGTCAAATTGGATCTATTGCATATACTTAAAGCGTAGAATAGATAAAAAAAAAAATCATAAATTATTCCAGCAAAAAGTGATAAAAATTCTCACTTATTAAAAAATTTATATTTTAGTCTTTTATCTCCTATTTTTCTTTCCTAATTTTGTTTGTTTCTTTCTTAAAGTATCTCCAAATAATATATTATTTAAATGACTCAAATTGATAATATGACTTTTTAAATAGTATAAATATAGTTTTTTTTATTAAATGCACTTTAACTATAAAAAATCATTTAAAAGAGTCGATTATATTTTAATATATTTGATACACAATTATTTTAATAATTTGATATGACTTAATTGACTTGATAAGTTTAAAAACAACCAAAATAATTCTCAATCAACTAATATTAAAAGATTAAATTAAAAAAATAATTAAAAAATAACAAAAAAAGGTCGTTAAACTCATGATACGAGTCGTGAAACCAAGATAAGCTTATAGAAAATAAATAAATAAAATATAAATTTAAAAAAAAATCAAAAGAAAAAAACCATTGAAAAGAAAAAAAATATTATTGCAATAAATAAATAGTATTTTGTAAGGTTTTGATATTAATAGGTAGAAATAATATTCTTATATAAGAGAAATAGTATCTTAGTATTTTGTTGAGATTATCCCTTATAGCATATAAAACAAGCATTAAAAAGCCAAATATATATAATATATATATAGCACATCTCTTGAAGATGTCCGAATACCGTAAGTATTCAGTAATTACACTGAAATCTTTCATTATATTCCTGGAAAGGATTAAGAGAAGAAGATTCTGACTCATGCGATAAACCAAAAAAAAAAAATGTACATATATATATGTTGAATTAGTATTACAAATTACAGAATTGATCTGAAAAATGAAGAATTGATGAATATGATATTGCAAAATCTTGAGTGTTTCAAAATGACCGTTTAAGATTTTTGAAATCTACTGAGTCAATGCATTCCAATCCATCTCTGTAAGGACTCATCAGTTTTAGAAGTTCTGTTGTCTTCTCCTTTGTCTCATCTCCACAGCCAAGCTGTAGGAGCAACACTAGCTTCTGAAATAAACCTACTTGAAGAGCCTCAACCAGGACGTTCTCTTCATGTTTCTTTCCATACTTGCCAAGCTTCCAAATGGCAGAAACTGAAGACTGCGTTGCCAATTCTGATACCCTTAAGATTTTCTTTACCAAGACTGGACATGTTAGAGCATTCCTGTAGGCCTCTTCTCTTCCTTCTTCACAATCACAAAGTATATCAAAAACACCTAATGCTCTCTCACTTGTGCTCCTTTCTGAGTCTATGGCAACTTCTAATAACAAAGAAACCAGGCCCATCTCCACTAATGCTGATCTGGTCTTTATGCTAGTGGAAGAAGGAGATGATACTAGATAGAATATTACCATAAGAGAAGCTTTGGTGATTGCAGGGCAAATTGGGTCTTTAATGAACCTAAAAAGCACTTCATTCACCTCTTCAATGGCTGCCAATGCTTCTACCTGTTTTTGGTCTAAAGAAACAATCTCTCTTAATGCAATCATGGAGTCTTGCTTCACCGAAAGATCTCCGCTTTTCAAGAACCACACCAAGCAGCGTAAAGAATCTTGCGAGCCTAAATGCGCTTGTGCTTCTGCATCAAGTGAATGTTGGAATATAGGAAACATCCAATTCATGGCAGATAATATCTCCTCCAACACATTAGCATTTCTTTCAAAAGAATCTCTCGCAAATGAATCAAACGCGGCTGCAAACACACTAATTGCTCCATTCACCACGATACAACGCCTGTTACGCTCGCTTTCATTGCCCCATTTCTTGATTTTCTGCACCAGTTCTAGGCACCCTACCCCATTCAAACGCTTTGCCGAGTCCTCCAAACTAAAAAGAACCTCCAAGACCTGAGCTCCCAAAACCGGAACTCGAGGTGTTGGGATTCGTTCGACTCCATAGTTACGATTCGCCACACCCCAATCTTGAATCATTTTCCTAAGACTGTGATTAGGAATCTGATCAAAACTCCTTAGCACTTGATTCGTTACCGGGCACGTAAAATTCCCACCCTCGAGCCACGTTTCTATGCTCTCCCGATCATACGTTATCCCAGAAGATAATGTGACGGGATCCTTCATAAGATCAAGAGATATTGGGCAAAGAAACTGGTTTGGAATCACCAAATCCTCGACTTTGAACAGCTTTTCTCGAGCAGCTTTCTTCCTTTTCCAACTAAAAACCATATTTTCTTTTGCCTGGACAAGATGCTAGGTGCTTTGGCCTTGTTAGTGAAATGTATATAGAATGTTTTGGCTACGTTGTTGATCAAAAGATGCAAAGATTTTTCTTGCAATTGATGAAAATATTATGGCATTGGGTTTGGTTTGGTTGGTTTTATAAGCAAAGAAACAAGGCGGTATACAGGGGGCTAAAAAGGTCTCAGCTTTCAGATCTTGGACGCCGCGTCCAAGGTTTAGACCTTGAAAAGTGAAGCGAAGAGAAAAGAAGAAGCATTCAAATTGATGAATAGCATGCGTAAATACATAAACAAACGAAAACCGAGAGTCAGTAATATTTCGATGGAATTATTTATTTTTATTTTTGAATATTGAACGTTGAATGTTTGAAAGAGGAGTCGTCCGCTGTTTGTCGTTTTGACGCGTTCCATGAAGATTTCTTTCTTTTTCTTCTTCAATAAGCTCTTTCCACGCTTCTTAGTTTTTAATTACCAATTTCTTTTATTTTCAGAAAGACCAAATAAATATTGTCTTCCAATTCCCTTTTGTGTGTGTAGATGCAGATTTATTTATCAATTATTTTATTATTAAAAGATTCATTTAATAAAATATTTATTCTTAATTGATGTTTAAGTCAACATCGTAGCTAGAATAAAATAAAATAAAAAGTTTTCTGATTAAGCTTTTGAAATTCTTTGGAAATTGATGGTGCAAAATATTATTCAAACTAAAACTATTATAGTCTACAAAGCATAAGCTACTTGGATTGACATTTTCTCTTGCTGTTTTGCGAGGAAGATTAATGATATTATAATGTTTGATGCAAAATATTATCTTATACATTTACAAAACTTTGCCTTTCTTATGGAGCTCCATCAGTGAAACTATTATAATGTTTGATGCAAAATATTCTCTCTTGCGTGTAGATCCTTCTACAGTCTATGGAGGTGAAACTATACTTGAAATTACAAGTAAAATAAAAAACTAAAAGATACAAGATTGGAACAAGGATGGCATATATGGCTAACTATGAATTTCCAACAATTTTTATTTTTGCTTTTGTTTATTTTTTGATCCCCAAGATAGAGAAAGGACAAAAAAGACTCATCTGAAAATAACAAAGAAAAAAAAGTTATTAATTTTTATTATTTTAACAAAAAAATAATTAAAATTAATAATAAAGAATTATGATCAACAAGAGAAGTTTGAAGGTGGTGGTTTTAAGTTTTTTATTGACTAAAAAAGTAAATTGAACTCAAAAGGGAATTTTTTTTTTTAAGGTATAATTTTGTGTTGTTAAATTAATTCTAGAGTGTTTTGGGTTCAAAGATTAGTTTGTTAAGATGTGAAGTATATTTTACAGATGAAAATAGCTTGAAAAATAGATTTTAAAGAAAAAAAATCAATCTCTTAATATACTATACAACTATCCACTAACCAACAAGGGAAAGGTAATTAGACAACTTTTTGCTTGCTTAGTTTTTTTTAAAATAAAGAAATAAAAAAAAAAAGGAGTCACCCGCTCCTTAATCCAAAATTTGAGGGGAAAAAATTAATAATAATAATAATAAAGCCCAAAGCGAGGCATGTGCTTTTCTTAGTTCAAGCAGAGTCACCCCCATACCCTAACCTGTTTATTTTTTTAATTTATTTTCAGCTTTTTTATAAGTAAGTTTATTTTAAATATTATTGAATAAACCATTACGGGTTCAAGCCAGGTCATCGCCCATACCGTATCCTTGCATGGGTTCAAGAATTCAAAAACAAAATCCGATAAATTATTGAATTATAACAGGAAAGATACGGTGACATAACCCTTGTCCGCAGGGAGACGGATCCGGCAGGAGGGACCGGAGGAAAGGCAGGGAGAGAACCACCTGGTGCCACCTAACTTCACAAAGCAACTATTTTTATCCATTTTTACTCGCTTGTAAAAATAAAAAAAAATAAAAAATCAGAAACCCAAAAGGCATGCATGCAAAACAGATTATCTCATTCGATGATCAAACTCAAGGAAGTGAAACTCCTATGAATAATAAGAGGGAGGAATATACAAACTGACAAGCTCTCAGGTTAAGAAGTGCCAAAAACATTGCTCCGATCAGTTGCATGATTCACAAAAGCTGGTTTTACTCATAAGTAACAGGACATTGTACAAATGGATAAATCCTCCCAAAGAATACCATCAACTCCCCAAAACCAGATTGAGGCTTCGTATGAATCAATCGGCCTTGATCCTAATAACATCACACAGCAATATCAAATTTACCTCACTGCAATCTCCTGGTTCAAAATGCTGGCTCATAAATGCCTATTCCTGTCTGATAAATGGGGAGGAGCTCGTTTCTGTGCTATAAAACGAGTCTTCCATAGGGATTCCATACACGTTATCGTGCTTTTCTTCATCCCACTTGAGGACCTCCCTTATGTACTTGAATGCTTCGTCCACTGAAGTACGTTCCCTAGCTCTGGTCTGAAATACAAACAGCTTCTGACCAGTAAGTGAAAAATATAATTCCTTGAATTTCACTGCCACATAAAAGTATGCTTGCTGCGCCAGGGTTTGACTATTGTTATGGGGCTTCAAAGGCTGGAAGTCCTCGAACCACTCGCAAGCCGACAAAGGAACCTGGTTGATCTTTTCCTCCAATGCATCATACTTGTTCAGCAAAAGCACGAAAGGGGTGTCCATAAAACAAGGGTGCCTAACCAGGCTCTCAAACAAGTCCCTACTAGCAATCATTTTGTTACAAGGGGGACCTGTACCATGAGCCCAAATCTGGTCGTAGTCGTTTAAGGCTACACAGAAGATAATTGCCCTCACATCTTCAAACATTTCCAGCCATTTGCAACCATCACGCAATCCCTTTGAATTTATGCGAATTAGTTGGTACCTGAGGCAATGGGAAATTTCCGGATAGATGACAGAACATTACTTTCAGCGGCAGTGAAGGTAAAGATGATGCAAACAGAATAAAAATTTTACCTGGTCAAGGGAGGTGTACAGTCAAAGTTTTCATTGTATATCTCCGACATGGGACTTCTATCATCAAATGTGAATTCCATGAAGGCAAGACTGTTGTTCTGTGTGACTCCTTCAGCATATAAAATGTCCTTCTCTGAAGGTTCATATTCATTGCTTGATATCTCAATGGTCTGCAAGAAATAACAGCACAATACACAAACTTAATTAAGGTTCATATTCATTGCTTGATATAAAAGGATGGTTTTACAGTCAGATAACATCAAAAAATCATTTCAAATCAAAAGCTTATCGTATTAGATGAGGCCCTAGGAAAACAAGAAAAAAAAATCCCCGCAACCCCTTCATTAAATTCCCTCATCAATTTTTTAATCAAAAAAGAAAACTCATTCATCTATTTGTTGAAGGAATTTCATTTCATGCTAATGACATGATGTTATTATTATAAGGGAGAAGGCAGTTACAACACTGTTTTTTAACTTATGTAAACAGAACACTTAGTTTCAAGATTTTCAAAAAGGTTCAGGCATAACATCTAAATGATACAGACATGAACTCCAATATAAAATTCATTTCTTACCACACAAATATCAGACATCTCACAGTGAAGCATGTAAAAAATACGAAAATTGTATAATGGAAAGAGCTTTATAGTTAATGTAGCGTTATCATGTACATTGCATGAAATGTATGATGTCAAATATGCATACAAATATTCTTACCACACAAATATCAGACATCTCACAGTGAAGCATGTAAAAAATACGAAAATTGTATAATGGAAAGAGCTTTATAGTTAATGTAGCGTTATCATGTACATTGCATGAAATGTATGATGTCAAATATGCATACAAATATTCTTACCACACAAATATCAGACATCTCACAGTGAAGCATGTAAAAAATACGAAAATTGTATAATGGAAAGAGCTTTATAGTTAATGTAGCGTTATCATGTACATTGCATGAAATGTATGATGTCAAATATGCATACACATATGTCTGCACATGATATCTATTTGATTTATTCAATCCAGATTCTAGATGGCAAGAACTACAGAATCATGATAGGTTAGTAAATATCCGTTCCTTGAAAAAATAGGTAAAAGATGCATTTTTACTCTGCCTTGAGCTATTCAATCACTTCCGCTAGAAATCAAACCAGAGTACTTGACAATATTGGAGATTAACAGATAGATTAACCTAATTCTAAAGGGAATAAACGACTTCAACTGCCTCCACAATAAAATCATATCTAAAAATTGTTGAAATCCCCAGAAAAAGCAGCAAAATAAACCATCAAAGAGAAATAAATATTAACCATGAAAGACTCTAGAAGATTTTCTGGTTGTTGAACTCTCAACAACAGTGCTTTGAGTTCTAGACCCCATTACAAAAAATCAAGAAGTAAATCAGCACAGAAGTTGCATCACTGTTACAAATGGAATGTTATTGAATCGGTACTTTCATCTAGTCAAATTGTTGTCCAAGTTGCATGGACAGTTTGGCATTCATGCTTCTCTTCTCGACTCTTCCATCAACAAAATTATCATGCCCACTTTACTAGGTAAGAGATTAACATAGATACTGATGCCACCTCATTATTCTTGGTTTTCTTTTTGAGGTTACTATCCTCTTGCTTTTCCATGTATGTATTGGAATAAGGACGAAGGAAACTGAATCTGAATAAACATGATTTGGAGGGGCTACCCGATAAAATTGCAGTGGTCTTATAACTGAGAGATATATCTGGCACAAAGCAAAACATTGTGCATCTAATCTACAATAATTATATCGACAATTCAAAAATTCCAGAAAGAGATGAGAAAAGATCCCAAAAAAGGCATTGTATGGAGCTAGACAAAATGAACACGGACATCTTCTAATTGCTTGTAAATAAACAAAGCTAAAGTAGAGATGCTTGAGGCATACCCGATCTAAGAAATATTTAGCAACAACAGGAAGATGATGCAATTCTTCCCTTCTCTTGTAGGTTTCCTGAATGGCAGGGTCCTTCCAGATCTCATCCACAATAGGAGCATACTCTCGTGTTGCAGCAGGAAAAAATGCATCCAAATCTCCCGTTGCCATGATATCTAATAACCAGTCAGAAAAATGCTTGAACCTTTGGTTAATGGAGTAGATGCATTTCTCACTTGTTTCGTCTCCTTCACCTGAAATTATTTCATGCTGAACCACTTACTAAGGTTTATTATGGCCACAGGCAGCATCAAATTACATTTTATGCATATCCGTATCATTATGGAAAGCAAGGCTTTCCCTATCATAGATGGCTAATGACCAATCCAATGTCACACAAGAAGTTAAGTAAAAAGAATACCTACACAGCTCTTGGAAATTGAGGAATTAAGGTGGCTATCATGCTGTTTCCAAACAAAGTAGATGAGACAGTGAGAGAGAGAGAGAGAGAGAGAGACCAAGATCCAAGTGCAGATATTGGATAAATCACCCAAACAGGCATCATTTGATCATGTTGTAGTCTTTATCTAGTTTTATGTATTAAGTAAACATGATGGTGAATTCTTCCTACCCATCAAAGTCTCTTGAAAACAGACATATTCCTTCATGAACACTTCAACTCTAAAGCTTCTACATAAATGCTAGGCTATTGCAGAGTATCCTGATAGGACCCCACCAATTGAGACTCAATCTATGCTCCTAGTCTCCCATGAGATATTTATCATTTTCCACTTTTATTTTCACACTAGACTTAGTAACAGCTTCTTGCTATGCATTCTCCATGATGTTAGAAACTGATCACCAAGTTTGTTAAGAAGAACATAAGCACTGCCTCTAAAAAAGAAGAATCAGAATCTAAATATGCAACAAGTAACAAGGTTATACGTGTGAAAGAGTCCATCATTTCCGATTCTGCACCATAGCGAACAATCTATCTCATCTGATCTAGCACATAATTCCTTTCCAAAATGAATGTTCCCTCTCTGTGATGTAAGCAACCCTACAATTAGAGAACTCCTGGGTGAAATCTTACATGATAAAATATTTACTATGTAACTCTTAAGTGTTGATGTCATATTTGTCAAGGCCAGTAAAAAAAAAAAAAAATCACATCCAGACTGCTAGCATGATTGTTTTCATTTCTTGCTCCCACATGAATGGAAGACCTGATTTGATATAGTCAACTTGAAGCCTTTTTTACAATATCATCGAGCCATGTTTCATAACAAGATTCAAGCCTAGTTGAGTAACCAATCATTCAAATGCTAACCTGTCAGGTCAATGAATCTATAAGCAGCTTCATTCACTTTCTACTAGAGACACTGAGCAGGAAAGCCCTCTTATTAAACTGTTAATTAAGTAGGCAGTCTTGCACTGTAGCCGCAAGATAAGGCCTGTGTTGATTAAATATTTGCTACAAGCCCTAGCTTCTGAGTTGATTGGCAACATATTTGTCACTTCCAGTAAAAAAATCACATCCAGACTCTGAGTATGAATGTTTTCATTCTATCTCTTTCTCGGAGTTGAAAGACTAGACCTGATATAGTCAACTTTAAGCCATATTTGCCAAATAAATGAGCCAAACTCCTTATTAGCTTGCTTCAAGTCACAGTTACTTTCTTCCAAATGTTAATCCATTATCTCAATGCACCCATAAATTTGCTCCAATTACTTTTTTCTAAAGACACCAAGCAGGAAT
>NW_011500133.1:239040-334013 GCF_000495115.2 Populus euphratica
AGGAATGCCTCTTAGTATCCTGCTAATTTAGGTGGCAGTCTTACACTCTGGCAACATGAGGACGCTTGTGTGAATAAGATGGAGCTATATATGAGAATCTTTTGGATTACTCTACTCAAGTATCAGTAGAACAAATGTAAATAGCATTTTCTTTTCTGGTAACACCATAACCACCTCCAAAAGCTTTGAACATATTGACTCCACTTCTGTAAAATTTTCATGTTTATTGTTTTTGTATTAACTAATCATTTTTCTGCATGCAAATGTGTTTTTTTCAAGACAAAGAAATTCGATTATTTTTTAATGGAAGTTTTGGCAAGCTCAATTCATGCTTTATTTTCATTAAACTAAAATATTGGCAACAATATATGATGCCTTTGCACTTATCTTCTTGAAAAAAATTAAAATTCATTTGAAAAACCACACTTTTCCTCTGATTTTAAAAATCTAGCATATCTTGCAGCAATCCTATGAGTAGCAAATGTAAATGTTTGAATATTTCTTCAAATCTAGGAAAACTTAAAGCAAAAGTAAACAAGGTTCTATGATTTATTATAAACTAGAAAACGAAGACAAAAATAGTAGTATTGAGACCTGAAGCACATTCTTCAGAATTAACTGTAGCAGTGCTCTTCTCTGTCAGATCCTCCTCTTCAAACCTCTCTCGTCCTTCAAGCAATATGCTAAGATATCTGTACATATTGCTTTGAATCATGAATTTGATGTCCTGCAACTCTTCAGGGGTGAACCTATTCCCATATAAAAACTTGCCCTGTTCCATTGAAAAAGGAAACAATAAGAAATATGACAAGTATTAAGCCAACAACCATCTCCATGCAAAGAATTGTTGCAAGTAAAACAGAAGATCAGAAGAATAATGTGCTAAAGACCATTATAAATAACGAATATTGCCCTTTTCTAAACAGCTATGACATTAATATATCACTAATTATTTAAGTGACATATACATGATGGATATCATCAGTGAGACAGCCAAATAGCCAGTTAAAGAATAACCCAAATAAAAATGATTGTTTTCAGTTTTGAATTGATAGTTTTTATACTTTGTAAGAAATTCAAAAGTTAAGCAATAGCCTAAACACACCAACTACTCAAATTGCATACATAGCTTCCCATTAGCTTCCACCATGTGATAGGAAGTAACAGTGATCAATTAAACAGAGAGGCAGTTGTTTCAAACAAACATTTCAAGTTAAGCACGTTCGGCGTAACAATGGCAGCAACATGAAATGATGAGAATCATAAACAAAACCTAATAAAATGAATTTTTGTGATAAAATCAAATTGAAACAAAAACAATAAACATGAACTTACCTGCTTGAAAATGGTACTTGTTCCAGATCCTTCTAACCCGAATAAAAGAAGTTTATGGATCCTTCCTTGCTCCAAATACTCGGGCACAGACCTTCCTGAAAAGGTAGTTGGATCTTCTTTTGGCCTGTTAGGATTTCCAGGTGGTACAGGCAATGAAAATAATGAACAGATGAAACGAGTAGATGCCTGCCTACCAAAAATCAGATGGCAACTGTATAAAATTCAATTCAAAACTGATTGTTGAATTTCAAACTTAAAACTGATGAGAGGGATATTATCTGTATATTAAGAGATAACCTTTCCCCATATGTTTCCCTTTATATTATTTTGGCCTTCTTCCTCATAAGATCCATCATCATACACCCAGAAATGAGTATCCTTGGGGCATTGTACGTTCGCAAGCTGGAATGAATGTCAACTTAAGCAATGAGACCAAAGTCCAACCTCAACCATACTATCACATGCAACCAATGAAGTAAAGGCAAACATATCATAAAACTGCAAAGCTCTTAAAGCTAAGTGCAAGCACAACTGTAAAGACATCAAATATCAAACAGCATGTCATCAGTTTCCAATACTGTGTCACTTTGGGAACAAACAAGAACTGAAACACCAAGGGCAAGTTTGCTTCTGCAAAATTCTCCAAATCTTCTGAAATTTTTCAAAGATACAGAAATACTTTTAATGGTTAGGAATGAGAAAATCTTTTCACTCTTTCATACAATTTTGTTCTCTTCACTACAGTATCAGAACTCATGCAAATTATGATTATAATTATGCATTGCAAGCGTGACTAGCTCTACAAACATAAGATTCATAACAGTCATGTATAGTATTTCAATGTAGAATCTACACACCTCATCCCCAGGAAAAGCACTGCGCTTTCAAAACTTGGTTTTGCCACAATTACTAAATCATTGAAAATCATTTGTACACAATCATGACAAAATGGTATGCATAAGCAAAGAAATAAGATACCTTCAACACTCTGAGCTCAGTCTTGGTAATCTCACGGCCATTTATGTAAACCTTTGTATTCCCATTGCTCGCATCCAGCCTAAGCTTACCCCCAACATTCAATTTGGAACTAATTATTCTATCTGGTTTCTCTCCCTCCTGAAATCAATAACAAAAAAATAATTCACAAAAAAAATAAACCATCTCAAAACGCAAATAAACTTTAACATTCTTTCTTTCACCTTCCCCCAAAGTCCCGAGTCCTTATCATACCAATACTTGCCAGGCTTCAACTTCTGTGGCGGAAACGCACACCCCAAAACCTCAGCTAGTTCCTCTTGTCTCAACTGCCTCCCATTTACAATCAACTGCTCCGGTCTCAACTGATTCGCAGCACACTCCTTCTCAGCCTTCATTATCTGCCTAACCTCCAGCGGACTACAAACCCTCGCCAAAATCCTCGAACATTTGCCTAAAACCGACCTCTTCGATTCATCAATCGGCTTCCCAATACAACTCACACACTTCCTCCCTTCTGGCATTGATCCCATCGCTTTCAACAAGCAATTACTACAATACCTCTTCTCACAAGCCAAACACGATTCCCTCTCCTTCCATCTATTCTTCTTTCCACACCTACTACAAACGCCACCCTTCCTCCTCCTCACTCCTTTCCTTGTACTGCTTAAATCAGCATCCGTCGCTGTGGAGGAATATCCATCCTCCTCCTCCTCCTCATCCCCTTCCTCAGTCTCCGAATCTTTAGGCGTATTAAACGTAACGGCATTCCCCCGCCTTCCTTCATCTCTTCTATTAATTTCATCTTCTTTTTCAAGATTGCCTTCATCAACCTCTACTCTTGCTGGATAAAATCTTTTTGCGGTACCGTTTTGGTTGCTGAATCTAGTGAATTTTGAAACTGGAGTGCTTGATTTTGATTTCGATTCTTCAGTAGAAGCGAGAGAGGAAGCCCGAGTTGAGAGTAAATTAAGATTCAACGGGTCGATACGAGGGACTTCGTAAGGAATTGGCGGACCTTCGTATTCTACTGCGAATGAGTAATCGAGATGATCTTCGTCAGGTAACGGTGCTCCTGCTGGTAACATCTTCCTTATCACTTCTTCCCACTCGCTTCCTTGTTCTGTAGTCGTTGGCATTAGAGGTTTTGTTTGTTTGGTTGCTGAGAAAGTGAGGGGAGATGGAGAGGAAAGGAAACACTTGGTAAGAAGGTTGGGAGAGAGAGGAGACGGAGTTCAGTAACGGAAGAAGAAGCCAAGTCCCCGGATTCTGTTTTTGACTCTGTTAGACTTGACGTAACTAATGATATGTAAGTAAGGATTATTTTTTGTGATAACTATGAATAAGTCCACCATTATGTTAAATATTCCAAATCAGTACAGTAACTATAAATATTTCTATTTTACTATTTTATTTTTATAGACATATCGATTAAATCCCTCAATTACATTTTTTTATTAACAAATCACAAGTAAGTCCCTTAGTCTTTGATAACTCAACATCCCATTGCATATTATGCATCAAATTGATGTAATGATTTACATTATTAGAATAAACTTTTCTAAAATACAGTGATTCAATTTAGTTAATAATTAATTATTCCTTTAACTTTTATAAATAGACTGACTTGAAAAAAAAGTATTTAATAATTTTTATAAATAGAGAAATTACCTTAGTTAATTCATTGGATCATATAATTTAGTTAACTATATCATTATCCATGAAAAAAATAATATTAATTTTTTGGTATTATTTACCTATTTTATCTAGATTAAAAACAAATTTTATTTTCAATTTTATTTTTAAGCGGTAAGAAATGTCAAAATTGAGTTTTTTTAATGAAAATCCAAGACAAACAAGGTTTTTTTATTTATGTGTTCTAATAACAAGGAAAAAAATGTAAATTGCTAACGATACTAGAGACCCTAGATGATTGTTTTAAAAGAAAGGGACTAGAATTGCAAGATTTGTAATATCTAAGGGCTGGTTTGAAATTGCACCATAATTAGGGTATTGAAGTGTAGTTGGCTCGAAGTTTGGAGAGGGGTTGATTGTGGTGGGGTGGTGTGTAGATTCGATGCAAATACAATCTCCAAGTAGTAAAAAGGAGCTAGTAGCAAGCTAACAAGTGTATCTTTGTTTATTTGTTGCTGGACTTTTGTTGCTAGCCAGCTCTTTGTTGGAGTTTGTCTATTTAGTAATACTATATTCAATTAGCTTATAACCATTTATTTTTATATGTGATTTTAAAAATTAATTTTATATGTTAGATATTTTTATTATTCATAAGAAAAATCTAGATGATAATAGTATTTTTAAATCTGGTTTAGTGATTAATCCAATTTAAAATTCAGATCATAAGTTTTGATAAAATCACTAGGTTTTGACGAGATTATTCAAGTTAACCTCAACTTTTTTATAAAATCAAAACGATACTATTTTAATTAAAAATTAAATAATTAATAAATTATAACTGAGTTTTTGACTCGGTTAGTCAAATTTTTAATTTTTCTTTTTTTTTATAAATTTATTCGAATTTTGATTTCGAATTAACTGAATTCTAATTAACCTGGATAAATAATAAGGTTTAATATCGGGCATTATTCTCTTAATGTTGCTTAAAAAATAATAAAAGCAAATAATTAATAATAATTAAGGATTCTAAGTAGAGATGAGTTGTGAGTTAATGGGTATTGTCTGCAATATCCTCTCAAGTTATTCTTATGACTATCCAATTAATCACTTTTAATTAATGAAGTTATCTATGGTTAAAACATTTACTTTTACGTCATTATAAAATCTCAATGTTATATATATATATATATATATATATATATATATATACTAGTTTAAAGTTATATATATATATATATATATATATATATATATATACTAGTTTAAATAAATTCTTAGCATATAAAGACAATATGCATCTTATAATTATAAACAAATAACAATGTTGTTTATTTTATATATAATATATAGAGTGATAATTATATTTTTTATTATATTATTAACCCTTGTATAGAATGTTTAAAAAATCATGTAGGATTTTTAGTTATCATAAAACTAGATAATGATATCCTTGTCATATTTATATTCTTTTGACATGTTATTTGTCTCGATGTTCCTTGCGATATGTTTCACCACCCATTGTAACAATTATTTATAATGTTTGTCAACTTCTTATTAAAATTATTAAAATTAGTCGGTCAATTTCAAGTTAAGTTTTCTTTTAAATCGAGAGTAGATGTTATATAACTTAATAAGTCAACCAGTAATTTGGTTGATCTAGAAAAATTAGAATAGAATTCAATTATGTCAAATCTATGATTTTTTATAATATTTTTCTCAAAACATCATAATTTTAGTAAAAATAACTTGAAACAATATTATTTTGATGCTAACCTGACCAACCTACAACACAAGACTTGAACAAATTAACAAAACCTAAGCTATACGGGAAAACCATTACAATTATATCTTTAATTATTATAGATTATAATAGTAAATTGATGTTTTCCCTTTAAAACAAAATCACACAACATTATTTTTTAGAGGTAGAATAGTTTTTCTGTAGATTTATTTTTCATTTTAAATTTTTTTAAGGATATCTCAATTTTTTTTACATTTTTTGCATAGTTAAATTACTTGGTTGTCTTTTTTTAAAAAAAAAAACTTTGATCTAGATGTTTTTTTGATATTTCCTTTTGGTGTGCACATTGTAACTACTCTATTGCTCTTAAAATAAAATATTATTAGGCTTGGTTTTAGGGACATAATAGTCATTTCATATTGTTTTTTGTTGCAATTATCATGTGGTCCAAGGATAATTTGGTTATTTACTTAATAAATAAATAATGATGCAATTATCATGCGGACCACCCTGTTGTATTTGGATGATGGATACAGTGTTCGTGATGGAGAAAACTTAGCTTCTTTGATGTATTTCGATTCGCAACAGTAAATTGGTGTAAAAAATAATTTAAAATAACTAAAAAAATTTCTTATGAGAGAATTGTATTGTTCTTATTTTCAAAAGCATCAAAAATAATTTCATTATTCTAAAAAAATGACAAAAGCACCCCTAAATTAAAACCATTAGAATTATTTATTTCAAGGCTAAAAGTTGTTAGTTTACTATACATTAAATAAGAAAATAACAAATATAACCTCATGCAATGTTAAATGATAAAAGCTTAGTTTATTGGTAATTTCTTCAAGAGCAAATTAGTAACTATATTATTACAATGAATAGAAAAATAAGTCTTAGTTTATAGTAACTTCTCTTCTAAGTTTAATTTATATTTTTTAATTTAATATATATATGCATGCACGCGTGAGAGAAAGGGAGTGACAATAGAATTGTCCTAACTTATGAATTATAATTATCAAATACAATTTGAGGTTTGACCCATCAAATAACTTGGATAAGTAAGGTATTAAGACTTTGTTCAACCTGGTTCGTGTTAATTAACAAGTCATTAGATTAATTTGGATTATTTTTTAATTAAAATAATATTTTTAAAAAATATTTAGTATTAAAATGGGAGCATTTAACCAAATTAATTACATTATAAATGAACTCCACTAAACATTTAAGTTTGGTTGTAAAATATATTTTATTGGGATAATCTTAGTTTAGAGTTTGTGTTGTTGTTATTGTTTTTGAATTAATAATAATAATAATAATTCGACTCTGAATATGGCAAAAAAATATTGTTTTCATAGGCATAAAAATAAACCTAATTTACTTGTGTGTGTTTTTTTTTTAAGATTGTACATGTGTTTTTCATTTGAATTTCTCTCTGAACAATGCTATAATTATAAATAAATCATATTATATTTTTAATATAAATTGATCTGATGATTATACTATTTATAATCAGTCAATTATTTAAAATACATTATACCCACAATCCACTAATTATCACTTGTCACATCTGCTTCTCTAATATTTCAATAAGATTTATTTATATGCTCTTTTTTTTTAATCGATTGGATTGTGTGTAATTGCGATATCCAAGTAAAATCTACAAAATTTCGACATTTTTTCAAGAGAAGTCCGATTACTGACAGGTTTATTATTTTTCTTATTCTCAATTCTCTATAGAGTAAGGTTTATTATATATATATATATATAATTGTTAAATTAAAAGAAAAAATATACAAATAAAAAAAAACAACTCAATACAATAAAATGATTTGAATAAAAAAAGAAGAAGGTTTGAACAGGTCAATTTCTTGAATGTTATATATATATATATATATATATATATAATATTTAACCTATGATGGCAAAATAATAGACAAATATACAACTAAAAAAAACAAATCAATACAATAAAATGATATGAATGAAAAAAAAATGGTTTGAGCAGATTAAACATGATTCCAGCTCAATCTCTCTCTCTCTCTCTCTCTCTCTCTATATATATATATATATATATATATATGTATGTATGTATGTATGTATTACATATGATGGCAAAAAAGAAATTAACTAAAACTCAAGGGACTAAAAACTTATCCAGCAACATGAGCAAGGTTTTATCACAATGACACAATCTAACGCTAACTGAGCTTCGCCCATTGAGAGCCACTGTAACCCGCCAACCACAGCTGACCAACGCCATATCCACCAGCTTGCACAAACAACCAACACCTACAAGACATTCATCTCTCGCTCTCCTTGAAGATAAAGGTTTAAGTTATCGATCTTGTTTCAACTACTTGTAAAGGTAGGTATGCATCACCGAAGTCAAGCTAGAATCATCATCCTTTATTTTTAAAGGGATTTTGATGGAATCTTACAAAAGGGTTTTTGGGTTTTGTAGAGAGGTGTAAATGGAAGCAGCTACAGCAACTTTTATTGGATCTTCAATTGGCATCTCTAGACCTGCAAAATATGTTGCTAGATCGGGTTTTTTAGCTGCCAATGGGCAAGATTTTGTGCGTTTTCCTCATAAGGTACTACCGATTAGTCTCTTTTTGGGTTTTGGATAATTTCTCCTTGAGTTTATGTATGAATTTTGTGTCCATTGATAATTCATGGATAATCTATGGTATAATGCTAAAAGCTTTAAATTTTTTTCTATGATTCAATTTATTTCTTGCGGTTGCATGCTTAAGAGTGAATGAAGTTTTGTGTTTTATGCAAAATATTTGTTATAAGAGATGAATTCCTATGTATAATTCTGTTGGATTGTTGTTAAAAAATGAAGCTTTTAAGACGTCTTACTTGAAATTTCAGCAAGTTTGTAATATGTTTGGTTTTCATTAGGATTATTTAAAATTTACTTTGTTGTTCTAGATGTTATATGGTTGGAAAGCTGGTGTTTGATTCCCTTTTCCTTTTTGTGTTATTTGGATTGCAGCATTATTCTTCAGTTTCATACTCGAAGCCAGGTCATAGGAGAGTGGCATATGGAAGCAGGAGATGTATGGGAGTGAGAGCATCATTGTCATCGTCTTCAGATTCATCGGGATCAATTGCATCAATTGCTCCACTTCAGCTTGAATCTCCAGTAGGGCAGTTCTTATCTCAGATTTTGATTAGTCACCCGCATCTTGTGCCTGCAGCAGTGGAGCAGCAACTTGAGCAACTTCAAACTGATCGTGATGCTGAGAAACAGAAGGAAGAGCCTTCTGCCACTAGCACTGATTTGGTATTATATAGGTTAGTTTTATGATATTCCTGTATAAATGGGGTTTCTAGCTCCCGCCATTGATGCTGAAAGTCGAGTCTAATGTTCAGTTTTTGAAATTATTAGGAAAATTGCTGAGGTGAAAGCTAATGAGAGGAGAAAAGCTCTAGAAGAGATTTTGTATGCATTGGTTGTGCAGAAGTTCATGGATGCCAATATTTCTTTGATATCCACCATAGCCTCCTCTTCCAAAGACCCATCTGGTGGATTGAACACTCGGCCAAGCCAAGATGAGAAGCTTGAGCGACTTCACTCTCCTGAAGCCTATGATATGATTCAGAACCATCTAGCTCTCATTTTGGGAAATCGGATGGGAGATTCTACTGCTGTTGCTCAGATAAACAAACTCAGGGCTGGACAGGTCTATGCAGCTTCTGTGATGTATGGATACTTCCTAAAGCGAGTTGATCAAAGGTTTCAGCTTGAGAAGACAATGAAAATCCTCCCAAATGCTGTGGATGAGGGAGAAACAGATATTCGTAAAGTTGTCTCTTCCCATCCTGAAGCCTTCTCTGATGGTATCAGTCCTGGCGGATCTGGACATGGATTAAAGGCTTCCCGATTGCGGAATTATGTGATGTCTTTTGATGGGGAAACACTTCAGAGGTATGCTACAATAAGATCAAAAGAGGCTGTTAGCCTTATTGAGAAGCACACTGAGGCCTTGTTTGGAAGACCTGAGATTGTCATAGCACTTCAAGGGACTACTGATTCTTCCAAGGATGAACTAGTCAAGATCAGCTTTGGTGGTTTGAAAAGACTTGTTCTGGAAGCTGTAACTTTTGGTTCTTTCCTCTGGGATGTAGAGAGCTATGTGGATTCAAGGTATCACTTTGTTCTGAATTGAATAATGCTCTCTTACATGCCTGCCTAAACGAATTTGTAGTAGAGGCACTACTGACCAAACTCAACTGATAACCATTAAGAAATTTGTGCTAATTTTTCTGTATATGGTTTTGATGTTCTGTTTGCCTGACCGTGAGTTTGGTCGCAGTAAAATAATTGCTAGATTTATATTTTCTCTAAATACAATTTTATTTTTGTATGTAATGCATAGTGTCACGTTGAACTGAAAGCGTACAGAATTTATGCGATAAATGCATAACCGAAGAGAACCAAGAAATTAAAGCAAGGTTGGCTTGAATTCACCATGAAATTAAATGAGAAATCGAGAGCATAGTCCTCGAGTTACAGAGATTATCTGGTGGGCAAAATTCATTGAAGAAACTTCGGCCATAAATCGAACTGTATACTTGTAAATATTCCATGGTGGAACCACTATTTAAATGGTCTTTGATCGTTGCTGTTGGCGTGTGGCCATTCGTTTCATTCAATTTCAAAATCCAATACAAATTAACCAAATATTAAAAGCTTGAAATAAAAAAAAACATTCAATAAGAAAAAAAGAAGATAAAAATGACTCTAGCGGACACTATAACAGTATCCCTTGTTATGACATTGCTCAAATCAGTTTTTTTAAATAAGGAAGAAAAATTCAAGGCTCGAAAAATTAACCTAGCTACATTTATTAAGTCAGATTAATTTAATAATATAATTAAAAAATAATAATAAATGATAAATAAAAAGATCTAGATAACCCATGTTATTTTAAAAAAAATAAAAAATTATATATATAAAAAAGAGCCTAATCTTCAAATAAATGAAGAATAAAAGAACATGAGTTTAAAAAAATAATTTAATACCTTATACTACTCCTGTGGGATAAATAAATTTTTCCTAACCTTAAAAAAATGTTAAAATGAATTGAAATGGTGGCATACTAGATGACATATTTTTAAAAATAATTTTCAAGTAATTCTTTTAATTTAATTCAAAAAAATTATTTTATGTGTTTGATAAAAATTATATTTAAAGTTTATATATAGCAAAAAATATATATAAAATATTTGGTGTAGTTGTGTTTAGATGTGTAGTTGGTTTTCAAAGTACTATTTACTTAAAAATATATTAAAATAATATTTTTTAATAATTATTTTAAATATTATCATATTAAAATAATCTGAAAACACTAAAAATAATAATTTAAAAAAAAATTCTTATTTTTTTAAATATTTTTAAAATGTAAAATTATTGTAACCAAACTATGTATAAAACACAATTTAATTTAATACTAAACACTTTAGTATAATATTTGTTGCAAGGCAAACATAAAAATAGATGTAAAACAAACGCAACCTATACATGCCAGATGGAGAGGCAACCTTTGATCTTGCGAATAAAAAAAACACCATGGAAATTGGTTTTTCACCCATTGTGAGTTACCACACGTCATCAAAGGATGACAGAGTGGCACGCTTGCAGGCGCATTCAGCGAACATGCTGGCAGGTTTGCTTTTTTGTATTATTTATTTATTAATCAAATTATCAAATCACTTCTGAAACCACCCAACAATAATAAAAAAAAAAAACCAATATAAAAATATCTACATGCCCCTAAAGCAAAAGCTAAGACGTTTTAATTCCAAGGGCAATATAATAGTTACACTATGCATGCGAAATGAAAATTCCAAAAACACCCCTAAACTGCGTTTTTTCAAAGGGTAATCCAGGAATTTCATTGTGAAAAGATTGACACATCGCCATATAAATATAAAATGACAAAAAAATCTAGCAAAAACAGTATTCTACCTCTAAAAGATAGCCATGAGTGTTTTCCATGACTTTAGGTTCTTTTAATAAAATATAAAATATTATTAAAAAAACAACAATGAATCAAGACTGACATATGGTAGTTTTCCTCCAGGTATTTTTATAGCGTGTTTTTAAAATATTATAAAATATTTTTTAAATTTTAAATTAATATAATTTTTATATTTTTAAATTATTTTAATATAAATTAATTTCAAAAATAATTTTTAAAAAATAAAAAATATTTTAAAAAATAATTATAACCACAATACGATATTAATAAAACATATCAACTTTTAATATCATCATCAACAAAAACACAACCCCACTTCTATCATTGATAGCAAGTGTTTTTAATAATATTATATATAAGGGTAATCTAATTATATTTGTATGATTGGAAATTTATATTAATTTAAGGTATAAATTTTAATAAATAAAAATAACTAAATTATAAAGTGATAAATAATTTTTTCCAAAAAAATCCGAATCAATATTTGCCCAGGAAATGAATTAAGCTTCCAAGTGGCTTGATTTTAGCATCCTTTAAATTTATCAATAGCACAAAAATATGTTGTTAAAATAGATTGATAATAAAAATGTATTTTGGTCAACAACTTAAAAATATTTATTATAGTAAAATAAAATAAAAATGCTAGTTATTAAATCTTATTTTATTAGCATTAAAAAAATTCATAATCTAACTTGGATTAAGTTTTTAATTCAATTAAATTAGATCTTAATTCAATCAAACCTTTAAATTTTCTTAAAAGAAAATATAAAAAATACCGTTATAATAAAAATAATTGACTCTATAATCCACGCGTTGTCCAATTATTTAATAATTCATGCTTAATCCTCACGTAGGGGTTTGACAAGATACATGTTTCGAATGTTCCGTCATCACTCTCTCACTTTCTCTCCGCTTCCTTACGTGTCAACGCTATACGTCTACACTAGCAACAGTTGCGTTTGTCTGGGTTGAACGGAAAACTAGCATTTGTTCAACAACATAATGGCGGAGAAGATATTACCGGCGGCTTTATTCGCCTCCGTTTTGTTAGTCTTGAGTGTGGACCAGGCTAGTTCAGATCATCGGTACAGACAAGGAGACCAGGTTCCCATCTATGTTAACAAAGTCGGACCTTTCAAAATCCTACGCAAAACTAGTGAATTCTTGTTGAATTTCCTTTTCTTTTCTTTTTTTTCATAGTTAATGCTTTTTTAAAAAAAACAATTCAGCGAAACCTACCGTTATTTTGATCGTCCGTATTGTTTGCCAGGTTAGAGTCCCTCCCTCCAATGACACTCTTTTTTCTTTTTTTTTATCTGATTTGGTTTTGTTTGTAGATAATGAGAAGGAGAAAAGGCTGTCTCTAGGTGAAGTACTGAATGGCGATCGTTTGGTAAGTCGGCCTTTCCCTATTGAATTTCTACGCGAAAGAAATTCTGTACCTGTTTGCAAGAAGAAGTTATCAAAGGAAGATGTTGCCAAGTTTCGAGCTGTTGTTCATGAGGACTATTATTATCAAATGTATTTTGATGACTTGCCCATCTGGGGGTTCTTGGGGATGGTTAATAAGGGGCAACAAAGATACTACCTGTTCAATCATATCCTTTTAAATATTTATTACAATAAGGATCGTGTGATTGAGATTACGTCTAGCTGTGATACGAAAGCGATGGTGGAACTTACTGAGGATAAAGAGGTAGATGTGGAGTTTCTGTCTACAGTGGAGTGGAAGGAAACAGATGTCCCTTTTGAGAAGAGGATGGCTAAATACTCAGTCATATTCGTTGCCTCATCATTTAGAGATCCATCGGAATTCCGTTATAAATTCATGCATGGCAGTTCTTCTTCTTGCTGGATTTCTTGCCGCAATCTTGCGAATCCTTAACAATGACTCTGTCAAGTAAGAATTGTGTTTTTGGTTGATTATATCCATTTCAGTAAATGTGTTCAATCTTCCAATGTCCTAGGGTGTGTATGTATGGCTTTTCTTTGCTCAATGGTACTTTCTGTTTTGATTTAGATATGTTAATGAGGAGGAATTAGCCGAAGATCAGGAAGAGACTGGTTGGAAATGCATTCATGGAGATGTATTTAGGTATCCCAAGCACAAGTCTCTGTTTGCAGCCTGCCTCGGTTCCGGAACCCAGCTACTGACTCTGTAAGTGATTTGTTCGTCCCTCACTGTTATTATTGCTTCTGAAAAAATTGACATGTTTTCTTTGTGCCTTGCAGCACGGTCTTCATTTTTATTTTGGGACTGGTAGGAGTGTTTTATCCATACAACCGGGGGACTTTACTCACCGCATTGGTTATCTTATATTCTCTCACATATTGAATTGCAGGATACACAGCAACCTCATTTTACTGTCAGCTTGGAGGAACAAACTGTGTATTTGCTCATGGACTTTCTTAGCAGGGATGGGTTTGGTGAAAGAAATAATTTTTCTTAACTCTACTACTTGAGGTTGTATGTTTATTTTATCTTTATTTGTGGCAGGTTAGAAATCTATTGTTGACAGGATGTCTCTTCTGTGGACCTCTCTTGCTCACAGTTTGCTTCCTGAATGCTGTTGCAGTTGCTTATACTGTCACTGCAGCTCTTCCTGTTGGCGCGATTGTTGTGATAGCTCTTATATGGACATTTATTATTAGAAAATAATATAAATTATATTTTAAAGTCTTATTTAATATCAGAGTTTTGATAACCAAACGGTTACGAGTTCGAATCTCACCATCTCTATTTATTTGATAAAAATTAAGTACAAGATAATATAAACCTGTATAAATTTAAAGTCCAAAGGACTTTTACTTAAAAGAATGTGTTAAAAAATAATATAAATCATATTTTAAAATCTTACCCAATATCTTAAGTTACTTTGCTCGTTTTAGGTGGAATTATTGGGAAGAATAGCAAGGCTGAGTTCCAAGCTCCTTGTCGCACCGCCGAATATCCCAGAGAGATTCCACCATTGCGATGGTATCGGCAAACAATTCCTCGAATGGAAATTGCGGGATTTCTGCCATTCATTCTTATACAGACCGAACTTTACTACATCTTCGCTAGTGCTTGGGGTCACAGGATTTATACCTTTTAAAGCTTCTTGTTCATCATCTTTATTACTCTTCTGATGGTCACTGCTTTAATTACGGCCACATTGACCCATTTACAACTTGCTGCTGAGGACCACAGCTGGTGGTGGAGGTATGCATATAGCTGTAATTTATCCAACGTCTAAGCAATTTCCTGATCCATAGGTTCGTTTCATATTGCATATAAATTCATATCTAAATGCCGCAGATTACTTCATATCTTGGAGATTGTGGGCTTGGGTTTTAATACAAAAAAAGAAAGTCGGAATTTTTGAGCTTTGGCTATTGATGTTAATGAAGGTGGTTGATCAGAGCAAATTCTTATATCTGTAGATGAATTAAAACCAAATGGAAGAGCAGACATTTGTTATAGAATAATGTTTTTACCAGTTCTTCGTTGTTCCACCTTGAATGGATGTTAACTGCAGTTTTCGGCCTGATATATGAGTGTTGGAGGATTGATATATTTGCTTTATTTGGTGACAGGTCTTTTCTCTGTGGCGGATCAACTGGCTTATTTATATATGCCTCCTGCTTTTATTACTACTACGCACGCACAGAAATGTCTGGTTTCATGCAAACCTCCTTCATATTTGGGTACATGGCTTGCGTCTCTTTTGGTTGCTTCCTTATGCTGGGCACGGTAGGTTATCTTGCAGCTTTGCGTTTTGTCCGGCATGTATATGGTTCAATCAAGTGTGAGTAGCCTGTGAGCCCTCGTCGGAGCAACTCCAACTCAGGTGCAAAGTGGAGAGCCAAAAATAAAATAACAAAGCAATATTTTACTTTTCTTTGCTTATTTTTCATACTACAGGAAGAAAGCTAAACAAAATGTTATTTTAGCATTTCTCTTATAAAAATGCTATTACTATACATTTTGCAAAAATATCAAGACACGTTTTTTTTTAATAGTTTTTTCTTTAAGATATTAATAACGGGAATACTCACTATATTCAATGCTAGGTATAATAAATATAAAAACTTTTAAAAATTCTTTTTTCATCCAATCTTATGAATTTTAAGGTGTAGGAGGTTTAGTATTAAATTATTTAAGGAAGAAGGGGTGATGAAAACTTCATTTAACTTATATTGATCTAAGCCAAAAGCAATCGTATGTTAGGATAATCTTTTTTGAAATAATTTGGTAATGCTCTCATATTGGAATCTAAATAAGAAATCAGAGTACATGGAGCCATTTTCTTTGATTTTTTTTTTTAAATTCTATGTTTTTTTAGTTTGTTTTCAATAAAATTATCCTGATATTATGATTTATATCATGGGTTCATTGAGTTTACTTAGGTTGATTCAGGTTGCTTTTTTTTTTAATTTTATTTTTTAATATTAGATTGATTAAAAAAATTTTAAATTATTTTTAAACTCTTCAAGTTAATCAAGTTATATTAAAGTGTTAAAATAATTGTATATAAAATATATTAAAATTAAGTTGACTCTTCTAAATTACTTTACTTTTTGTCATTAGAGTGCATGTAAGTAAAAATGTCATATTTATACTATTTAAAAAGCTAATTTAACTCTTCTAAATAGCATTTTTTTTTTGGAGATGCTATCAAATATCATTAAGTATTTTTCTTACTTTATTACTTTATTGGCAATATATTAAGATGTGTCCTGCTAATTATTATCTATTGCATTGTACAAAAAAGCTAATATAGGTTGAAGTTTTTTAAAATATTTTTTGTTTAAAAATATATTAAAATATTTATTTTAAAAAAATTTATTTTTGATATTAATATATTAAAATAATATAAAAATATAAAAATTATTAAAAAAATTAAAATTTTGATAAAAAATAGGTTGCATCTCAATACCAAACAAGTATTTAATACCTTGCTTCTGAATTGATTTTAGATGAATTTGTAATACTTTATGAACACCACTTCAACATAAATGTTTTTACTCTCAAGCAAAGTGATTGAACCACCAACACATGATTTGAGTCATAAGTTGTTTGAAAATAAAAAAAAGTGATATCATTATAATTTTTTTAAAATAAACTCAAGCTGATTTTGAATTGAATAACTTTTATTTAATAGGTTGTGCTCAAGATGTTACTCTCAATTCAATATCTATTGTCTTTCTAAAACCAAAAGCATTACATTCTTGAAATTGACTTTATTTGCACGTTAATTTGAATTCAATTTGATAATTTAATATAATTTTTATGTTTATATTAAAATATTAAATTATATAATTGAATTTAATTATAATATTTTAAATACACGTAGAATTGAATTGAATTAATAATCTTAATCTAATATAATTTTTATGTTTATAATAAAATATTAAATTATATAACTGAATTCAATTATAATATTTTTAATACCTATGAAATCGAAATCTTAAGTAGTTTATCTTTAATTTATATTTTTCCAAGAATAATTAGCGAGAAGCATGTTACAAGAGCTAAATGAGTTGAGTATATATAAAGAAGTATCAGATGTTAGAATCTTGTTACCGGAAAGTGGGAACTCTTCAAACACCGAGCAAGCTGCGGAAACAGGAGCATTATACAGCACTGGAATTCCGGTGGCCGGGTTGCTTCCAAAACCTCCTCCAGCTCATCTAGGAACATGGCCTAGTGACAGGCCAGTACTTTAACGATCCCTGTATTACAGTATCAGCAAGCTTGCAGCCTAAAAACAATGAACCGATCGAAATTGTTATTGATAGCTTTCCTGAGAAATAGTTGAGCTAAAGAGAGGAGAAAGGACTATTGAGGGGTTATAAGGTTTCTGAGAGAAAGAAAGAGCAGGGTTTATGAAATAATATTTTTTTTATTTGGAATTGTTATTTGTTTTTATCTATTTTTTTAATTTAAATTTCATTTGGAATTCTAATCAATACCTTAATAAAAATTCCTAACATAAAAATTGATTTAATTATTGAAATTGAATTTAATTTCAAGAATTTTAAATAGCATGTTAAGGTTTCTCTTTTTCTAAAAATAAATAAATAAACCACACCAAGGTCATATATAGTGAAAAAAATTTATGAGTCATTTAAATTTAAATTTAAGAAATTCATTTCTAAATATTTTTATTGGGGTAACTACAAAATAGTCTCCAACCTATTTGGTGTTTCATACGCCGGTTCCTGACCATAAGCTTTTTTGCTAGACATAGCATGACTTAACTAAACTTGGTTTAACATGTACTCACTCTGTATGCATTACAGCTGCAATTACACACTATTTTTTTTAATAAAATATTTATTTATATCATATTTATTTTTTAAAAATAAATTTAATTACTTATTATAGTCCCAACCAACTAAAAAATTTAGCTTTATTTAAATTTTATGAAAAAAAAAGATAATAATAGCAAACGAGAATGAATATATATATATTTCTTCATTATAATACGGGAAAAGAACTTTATGCAAGAGCAAACAAATTCTATAAGGAGTGGATATATTAAAAATATTATAAAAATAATTTTTATTTCTTTTTTAAAATAAGTTAAATTTATATAAAATATTTTTAAAAAATTATAGATGAATCACACCAATTTTATAAAAAAATTAAACATACTTAATATAAATAAAAAATAATTACTATTTTAAAAAGGTTAAATAAATAAAAAAAAATACAAAGAAGTGATATTATTCAAACATAAATACAAAAACTATTTTTTTAAATACATATAAAATATTAATAATTAAACAAAAATAATAAAAAAACACTGAGATCCTAGTAAGCAAGACCTAATGTTTAGCCCATAAAAAAATAGCTCATACATGGATTTTTTTTTTTTTGAAATGTTGCCTACCTCATTCTCTGCTAACAAAATAAAATATACATCATTTCAGAATTCAAAAAAAAAAATCTCTTGTTTTTTAAATATAAAAACCTCCAGGATTCAGAAAAATAAAACTCTTGTTTTTTCAACATAAAAACTTATATTCAATTAATTTATTCTCAAGATATTTTATAAACACTCTTGAAATCTTGTTTAACCAATCTATGATCTTAAAAAAAAATACAAAAAACATACTAAAACCTATAATCAACCAAAAACCTAAAATCTTTCATAATTAAGATATATTTTTAAGTGTTTTCAAGATAACAAAACACTTAATCTTAATTTTCTAAATTATCATCATTTGATACACAATTAATTATTGATTATTTTAGTAGTTAAAATCACTATCAATAATAATTTTTTTTTCCAAATCAGAATCCGACTACCCCCTCTCTCTTCTTCATTAGAAAAAACTAAAAATAAAAAAATAAAGTATAATATCAAAATATAATATTTATAAATTATATTGATTGGTTACCTAATAAATTAAAAAGATAAGAGATTAAAATAAAATTTTCAAACAAATTATAGAACCACTATTTATATTACTTGTATTTTTCACTTAATTTTTTTTTAATTTAGTCCTTATAAAAAAAAAACATGCAATTCGACTTTAATTTGAATTTAAAAGACTCAATTGTGCAAACAATGAGCCAACTTTATATATATATATATATATATATATAAGGGCACTGATATATATATTTTAAATCACCATTACACTCTACAATAAATTATAAAAGGTAAACAAAAATATAAATACAAAAAATATTTTTTAAAATATATATAAAAAATTAATAATAATAAAAATAAAACAATACTAAGGCCAGACACTATAGGCCTAGTAAGCCAGACCTAATGTTTGGCCCATAAAATAAAAGATTGGCACATGGGGTTTTGTTTTTTTGAAACATTGCCTACCCTATTCTTTGTTAAAAAAAATAAAAAATATATTATTTATAGTTGTCCAGAATTCAAAAAAGCCAAAGAGCTCTTGTTTTTTTAACATAAAAATTTATTTTCAATCAATTTATTCTAAAATATTTAATAAACACTCTTGAAACTTATAAAAATACAAAAAACCATACTAAAACTTATAAAAATTTATTTTCAATCAATTTATTCTAAAATATTTAATAAACACTCTTGAAATTTTGTTCAACCAATCTATGACTTAAAAAATACAAAAAATCGTACTAAAACTTATAATCAACCCAAAATTTAAAATCTTTCAGAACTTGGATATATATTTAAGTGTTTTCAAGGTAATAAAACACTTAATCTTAATTTTTTTAATTATATAAAACCATTTGATATAAAATTGATTATTTTAGTGGCTAGAATTGTTATTAATAATAACTTTCTCTTTCTAAATTTGAATCCGACGATCTCCTCTCTCTCCTCCACTAAAAAGAAATTCAAAATAAAAAAATAAAATATGGTTCTAAAATATAATATTTATAAATTATATTGATCGGTCACCTAATAGATTAAAAGGATAAAAAATTAAAATAAACTTTTCAAACAAATTATAGAGATACTATCTATCATACCTGTGTTTTTTACTTAAGTTTTTTTTTTTAATTTAATCCTTAAAAAAAAACATGTAATTTAATTTCAATTTGGATTCAAAAGACTCAATTATGCAAAAAAACAAGTTCGAGAGCCAACTTCATATATATATATATATATATATATATATATATATCACCATTACACTCCAATAAATTATAAAAGGTAAACAGTAAAAAAAAGCAACACGTTTTATAAATTAAGTTAATTAGTAACTCATAAAAATTTTGGTAAAATCCAGGCACCAAGAGTATAATTATCTCAATAATAAATTAACAATAATTAATTCCAACATCAAAATTTCTTGAGTGAGGCTAGGGTCTAATCCGTATTTTCGAGTGAGGCTAGGGTCTACTCCGTATTTTTATATTATACTCTAATTAATTGCTTCTTAACAGATTCATAAAAGGAGGAAGAAGAATTGTTTTCGCTGTTGATTGATTTGGGTTTCTCCCACCAAAATTAAGAGCATGCACATGGAGGCAGGTCCTCCATATGAGGTGCATTGAAGTGAAATGGTGACGGCAACCAGCCATGATATCCTCAGGAGGAGAACTTTCCAGTTGGCAAAGATGGGAAAAAACAAAATGTTATTGAGCTACAAACTGAATCGATGCATTCTCAGAATAAAGATTCATTCGGGGCAAAAGACTAAGACTCAATAGTATTGAAGGACCAAAGCCATCCAGGGTCATCATCATATCCACTTTCCAGGAAATTTCTTACTCTGTCTTGTTCAAAGTAAAAGACACGCATGAAGTTTGTCCATCTTCATGGATGGACAAGAAATTTGAGGAACGAAGATGGGTTGAAGGTGATGCTATAAGGTTGCTTACTTGTTGCCTGGACCTAATTTGACATATAATCCATAATGAAACGTTACTGTATGTCCATCACTATTGAGTATAGAACTTGACAATCTCACCTCTTCATGGTAGCGGTAGAACTCAGCTAGAGCCTACCGTTAGACACAGTCAATTGCACATACTGTTCAGGTTATTGGATTAGTTCAACTGTTATAGCTCTGATTTACCAAATTTTATGGGCAAAACATTCTTGTAAAACCCATTTTTCCTTTTTCTTTCTGTTTTTTTTTTGCTTAATAAAAGATTCGTAGGTGTGTGGCAAGCAAGGGAATCCCATCAAGATTGATAGAAGCTTGACCACTTTCATGATGTTTATGACACCGGCACTTTCTTTTTTCTTTTTTGATGCGACACTGACTGGATCACCATTAAAATAGTGCCCATTGACAAAGAATGAGCACGATAATGATATTAAGAAAACATAACTATAACAATGACGATCCTCTAGCTCTGGATCCTTATATTGATGCGTAAAGCGACTTTGTTGCAGTCCATCTATGCAAAACATTGCCAGAAACATCATAAAATGCAATCTCTGCTGCATCCCGAGTCAACTGCACAGACATGAAACCTTGACCATCATAGAAGAATTTTAGCCCGCCTGTCTTTTGTTTTTTAATGTCACCCCTCCATGCCTTAGACCCAGCTCCACTAGTTAGAAATTGTATTGGGCTGTAAAAAAATTGTCCAACATTAGTAACATTTTCGTAAACTCTTGTTTCCACTAACACATATCGCTTAAGGTGTACCTCTCTGCGTCACCGATGTGTTCAAGGCAATGGTCATGTCCATTCATGTAAAAATCCACTTTGTTTGCCTGAATTTAGTGAAAACAGCAGAGGATTAGCTCCAATCTTGTGTCGAGAACCATTTTATCAGAGAAAAAGGGAACTGAATTCGAGTGATAGTGTTTACCTTCAGGATTGGAAGAAGCTTGCTTACAAGTTCCTTAGTGTCCCCGTGATGTCCAATGCTTCTAATTGAGTGATGACCCACGACAATTTTCCACTTTGCACTTGATTCGCTCAACGCCAACTTTAGATCCTGCTCCAAAAAAAGGGTACAGTCCACCAGATAAATTATCCACAGATTATTTACACAGTTGATCATAGGCTTCTAATTGAATGGCTATTAATGTTACACATGCTGTAAACTTGATGCATTATTTTGAAAGTGAAACAATAATGAACATAAACACCTTTATTAGGTTTGCGATATAAGCTCTAGGAGAACCAATGCCTCTCCAGTCATAAGTATGGCCCTCGGCATCAGTGAAGTAAGATTGGACAAAAGGAGTGGTGTCCACAAAGAAAATTTCAGCCAATTCTACAGAAAACCAAATGATTTAATTAGTTATTGGATGAATACATCCTGTACAATTGAAAAATTGAACAAAATAGCTAGTGCAGTCTATATATGACATGAACGAAAGGGAACGCTTAAAAAGTAGAAGCTACACACCAGCATCGACAATGAAAGATCTCAAACAAAGCCACCTGCTATCTATTTTCCTGAGGTGAAGGCTTAACTGTGCTTCCGCATTCCCTCTATAATCATGGTTTCCCAACACTGCAAAAAAGAAAAAGAAAGATAAGAAAAATGTTAAAGAATTCTAATCCAATAAGATCAATATTGAAACAAAATCATTAGTTGTGCCAGTTTGTGTACTCACCACTATACCACTGCTTTTGCAGACTCTTCGCGGTGTAGATTTGGGTAAACGATTCCTCAAATGCTTTGTCTTGTTCACTAGTTAACCCATCATCATAGAAATTATCGCCTGTTGAAACCACAAAATCTATGTCCAGCTTCTCTCCAATCCTTCCCATCTGTATCCATACAAATCATAGGCAGGAATTAATTGAAGGAAAGCTCTTCAAAAGATGGAAATGCCAGTTACATGTTGCATGACTTTTCTCAAACTCCCCTCCCACACGCGCGCACACATACAAGAACATGGTGTAAATTAAAGAAAAGCAAGGAAGTTGGTAGAACCTGAAGAGCAACTTCAGACTGGTTGAAAGCACCTTTTCTGCCCCAGTCTCCAAGCACCAGAAAGGAAAGAGTCCCGTCAGTTTTTGCAGGTTGTTCAAACCTTCGAAGCTCTGCATGTGTCGAGACCAAGCACAAACCAAAACTACTAATCATCAAAACAAGGCATAGAGCCATGTATTCGCTGTTAAGACCTGCTGCCATGTCTCTCTAGCTAGAGCTGAACCGAGAAAAAAACTCAGATAGAGGTGAAATGGATACACAGAACAGAATCTTGGTGGGAATAATTCTTTGTACCAAATAGTAACTTTCAAACTTCTCTATGCTGCAGGGAGTCCAGTCCAGGTCCTATCATTTTTAGTCTACGAGGCTCTATTTTATAGACAAAGTTAGCTGGTTGATTAATTAATGTAGCTTTAGAAAATAAGAGACATGAAAAGTTGAGTGTGGTGATGAAACTATTACATTTCAATAATTCATCAATGCGTAGGCCATGTTAGGTAAGGTATGGAAATTTCTACATCAACACTCCCAAAATTAGCCAATTCGGATTACCCATAGCAAAAAGAAATCCAATAGCTCGTGACAATGGTGGAACTTTGCCACAAAAAAAATGGAATTATTGAAGCAGAAGGACTTGTGACATCACTAAAAATTTATTTTATAAATTAATTTCCGCATCATCAAGTTGATCTTTTTTGTTTTCTTAATTGCTTTAATAACTTCGAAGCTTCATTTAGAGGTTTCTGTACAAGAAGCAGCAAATTGTAACAGAAACAAACGGTGGGCAGTTTCCGTTTGCTACTTGAGTAGGAGAGAGAGGAAGAAGAACATGACATAAACAGAAACAAAGGGATATGCGAATATGCTGCTGAATCAATGTCCGAATAAAGTATGAATCCCAATAGAATATTCGGTGGTTAGATTATCTCAAAACATTCAAGAATCAACGAGCACTGTGCATGAGAATTAAATTGTGCATCTTAATATATCTACTGCTTAGGGACACGCGCTATGTGCAAGTTTATCTAAACTTAAAAAAAAATGTACACCTTAAAAAAATTAAATACAAAGATAATATTTGATGCATATTTTTAACAAAAAAAATAAAATTAAGGATCATGTATACCTACAAAAACTAAAATTAATTGTTTATGTCAGCACTTACTTATAAAGATAAGAAATAAATACAAGTTAAAATATTTGATCTTTGTGGAATTTGGAGTTTTCTAACTTTTAATATTATTTTAACATAAAATATCCTTGAAACATCAAGAAACTAACTCCTCCACTCAAAATACCATTAAATTAATCTAAAAAAACTAAATTAAACTAGAATAAAGATTTTTTTTTAAACTTTAATTTTTTTCTAGTAAAAAAAAAACATCTAAATAGAAGTTCTTTCATTGAATAGAATCAATTGGCACTAATAACATATTTTCTTGTTGCTGAAATATGACCAATGAATGACTTTTCTGATGACTTAAATCCAAAAACTTAAATATGATTAAAATCAAGTTTTCAACCAAAGTGTATAATTTTCAAACTAAAAAAATCAAAATAAAATTTGAGAATAATGCCAAGGCATTACTTCTCAAAAAGATGATGAACAAAAAAAGTTGGGTAAATAAGAAGAAGCACACATATTGCCCCACTTTTAAATTTGATCCTTTTATTTATTTATTTAAACAATAAAAGAGACATTTTTTTCACAAAATTGATCATAAACTCAACACTAGAATATTCTTTTTTAACCCGCAAAAACCTAATAGAAAACAAAAAAAAACAAATTATCAAACTTAATCCTCAATTAATACAATGTGAAAGGATGATATAAAAAAAGAAGTTAGATGACCAAATTATAAAAAATAATGATTTAAATGACAAAATAAAAAATAGAACTACTGTTACAATCCATAATTAACTTACCTGTATTTGTCGTGGCTCGAATCAAAAGTTAATTTTGATAAATAAAAAGAAGAAGTATGATCAATTAGGTTAGGCCCTTTCCTAGCCCAGATTTTAAATTAAATAAAATAAAACTTAAATTTATATGACTTGATCAACCAAGTAAGGAAAAACATGACCCATTTGAATAAGAAAAAAATTTCCAATTTGACTTTTAAAAAAATTCAAGGAGATGGTGTTTTAATATTGTTTTTAAAATATTGAGATGATGAGATTTTGAGTTAATTTGTTAAGCACATGAATTAGTTGGGTCAAAGAATTTTATTTTTTTTATCATTTTTTTATTTAACAACATGATAGTAAAATAGGCATACATAAAAAAATTGATTAAATCATTTTTTAAGAAAATAAAAAACATCATGAAAGCTAATTTAATATAAAAAGGCTAATGATCTCAACAAAAGAAAAGAAAACATAAAATTAAGTGGTACTCAATAAACAAATCTCAAATAAATTCTTAATCATGATTTAAATTAAAATTCAAAGAAAGAAATAAAGAATTAGATAGGTCAGACTTGTGATCTTAATCAGTTGATCATGTACTCAAAACTAATGGATCACTCATCAAAATCAAAAGAATGCAATTTAATTAGAAAGGGAACACATGAAATATGCACAAAAACAATTGGGAGAATAAATTGTTGTACAAAGAGAAAAAAAAGATGTATTCTATAAAATTTATAGAGTGTTATCATATTTTAAAAACAACTGGGCTTTTATGTCAGATAACTAAAAATTATACTTTAATTTTATCAAAATTAGTTTTTTTTTGGTGTATAATCATGTGATTTACCATCTACAAATTAACTTTTCAAAAAGATTGGTGCCAATAATATGCAATAGAGAAATAATTAAAATTGTTAAGATAATGTTATCACATACCTACACAACAGATTTTGAGAGAAATGACACTATGATTATGTCTATCTTCCTTTGGCATTCTTACCCAAGATGTTGTGCCTTTATGCAGGAAAAAAAAACATGTTAGTGTCACATACACCTATCACAAGCATTTATTAAGTTTTTAAAAACAAGAAAATCTTCAAACATGTATAAAGAAGGTCTGAGAAGGGGATGTTTCACATTCATCAGAGAACATCATAGAGATTCTCCTAATGTGATCATCAATTTTATTCAAAAAATCAAATCACTACAATATTGAGCTTGTTCTATGCAAATTTTGATATATAATACTAGATCAAGTTCAACATAAGAAGCAAGATACAACTGATCTAATATAAAATTGTATAACAAGAAATTTACTTTTTAAAATATTAAAAAAACATATAAAAGAAAGGACGAAGGGAAGAACTCCAATATTCACAGTCACATGCAACTATAACATTGGAAGGTAAGCAAAGATTCAACAAAATAAAAGAGTTATATATAAAATTTAAAACAAGTTGTGAAAGGAACAATAACCAAAATGCATTGCGCGTCATCAACAATTAAAAACATTATTAAACTTTCTAATTTAATTCACAAAAATCATCTAGATGCTAAAACAAAACCTAAACCATTATAATGTTGGAAGAAAGATACGTGTTGTATATGATAAAAAACAGTAATGTAAAATCAAAAACTCAAGAAGAAGAAGAAGATTGAGAAGAAAATATATTTTCATCAAAAAGAAGAAAAAGAGCAAATGATGACATAGATTGGAGAGATGAATTTGTTAGGGAAGACTCAGGTGTGGTTTGCTGGTATGGAGAGTGAAAATAGTGCTATTAGTGGTTGTTATTAGTGTTAAAAGTTTGGTATTTCTAGTTAAAGGAAGCTTGAAGTTCTACTAAAACAAATATAAGGATTCATCAATTAGAAATTATCAACTTTATCAAAAATAGAAAAAAAAATCAAAAGATATGTTGTACGTGTGTTTGAAGCTAAATGAACTGAGAAGTATTTTTATCTATAATTAACTTGAAATAGCTTCAAATCAGAACCTGAAATATATCAAAAAGAAAAACAGGAGTTATCAATGGTGCAAAAAGTTAAACGATTAAGAATAACAACTAGAATCTTGTATCTTTTTATTAATCCAAGGGCGACATAAAAGATATAAAAATCTAAGCAATCAACTATAACTAGAGTTTGTGTAGGAATCACTAATTTGGCTATGACCATCAGTTTTCATTGTGATTGTGGTTTTCTAGTGTTTGATTATATTTTAAAAGTTTATAATTTTTTTTAAACCATGACTACAACTAAAAACAATAGTTGTTTCAAATGGAAATGTACCTATACTATTTGGACTTGTAATGTGAATGTTCAAAAGGACATTGACACAGAAAAAGAGAACTAACCTTTTCATGCTTAAAAGTTGCTTTTGTATAATGTTTTTTGGATCCTATTGGCCTTTGTTTACTATATTTGCTACCGAATTCTTGTTGTATATTTTTTGACTAACTGAAAGTGCGCGTACCTCTATGACTTTACGAATAGCAAATTGTTACAAACCCCCCAGGAATCCAACCACAACCCCATTATCAAGCCATAAGAGAATCAATATGCTTTTGGCTGATCATTACTCTTGTACTTTTTTGTTTATGACTTTCAAAGGACGTTTCATCTTCTGAATAACTCTTTATTGAAGGTCTATAAAGTCTATCCAATAGAAAGAAATAACTGTTAAAAAAATTAGTAAAATCTCTTAAAAGATGTAATTGAAAGAAATAAATTAAAAGAATAAAAAAAACCCAGCCATATGGGCATGACTTGGGTGGCCCAACATAGCTAGGCTTAAAATCCTAGTTTCTAGGATGACTTGTATTTAGGATGACTTGTATTTAAGCTTCAGACAATATTTATAGTCACCCTTGAATATTTTTTTTACATTTAAAAAAAAATTGACTTGAACCACGACATAGTACAAGTAAATCATCTAGTATAATTCTATTTTTCATAATCTGATTTTACCATTTTTAAATTTTTCTATTTTCTCCTCATGCGTTTGTATATATATAATTATAAAGTTCTGGGAATGATTAATGACATTTGATCCTATTAATGTTTTTCCAACTATGTAGCAATGGAAGATTAAATTATTCAAGAAAAAGGGTGACATTCATCATGTTCCATTGGCCTGACTAATGGCAATAATAGGCTTTACTTGATCAATTCCAATGGAATTTTTTAAGACAACAAAGCAAATAAAATCACACCCATTGGATTCGTCATACAAAAATTAATGGGCCTTCAATAAAAAATAACTTGGATATACTTGCTAATGGGCTTTTAAGGCCTTCATAAAATGACAGCCTATGAGGACCAAATTAATTGGTACCTGGCTCTAACCATGAGCTATTGTAGGCAGTTTGCAATCACACACCACAATTACAGTTTACGCCATTAATTTCATGTAAAGTAATTAATGAATATATATTTTTATTAAATAAAGTCTAAAGAAAGCCAAGATAAGATGCACGGGTGAAATGCACGGGTGAAACTAAAACTTTAGAATAATTCAAGGAGATAATTCTCAATCCAAGATTTTAAAATTTAATGAATTAAAAAACATATAAAGAATTTCATATTACTCAAATGTTTTTAAATTTATTTAATAGAATTACTAGGATTATTCATTCTCTAATGGTTGCCTTCCTACCCAAAAAAATTGCTTTGATGTGAAATGGTTATCTAATGGTTGTTTGCTATACTGATTTATTTTTTTGTTTATATGCTTCATAGAATCCCATCAATTCATGAATTGTATGTTTTGATAATTTTCTGGATTCTTTAATAATAATAACTATATGTTTAAATTTAAGTGGTAAATTTTTGAGAATCTTCTTAATAACTCTTTTATCAAAAACATTATTACCACAACTTTTTATCTGATTGATGATTTTAGAGATGCTTAAAGAGAAATTTTGACTAATTTATTATTCTTCATTCTAAGCTTTCCAAATCCTCTTCATAGATTCTATGGCTTTATAGAGATGGCTTTTTTATAACCCTGAACTTCATTTTTTAAAATCTCTTATATTTCTTTTATCTTCTTAATAAAAAAAAATTATGAGATAAATTGATTTGCTTACTCCTGTATTTTTATGCATATTTTGCTTATATTCTTTTACATTTTCTTTTGTCTAAGATGCAACAGATCATGTTTGAGATGGTTGTTCATATTCCTCATCAACTAATATCCATAAATATTATAAAATGAAGATAGTTTTCATACACGAACTCTAATATTCATGATGTTCTTCATCAAAGATTTAAATCTAAGTTGCTCTGTAGAAAAAAGTAGAGATAATTGATGAAGAAGCATTGAAGATGTCGTACGTATGCGGCGTTACGACGATCTTCCATCATTTAAAAAAATTGCAAAAGTCTATTTTACAAATAAGAAGGGATATAGAATTCTTATCTCTTACCAGTAAAATAAAATGAGAGTGAGAAGAAATCAATTTTGATATCAAATCTGTTGAAAACAAATTGCAGAAACAGAATTAAAGAAGATTGTTGTATGAAATAATTGGTAAAACTGAGCTCAATACCATAAATGCATGTTTTTATTATTTTGTTCTGATTACAATACTAAACAGAGAAGGTCTCTATATAATATTAACAATAAACTAATTTGATGAAAACTAGGAACACATTAACTTCCCCAATCTAGAAAAAAAAAAATTAACTTTGACTTATTAAAAGATAATATCATAAGCATATAGAATGTTCGCTTGACTGAAGTTTGGAAAAAGTTGCGTCCTGGAAAAAAAATAAAAAAATGCACTTGTTACGATTGCTAACGATAGCAATATTCAAGAAAGCATATTACAGTTCAATTAATGTAGGTAAAAACATCAGTGCGTGCCCACTTACGTGCGACAAAAAACCTAATTCTAAAGTAAAAGTCTGTGCTTGGAAATTCAGGGTGAGTAAAAGGGATACCAAGAAGGGCTTGAGAATTTTTAAAAACAGGGAATTAACCAGCACTAAACAGAAGTTAAGCATTAACAACAAAAACAAAAAGAACTGTAATTCAAGAAAAAAGTATAAGAGAACCATTGCAGGCCAATATATAGTAACATTGAATTGAACATGTTTTAGAGGCTTGCATGGAAGTTCCAATCATGATAATGATAACAAAAGAACAAAAAAACTTAAACCACATGGAAAACAAACCTGAAGTATCCTTAAAGATGTTTCTAGTCAGCCCGTAAACTAATAAACCCAACTATACCTGTATCAGGAGAAAAAATCATGTCAGCAGGTGGCCGGCAGGGTAAAACATTATTTGGGCGAATAGAAAAACATGAGTTTCAAATGAGAAAAACAACATGAGCTGTGGAAAAAAGCAGACTCCCAGATCGCAAGGTGAATACTATTCTCATTTTTGTTTTCTTAACGACTGTTGCTTGAAGTGAATCTAAGAAACTTGATTTTCACAAAGAAGCTATCTGAATTGTTCAAATTCCCGCAATAGAATCCTAGAAATTCCATAGAAAAAAAAACAGATCAATGAATCACAAAACCCTTCCTTGATAATTTAATGAAGATGAAACCCCACACTGCATTGAGACTTGTGTTCCACTCAACAAGAACAACATCGAATATGTGTACATCTATGCAAAACAAACTAAAGAACGCAAGGAACATGAATTAGGAAAATGGCGAAAGACCCCAAGAAAACTTAAAAAAAAAAATGATGCCAATGATAGAAACTGATATGCAAGAACACTTGATGAATACTGAATTGTATAGCATATCTTGAATGAACAATCATTTGGCTTTATATAGCCTTTACAATATTGCAGGGTAACTAATAACTACTGCCCCGGTGATTCAAGGAATCAGTTATTATTAGCTAAGAATTGAACATTAACAAACTTACCTGATTTAACTAACTGCTAGCTAGATTAACTAACTAACAACTTTAACAGATTTGCTAACAGTAATGCTGACAGTTATGGACTACTTCTCAACATTCTCTCCTTTAAACTAATTTTGTGTAACAATTAGTTTACGTCAGGCATCACACAAACTCCCATTTGTTCTCAAAGATTTTCAAATTTCTGCAATTTAACTGGTTTTGTTAGCAGGTCAGCTACTTGATCTTGTGAGTCACAATGCACAAGTTCAATGACTTTGTCTCGAGTTAAATCATGTAAGAAATGGAATCTCACATCAATGTGTTTGTTGTGTCCATGCATAATAGGATTTCTTGAGAGCTTGATGGTTGAATTGTTATCACACCATAAGATGGTGCAACCTTTTTGTTCATGGTTTAACTTCTCCAGAATCTTTCCCATCCATATTGCCTGACAGGCACAAGCTGCTGCTGTCATGAATTCTGCTTCAGTTGTTGATAGAGTGACTATAGGCTGTTTCTTTGATGACCATGAGACTGCTCCTCCACTCAGCATAAAGACATAGCCGGATGTACTCTTTCTGTCTGTAAGATCTCCTGCATAGTCACTATTAGTGTATGTAATCGCTGCTTGTTCTCATTCTTCTTGTAGAATATACCATAATTGATGGTGCCCTTCAAGTATTTTAATATTCTTTTAGCAGCTTGTAGATGCACTTCTGTTGGGTTAGACATAAACTTGCTAATAAAGCTCACCCCAAACATGATATCTGGCCTGGTAGTAGTGATATACATGAGACTTCCTACTATTTGTTTATAGTAAGTCTCATCGATTTTGTTTCCTACTCTAATTTTGTCAGTTTTGAAGCCAGGGACTATGAGATTCATTACTGCATTACTTTCTTCCATCTCAAACCGTTTCAGAACCTCTAGTGTATATTTTCGTTGACAGATATAGGTCTCATTGGTCTGTTGCAGTACTTTTATACCTAAGAAGAACCTTATTCTTCCTAGATCAGTCATGTCAAATACCCTCATCATTGATTGTTTGAATTCCAGCATCATTTGCTCATCATCTCTAGTGAAAATTAAGTCATCCACATAGACACTCACAATAAGAATTCTGCCTCCACTGGTTTTAACAAACAAAGTTTGTTCACTGATGCACTTCTGAAATCCTTCATGGCTGAAGTTATCTTCAATATGACTAAACCAGGCTCTAGAGGCTTGTTTTAGTTCATACAAAGCTTTGTGTAATTTGTAGACCTTGTGTTCATTTCCTTTCTGCTCATACCCTTTTGGTTGTTCTACAAATAAATCCTCACTTAATTAATTCTCCATGCAGAAAAGCTGACTTAACATCTAATTCATATATGAGCTAACCTTTTTTAGCAGCTAGTGCAATGATCATCCGAACAGTGTCCATTCTTGCCACGGGAGCAAATACTTCTGTATAATCCATACCATGTTGTTGAGTATAACCCTTTACAACTAACCTGGCTTTCAGCTTATCTACTTTACCAGACTTAGTTAGCTTGGTCTTATATATCCATTTCACCCCAATCTTTTTAGTTCCAGCTGGTAATTCAGTTAAACTCCATGTCTCATTCTTCTGAATTGACTCCATTTTAGCATCCATGGCTTCCCTCTACTTATAACTTTTTACTGCCTCTTCATAGCTCACGGGATCACCAGAAGTTACAATTGCCATATTCAATTCAGTTTCTTCTTCTGACAGTCCTTCACCAGAGACATAGTCTCTCATCCAATTGGGCATAATTGTCTCCCTCCTTGTATGCAGATTAACATCTTCTTCATATATTGTATTGGTAGGAGCATTGCTAGATTCTCTAATGCCATTCCAATTTGACTCTGCATCTGAGTATGTAATATTTTGCTCAATTGCCTCTGCATCTTCGCTACTGTTTGCTTCATCTCCATCAGTTTCACCTTCTTCTCCCCATTCTAAGTTCATTTGTAACTCCTCTTTGTAACTGATATCCTAGTCCTAGTGTTTTTCTTCTTCAAAGATTATGTCCCTACTGGTTACAATTTTATTTGTTGCAAGGTCATACAATCTGTAGCCTTTTGATTCTTCGCTTACTCCCAACAGTACACAGCACACACTCTTGTTTTCTAGTTTGGTTCGTCTTGCATTTGGTATATGCACATGAGCTACACACCCAAACACTCTAAAGTGTTCAACCGAGGGCTTCATTCCAATCCACACTTCTTCTAGAGTCATGTCTTTTACAACATTAGTAGGGCATCTGTTCAAGACATATATGATCCAGTTTACTGCTTTAGCCTAGAAGCTTTTGGGAATCTTCTTTTCTGAAAGCATTGATCTTACCAAGTTTATCACTGTCCTGTTCTTCCTCTCAGCCACTCCATTCTGCTAAAGGGTGTAGGCTGTAGTTAGCTGTCTTTTAATGCCATTCTACTTACAGAACTCATTGAATTCCAGTGAGTTGAATTCACCACCTCTATCTGTTCTTATACCCTTGATGAATTGTCTAGTTTCTTTTTCAACAAGCTTCTTAAAGTGCTAGAAATGCTGAAGAGCTTATGATTTTTCTGCTAGGAAATAAACCTAGGCCTTCTTGCTATAATCATCAATGAGGCATAAGAAGTACCTTTTGTTGCTGTTTGAGGTTGGTGTGATTGGGCCACATATGTCTGTGTAGAGGAGTTATAGCCTTTGTGATGCACGCCATTGACTCTTCTTTGGAAAAGATTCTCTATGCTGCCTGCTAGTAATACAAGCAGTGCATTCTGTAGTTGATGCAGGGAGTTGTGGTAGTCCTCGAACCATCTTCTTATATTGCAAGGTTCTAAGTCCTTTGTGGCTGAGATGACCATATTTGCAATGCTATAAATGTGACACATCTTGTGCATATGTATGGAAACAAGAAACATCTTTGACTTGAGCCTTTACTATTAGCACAAACATCCTATTGACTATCATTCAGGTTTGGATGATCAGGCCTCTCACAGGATGATAAATCTTGCATGTTCATAATTTGATAAGAATTGCCAGACCCGTTTCTTGTAGCTGGCCTATGCTTAGGAGATTATTCTTCAGTTCAGGTACATAGAATACATCAGTAACCATGTGCTGCATGCCATCCAAAAACAGCTTGATTTTTCCTTTTCCAAGAATTGTCATTCGTGTATTATTCCCAAGCTTTACCAGTTGTCTAAATTCTTCATTCAATTCGCAGAACATATCCTTGTCTCCACACATATGGTTTAAGCAGCCAGAGTCCAAAAACCAAGCATCCTCTCGATTGTTGCCATACAATTCTACATGAGACACAATAGAATTTCTTCTTCATTGTTCAGTTCTGCATAATTTGCCTCCTTGTTCACTGTGGGACATTCATACTGAAAATGGGCAAGTTTGTGATATCTATAACATTCCACAGTGGTTTTGTCAAAGTTATATCGTCCTCTACCTCTTCCTCCTCCTCTGAAGGCTCGTCTGCCTTGTCCTCTGCCATATAATCTTTCTTCAGATGTCACCTTCAAAGCTTGTTCTTCCATGTTGTGTTTCTGGAATTTTTGTTCATGTACAATCAATTAGCTTTGTAGCTCATCAATTGAGAGAATATCAATGTACTTAGGTTCTTCGATTGAGCATCCTATGTAATTGAATCTGTTAGTCAAGGATCGAAGAATTTTCTCCACAATCGTTACATCTCGCATTTGCTCCCCATAGATTCTCATTTTGCTTGCTACAGTCATAACCTTTGCAAAATAGTCAGTAATATTCTCACCTGTTTTCATCTCCAATGTTTCAAACTCCTTCCTTAGTGTTTGAAGGATTGAACGCTTCACTCTTGCATTTCCTTCATATTTCCTCTTCATTGAGTCCCAAATTTATTTAGAGGTGTTCTTCTCTAGAATAGTTTCAAGTATGGTTCTGTCAATGGCCTGAAATAGATATTTCTTCACTTTTGGATCTTTGAGTTTTAACTCCTCTAATTTCTTTTGTTGTGTTTCAGTCACACCTGCTCCTTCCTCTGGCTCTATGTAGCCAGTTTCAACCAAGATCCAGAATTCCTTGGATCTCAAGAAATTCTGCATTAGCATGCTCCAGTGATCGAAATGACCATCAAAGCGCGGTATGAATGGTTGTATAAAATTGCTGTTATTGTCATTCGCCATCTCTTAGTTTGGCTCTTCTTTGTTTTGTATAGTTCAGTAGAAAAAACAAAGAAACCAACTGCAGCTTTCTTTTCCTCTCCCTGCGGCTTTCTCTTTCTCTTCTTTTGTTTTGCTTTGATACCAATTGATAGAAACTGATATCCAAGAACACTTGATGAATACTGAATAGTATATCTTGAATGAACAATCATTTGGCTTTATACAGCCTTTACAATACTGCAAGGTAACTAATAACTGCTGCCCCTGTGATTCAAAGAATCAGTTATTGTTAGCTAAGAATTGAACACTAACAAATTTACTTGACTTAACTAACTGTCAGCTAAATTAACTAACAACTTTAACAGAATTGCTAACAGCAATGCTGACAGTTATGGACTTCTTCTCAACATTAAACGGGTCGAAACAAAAAGTAGCAGAATTTAATGCAGCAGAGAACTTGCAGCTAGTCTGAAAGAAACAGCGGGGCAAGGTGCCAGCTGCAGTTTCAACAAAACTATGAAGAAATTGCAGAAAAAGTAGCCTACAGAGGTACCAACGAAAGGAGGAAAATAGTTGTAATAACACAACCAGTCATGTTCTTTTTTGTGTAAGATGGAAGAACAACGTTATTTTCAATAAATGTCGAAAGCCTGATATAGCACACAGTGACCATAACAGGTGTCAAAAGCAAAGGCGAAGGCAACGGCCTTGTCGAATGAAAAAGAAAAAAAAGAACCAAGTACAGTTACAGCCTTGCAGGTATCGAGAAATGCAATGTGAGCAATATATGTAATTTCCAATAAATGTCGAAAGCCTGATATTATTTTAATAACACAACCAGTCATGTTCTTTTTTGTGTAAGATGGAAGAACAACATTATTTTCAATAAATGTTGAAAGCCTGATATTGCAGAAAAAGTAGCCTACAGAGGTACATTTTTGGTTGCTGAATCTAGTGAATTTTGAAAGTGGAGTGCTTGATTTTGATTTCGATTCTTCAGTAGAAGCGAGAGAGGAAGCCCGAATTGAGAGTAAATTAAGATTCAACGGGTCGATGCGAGGGACTTCGTAAGGAATTGGCGGACCTTCGTATTCTACTGCGATTGAGTAATCGAGATGATCTTCGTCAGGTAACGGTACTCCTGCTGGTAACATCTTCCTTATCACTTCTTCCCACTCGCTTCCTTGTTCTGTAGTCGTTGACATTAGAGGTTTTGTTTGTTTGGTAGCTGAGAAAGTGAGGGGAGATGGAGGGGAAAGGAAACACTTGGTAAGAAGGTTGGGAGAGAGAGGAAACGGAGTTCAGTAACGGAAGAAGAAGCCAAGGATTCTGTTTTTGACTCTGTTAGACTTGACGTAACTAATGATGTGTTAGTAAGGATTGTTTTTTGTGATAACTATGAATAAGTCCACCATTATGTTAAATATTCCAAATCCGTACAGTAACTATAAATATTTCTATTTTACTATTTTATTTTTATAGACATATCGATTAAATCCCTCAATTACATTTTTTTTATTAACAAATCACAATTAAGTCCCTTAGTCTTTGAACTCAACATCCCATTGCATATTATGCATCAAATTGATGTAATGATTTACATTATTAGAACAAACTTTTCTAAAATATAGTGATTCAATTTAGTTAATAATTAATTATTCTCTTAACTTTTATAAATAGATTGATTTCAGAAAAAGTATTTAATAATTTTTATAAATAGAGAAATTAGCTTAGTTAATTCATTAGATCATATAATTTAGTTAGTTATATCATTATCCATGAAAAAATTATTAGTTTTTTTTTTGTCATTTACAGGTTTTATCTTGATTAAAAACAAAATCCTATTTTTATCTTTGTCTTTAAGCCGTAAGAAATGTCAAAATTGAGTCCTTTTATGAAAATCCAAGACAAATAAGGTTTTTTTATTTCTGTGTTCTAAAAACAGGGACAAAAATGTAAATTGCAAGCATTACTAGGGCCCATAGATGATTGTTTTAAAAGAAAGAGACTGGAATTGCTGGATTGGTAATATCTAAGGGCAGGTTTGAAATTGCACTATAGTTGGGGTATTGAAGTATAGCTGGCTTGAAGTTGGGAGAGGGGTTGACAGTGGCCTGGTGCTGTGTAGATTCGGCGCAAATACATTCTCGTAGTAGTACGAAGAAGCTAGTAACAAACTAACAAGTGTATATTTGTTTATTTGTTGTTTGACTTTTGTTTTTAGTTAGCTCTTCTCAAGATTGTGTTTGTCACTGTAATAATTTGTCATGATGGCAATTTAAAAAAATTATTTTATAATTTTTTTAAATTAAGATAGATTTGATACTTATATATATTTATATTTGATTAAAATTATAGTTAAAATTAAAATTAAATAAAAAATAATTTAATGTGTTTGGTTAAATATATTTTTAAATTAAGGTAATAAAATAATTAAAAAAAATTTATATTAATATTGATGGTTTTTAATTTAAATATTGTAGATTTAACTATCATTATTATATTATTAAATAAATAATAATTTATATCAAATATTTTTTATTATTCTATTAACTTATCTACAATTTCATCACTTATGAAATTCATTTGATAAAGACTATTGTTTTCATGATTTTTTGAGTGTACAACAAAATCAAGTGAAATATAATCAGAAACAAAATTAAAATTGCGATTAAATTTCACAAATGTTATGTCATCATGCGATATTCTTATAATTTATGTAGTGTTATTAAATAATATTAAACACTAATTTTTTAAATAAAATATATTTTTTTTTAAAAAAAATTACTAGATTAGATGTGGTCCAGTGAACACACTATTCACATGACCAGTATCCAAGTGAATTATTTACCTAGCAAACACAAGAAGAAGTAGCTCTCAGCTGCTTCATGGAACTGGCAGTTTTCAACTCAAAAAACATGGGTAACACATAAATAGTTAAATGTTTTTTTTGTTACAGTGCTCGGGTGAATTATTTACCTGGCAAACACAAGAAGAAGCAGCTCTTAACTGCTTCGTGGAATTAGCGGTTTTCAACTTAAAAAACATGGATACCACACAAACAGTTAAGTATTTTTTTTGTTACCGAACATCATATTTATGCAGTTGGCTTTAGAAATTAAAGTTATCGCGTAAACAAATATTTTCTTAACTTCTTTCTTTAAAAGTATTTTTATAAGAATTTAAATTTTTTATGTTAAATTAATATTTTTTAAAATTATTTTTTATTTAAAAATATATCAAAATAATATTATTTTGATATATTTTTAAATAAAAAATATTTTAAAAAATAACTGCAATCATACTCTCTACAAATAATACAAGGCACTCTGTTTAATTAGGATATTACCATTTATTTTTGTATGTGATTTCAAAAATTAATTTTATATGTTAGATATTTTTATTATTCACAAGATAATTCCAGATGGTAAAATGTAATACCAGGTATTTGTTCCCTAAATAGAGCTTAAAAGGTAATAAAAATAATAATTAATAATAATGAAGGATTCTTAATCGACATGAGTTGTATGTTCGCGGGTATCATACGCAATACCCTTTCAAGTTATTCTTTTAACCATCTAATTAATAACTAGTATGGATTAGTTGTTAAATTCAATTTAAGATTTGACTCGTTAAAAAAGTTGAATCATTGAGTTATTAAAACCTGGTTTAATCTTATTAAAAGTATTACAAAGATGTTTTTTAAGATGCATCTGCAAGTTGTATCTTAAAAATAAATAGACATTAAATCAATTAATAAGTCACTAAATTATTATTTTTAATTAAAAAAATATTATTTTATTATTTAAAAAAATTATATGTTTTTGAGATTATAAGTTTTGGCCAAATCAATTAAATTATAAAGCTAGGTTTTGTTGTAAAATATTTTTTTTTCTTGAGATAATCTTGGTTTAAAGTTTGTGTTGTTGTTGAATTATTATTATTATTATTATTATTAATTCGACTCTAAATAAGTTATATGGAAAAAATAAAATTGAAGTGTCTCATTTTCTTATTTGCATTTATCTGTGATTCAGTTTTTTATATGATAAAATAGGGCCAAAAAGGTTTCATTTGAGTGACTCTTTTAGTCTTATTTATTTGTTGGAAAGTATTTTTTTTAATGAATTATAGAAAAGTAAATTATTTTCTAATATTTGGTAGTATAATAAAAAATAAGTTGAAAAATATTTTCCAGTATTTTATTATGTTATGGAAAATAAGTTAAAAAATAACTTATTAATGCTTTATGTTTCTCAAGTTTATTAAAATAATGAGAAACAAATCTTATAAATTAAAAATTTGAATAAGATTGATGACATTTCTAAATTTTTTATAACTTTCATAAAGTATTTTCTACCCAAAGTTTTGAGGAAAATATTTTTTAAAAAATTAATTTAAATTTTTTTGATTGAAAAATATTTTTTGTTAATTAACTTTTCTAATAATAAATAAATATAAATTGTTTTTAAAAATAATGTTTTCAAAAACAAATACAAACTTAGTCGGTAGACTAAAATCTTATTTTCCTTTTGTTCTATCCAGGAAGAAATAAAAAATCATATCTAATTGTATATTTCTAGGCCATTAAAAAATTTGAAGACGACGGAGTGGCGCATTTGCTGGCGTGTTCAACAAACATGCCGGCAGGTTTGCCTTTTTGTATTCTTTGTATATTAATCAAATTACCAAATCACTCTTGCAACCACCCAACAATAACAAACGAAAAAAACCAATATAAAAATACCATCATGCCCCTAAAGCGAAGTCTAAGACCTTTTGTGCTAAATCCTCAGGTGGGGGGGTCTGACAAGATACATGTTTGAATGTTCCGCCATCACTTTCTCTCTTTCTTTCCGCTCCCTTACAAGTCAACGCTATACATCTACACTAGCAACAGTTGCGTTTGTCTGGGTTGAACGGGAAACTAGCTTTTATTCAACATCATAATGGCGGAGAAGATATTACCGGCGACTTTATTCGTCTCCGTTTTGTTAGTCTTGAGTGTGGACCAGGCTAGTTCAGATGAATCAGATCATCGGTACAGACAAGGAGACCAGGTTCCCTTCTATGTTAACAAAGTCGGACCCTTTCACAATCCTAGGTAAAACTAGTGAATTCTTGTTCAATTGCTTTCTTTTTCTTGTTTTCATAGCTAATGCTTTTTTTTAAAAAAATTTCCAGCGAAACCTACCGTTATTTTGATCTTCCGTATTGCTTGCCAGGTTAGAGTCCCTCCCTCCAATGACACTCTTTTTTCTTTTTTTTTATCTGATTTGGTTTTGTTTGTAGATAAAACGAAGGAGAAAAGGCTGTCTCTAGGTGAAGTACTGAATGGCGATCGTTTGGTAAGTCGGCCTTTCCCTATTGAATTTCTACGCGAAAGAAATTCTGTACCTGTTTGCAAGAAGAAGTTATCAAAGGAAGATGTTGCCAAGTTTCGAGCTGTTATTCATGAGGACTATTATTATCAAATGTATTTTGATGACTTGCCCATCTGGGGGTTCTTGGGGATGGTTAATAAGGAGCAACAAAGATACTACCTGTTCAATCATATCCTTTTAAATATTTATTACAATAAGGATCGTGTGATTGAGATTACGTCTCGCAGTGATACGAAAGCGATGGTGGAACTTACTGAGGATAAAGAGGTAGATGTGGAGTTTCTGTATACAGTGGAGTGGAAGGAAACAGATGTTCCTTTTGAGAAGAGGATGGCTAAGTACTCTCAGTCATATTCGTTGCCTCGTCATTTAGACATCCATCGGAATTCCGCTATAAATTCATGCATGGCAGTTCTTCTTCTTGCTGGATTTCTTGCCGCAATCTTGCGAATCCTTAACAATGACTCTGTCAAGTAAGAATTGTGTTTTTTGGTTGATTATATCCATTTCAGTAAGTGTGTTCAGTCTTCCAATGTCCTAGGGTGTGTATGTATGGCTTTTCTTTGTTCAATGGTACTTTCTGTTTTGATTTAGATATGCTAATGACGAGGAATTAGCCGCAGATCAGGAAGAGACGGGTTGGAAGTGCATTCATGGAGATGTATTTAGGTATCCCAGGCACAAGTCTCTGTTTGCAGCCTGCCTCGGTTCCGGAACCCAGCTATTGACTCTGTAAGTGATTTGTTCGTCCCTTACTGTTATTATTGCTTCTGAAAAAATTGACATGCTTTCTTTGTGCCTTGCAGCACGGTCTTCATTTTTATTTTGGCACTGGTAGGAGTGTTTTATCCATACAACCGGGGAGCTTTACTCACCGCATTGGTTGTCTTATATTCTCTCACATCAGGAATTGCAGGATACACAGCAACCTCATTTTACTGTCAGCTTGGAGGAACAAACTGTGTATTTGCTCATGGACTTTCTTAGCAGGGATGGGTTTGGTGAAAGAAATAATTTTTCTAACTCTACTACTTGAGGTTGTATGTTAATTTTATCTTTATTTGTGGCAGGTTAGAAATCTATTGTTGACAGGATGTCTCTTCTGTGGACCTCTCTTGCTCACATTTTGCTTCCTGAATGCTGTTGCAGTTGCTTATACTGCCACTGCAGCTCTTCCTGTTGGCACGATTGTTGTGATAGCTCTTATATGGACACTTGTATCATCTCCTTTGCTCGTTTTAGGTGGAATTATTGGGAAGAATAGCAAGGCTGAGTTCCAAGCTCCTTGTCGCACCGCAGAATATCCCAGAGAGATTCCACCATTGCGATGGTATCGGCAAACAATTCCTCAAATGGCAATTGCGGGATTTCTGCCATTCATTCTTATACAGACCGAACTTTACTACATCTTTGCTAGTGTGTGGGGTCACAGGATTTATACCTTTTACAGCTTCTTGTTCATCATCTTTATTAGTCTTCTGATAGTCACTGCTTTAATTACGGCCACATTGACCCATTTACAACTTGCTGCTGAGGACCACAGCTGGTGGTGGAGGTATGCATATAGCTGTAATTTATCCAACGTCTAAGCAATTTTCTGATCCATAGCTTCGTTTCATAGTGCATATAAATTCATATCTAAATGCTGCAGATTGCTTCATATCTTGGAGATTGTGGGCTTGGGTTTTAATACAAAAAAAGAAAGTCGGAATTTTTGAGCTTTGGCTATTGATGTTAATGAAGGTGGTTGATCGGAGCAAATTCTTATCATCTGTAGATGAATTACAACCAAATGGAAGAGCAGACATTTGAATGGATGTTAACTGCAGTTTTCTGCCTGATATGTGAGTGTTAGAGGATTGATATATTTGCTTTATTTGGTGACAGGTCTTTTCTCTGTGGCGGATCAACTGGCTTATTTATATATGCCTACTGCTTTCATTACTACTACGCACGCACAGAAATGTCTGGTTTCATGCAAACCTCCTTCATGTTTGGGTACATGGCTTGCGTCTCTTTTGGTTGCTTCCTTATGCTGGGCACTGTAGGTTATCTTGCAGCTTTGCGTTTTGTCCGGCATGTATATGGTTCAATCAAGTGTGAGTAGCCTGTGAGCCCTCGTCGGCGCAACTCCAACCCAGGTGCTAAATGGAGAGCCAAAAATAAAATAAAAAAGCAATATTTTGGCTTGTTTTTCGTACTACAAGGAAAAAGCTAAACAAAATGTTGTTTTAGCATTTCTCTCATAAAAATGCTATTACTACACATCTTGCAAAAATAGTGTTTTTTTTTCAATAATGTTTTCCTTTGATTTTTTTTAAATTTAATGTTTTTTTAGTTTGTTTTCAATGAGATTATTCTGGTTTTATGATCTATATCATGGGTTTATTAAGTTTACTTAGGTTGACACGTGTTTTTTTTGTTTTGTTAATTATTTTTTTTAATTTTATTCTTTAACATTAGATTGATTAAGAATTTTTCAACTTGTTTTTAAATTCTTCAAGTTAATCAGGTTATATTAGTTTATTAAAATAATTGGGTATAAACTATATTAAAATACAATCGATTCTTTTAAATAATTTTATATAAGTGGAGTTGAGTAAAAAATTCATATTTACACCATTCAAAAAGTTAATCTAATTTTTTTAAATAACATCTCTTTTTGGAGATGCTCTAAAAAATTATTATGTATTTTTCTCACTACACCATGTTGAGATGTTTCCTGCTAATTATTATCTAGTGCATTTTACGAGGAATTTAATATAGATGAAAGTTGTTTTTTACTTGAAAATATATTAAAATAATTTTTTAATTTTTTTTATATTAACATATTAAAATAATATAAAAATACTAAAATATTATTAAAGCAAAAAAATTTAAATGACGGAAAGTGTTTTTCATTGACCAACTTTCCTAACAGCAAACAAACACAAGAAAGTTTGAAAAGTGATTTCTCAGAAATTATTTTTTGAAAAACAAACACAACTAAAAAGAAAAACACTTTCTTGAAAACCAAGCCAAATTTTTCTTTGACTGAAAAATGTTTTTCTTTGACCGAAAAGTATTTTCCGTTAATCAATTTTTTTAATGGCAAATAAACACGAAAAAGTTTGAAAAGTGGTTTCTTATAAATTATTTTTTAAAAAACAAACATGTTTTTAATAAAAAGTAGGGTGCACCTCAATGTCAAATGCCGAACACTTGTGTTATATAATTTGGATTGTTTTAGAAGACTTTGTAATATTTTTGTATACACCAATTCAAAATAATTTTTTTACTCTCACAAGATTTAAGTCATGGGTGTAAGTTGATATGTACCATTTCACCACTTCACATGCAACATAGTGGCACACTAGCAGACCACGACATGTAGGGATGGGAAGACCACAATGTGTAGTGGCAAGATGGAAGAGACCACAACGTGTAGTGGCAAGATGGAAGACTTAGTCTAATTTGTGTATTTGGTCATTATCTGTTGAGTCAGTTTGTTTCTGTTCTGTTTTTCAGCATTCCTATTCTATAGCAATGTTTGTTATTTTCCTACCATTACTGTTATATCTATATATAGCCTAAAAGAGTTTAGGAAGATATATGCAGTTATTTCTTAAACAACCTTTTATTTTTCCTATTTTCTTCTTGATTCTAAAATTATACATATTAGTGGTATCAGAGCTAGGTTACAACCATGGACACTTGCGGTTTAACAAATGTAGAATTTCATAATGATGTCAATGAAATCTTGGCACGACATGAGATCAGTTTCGATAAGGTGAACGCAGCCTTACAAACAGTGTTAACCAAGCTCCGAGTTCTTCGAGCTCCGAGTAGCCAAAACAATAACTCTTTTGAAACAAACCCCTTTGCTCGTGATGAATCCTCACATCTATATACTTCTCGCTTTAACATTACCAAAGACTACTCTTATCACAACCTCAAGTTGTCTTTTCTAAAATTTAATGGAGATGATCCAACGGGATGAATTTACAAGGTAGAGCAATATTTTGAATTTCAAAGTATTAAGTTGGAACAACAAGTTCAGCTAGCCTCATTCTATTTAGAAGGCATCGCCTTGCAATAGCACTAGTGGCTGGCAGAATTTCATGGACCACTAACATGGGATGAGTTCACCAATGTTATATAACTTTGGTTTGGTCCAACTGACCACGAGGATCCATCAGAAGCTCTGACTCGCCTTAAACAAACCCCCACCATCGCAGCTTATCAAGAAGCTTTTAAAAGGCTTTCTCACAGAGTGGACAACCTGCTAGAAAAAAATTTTAATAGCTTGTTTTATTCCAAGACTCAGAGATGACATTCGCATAAATGTGAAAATTAAACAACCTGGAACCTTGACAGATACAATAGGGGTGGCTCGACTAATTAAGGAACGCAACCAACTGCAGAAGAGACCAAATCAACAACTTCATTTCCAACCAGTTTATGTAGCAGCAAAGACCTCATCCAATCCAGTGGCTGGAGTGCTAGGACCTCCATCAAATCAACGCGATAGCCAAAGTTCCATTAGCCCCACCAGCAACCTTCCATAGAATCACCAATCAAAAGGCACAAAAACGACGAGAGAAGGTTATGCTATTACCGTGGTGAGAAGTTCGTTCCAGGACATCGTTGTGCGCGACCATAATTATTTATGATCGAAGATTCACCTCATACGGATACTGAAGATGTTAAGATCAACCAACTTGATCTAGAACTTTTAAAAGTTCTACCTGAAATTTCATTTCATGTAATTATAGGAACCGAACATCTACATACCATATGCGTCCTTGGCAAGTTAAAGAACAAGAATGTAACAATGCTAATAAATAAAGGCAACACTCACACCTTTATTGATTAGGCTATGGTCTCTAGATTCAGATTACTAATAATTCAGGGTAAGAAATTACAAGTCATGGTGGCTAACAGAGAAAAGATCAAATGTGTTGGACAATGTCAGGTGCTTATCCTCATCATTCAAGGGCTTCCTGTCACCACCGATTACTGCATTCTTCCTGTTGCAGCATGCCAGTTGGTATTAGAAGTGTAATGGCTTGTAACTCTCGGACCATTTAAGACTGATTACAAGTAGCTCACCATGAATTTCAACATTGCAGGAACTTCTCACATATTTTAGGGATTAAGGAGAACTGGCATTGAAGCCTTAACAGATAAGGAATTCAATGGATTACAAGGCTTGGGATTATTTTTTCAAATAATTCTTTCCAATAGCAACAGCGAACCATCGTCCTATCCTTCTGAGTTCAGTCAACTTTTAGCTCAATTCTCTCAGGTATTTGAAACATCAACCTGCTTACCTCCACAGCGGTCACATGACCATCACATTCCATTGCTTCCTACAGCTGGACCAGTCACTGTGAGGCCATATCGATATCATTATTACCAAAAGACTGAAATAGAGAAAATGGTCAAAGAGCTTCTGCAATCTAATTTAATAAGACCAAGCCACAACCCGTTCTCCTCCTCAATTCTATTAGTAAAGAAAGCCAATGGTGTATGACGATTTTATGTGGATTATCGAGCTCTAAATGACATCACGATGAAAGATAAGTATCCAATTCCTATAATTGATGAATTATTAGATGAGTTGCATGGCATCAAATTTTATTCTAAATTGGATTTATGTTCTAGATATCATCAAATCCGCGTGCATGATGCTGACATTCATAAAACCGCTTTTAGAACTCATAAAGGGCATTATGAATTTATTGTGATTCAATTTGGTCTCATCAACGCACCTGTAACATTTCAAAGTCTCATGAATGATCTTTTTCGTCCTTACCTCTAACACTTTATTTTGGTTTTCTTTGATGACATTCTAGTATATTCAAGATCATGGGAGAACCATCTCACTCATCTACAAACTTTTCTACAGATCTATCAACTAACAGTTTATTTGCCAAATTGTCCAAATGTGAATTCGGAGTTTTACGGGTCAACTATTTGGGCCACATCATTTCTAAGTAAGGGGTATTGGTTGACCCCATCAAAATCTAAGCTGTCATTGAATGGCCACCACCAACAGCAGCAAAAAGGGTCCATGGATTCCTAGGTTTAGCAAGTTACTATTAAAAATTTATCCGTCATTTTGGGTGCATAGCAGCACCTCTGACCCATCTCTTGACCAAAGATGGATTTCAGTGGAACAAGGCAGCATAGAAGGCCTTCCAACAGTTGAAAGAAGCACTGACATCCTCGCCAATCTTATGCCTTCCTGATTTTACTCAACAATTCATCATTGAATCCGATGCGAGTGGAATCGGACTTAGTGCAATTATGCTTTAACAAAACCAACCGATTGCCTATTTTATTGAAGCATTGAAAGGGTTAGCCTTAGTATTGTCCACCCACGAAAAAGAAATGTTGGCAATTGTCAAGGCAATCAAGAAATGGCATCCATACTTGTTGGGGAAACCTTTTACAATTCACACTGACCATAAAAGTCTCAAATATCTCCTGGAGCAACGAATTACTACACTCGCACAAACATGCTTGCTGCCAAAACTACTTGGTTTTGATCACAAAATTGATTATAAACGCGGGCCTGAAAATCAAGGTGCTGATTCATTATCACGTGTAGTTGAATTCCAATTTATATCCATTTCTTAACCATATGTAGATTGGTGGCCAATACTTCAGAAAAAAGTCTAGCAGGACTTCTTTTATGCCACCTTACTACACAAACAACCCTCTTAAGCCAACCATCAGCTGCTCCTCCGCTCCTCCGTGATGATGTTTGGTTCAAGAGAGACAAAATCTATGTGAGCCCCATCTCCCTTTTGATTTTAAAGATTTTGGTTGACTGCCATTCGTCACCCGTAGGTAGGCACTTTGGTTCCATAAAACTCTATCTTGTATCAGACAGAGTTTTTTTTGGTCTAATATGCATCAACATATGAAGGAATTCTTGCAACAATATGATGTCTATCAACGGTTTAAAACGAATTGTATGCAGCCGGCAGGGTTGCTTCAGCCTCTACTAATCCCTACTCAAATATGGACTGATGTCTCCATGAACTTTATTGAAGGATTACCATCTTCTAATGGTTATACTGTCATCATGGTTATCATTCACAGATTGATGCTCACTTTGTTGCCTTAAAACATCCATTTTTTGTTGTCAGTGTTGCCAAGGTATTTGTTGCTAATGTGGTTCGCCTGCATGGAATTCCAACTTCCATTGTTAGCGACCGGGACAAGGTGTTTATTCATGCTTTTTGGCGCACATTATTCTAGCTGCAGGGAACCCAGTTGTGTATGAGTTCAAGTTATCATCCCTAATTTGATGACCAAACTAAAGTTTTCAATCGGACTTTGGAGCAATATTTACATTGTTTTGCAAGAGACCAGCCATGAAAATGGTTTGAATGGATTCCCTAGGTTGAGTTTAGTTACAATACTTCCATTTATTCTTCCACTAAGATGACACCCTTTGAAGTTGTTTATAGGGTCCCCCCTCCCAACTTATTGGCTTATATACCTAGAACTTCTCGCATCCAAACAGATGATGAATACCTGCGTGACAGGGATACCATCCTACTTGAGTTGTGTCATAACCTTTTGTTGGCTTAAAATCGGATGAAATGTCAAGCGGACCAACACCGGCGCAAGGTATCTCTTGCCGTGGGAGATTATATGTATTTAAAACTTCAGCCCTATTGGCAAACTTTTGTGACTTTTCGAGCTTCTCTTAAACTTGCCTCATGATTTTTTGGTCCATACAAAGTATTTGAGAAGGTCGGTTTGGTGGCTTATAAACTGGCCTTACCTCTTGGTTCTCGAATTCATGATGTGTTTCATGTCATTTTGTTAAAGAAGCATTTGGGTCCAGTTACTCCTTCCTCTCTTGAACTCCCCATTGTCTCGATTACTTTGGTTGTTCTCACACAACCTGAAGTTGTTTTAGACCGATGTGTGACACGACTAAAAGATTGATGTCTTCTCCCAAGTGCAGAAGTGTTGAAGTAATAAATAACCCGGCAAGACCGGAGTCGAACCACAAGGAGGTTAATTGTACAAATTATAAATAACAATAATACAACAACAAAAACAATAACAACAAGAACAATAATAATAGTAATAACAGCAATAATAATAATAATAATTATAAAACATGTTAGTATCAAACATTAAAGTCCATATTAAGTTTACATTATACTTATTCTTACACCATTAGTGTAACCTTTTCACCTTGACATAATTAACTTAGCTAGACATAATGAAAGAAAGCAAAATAGATAAACAAAATAAGAACATAAAAGTTAACTAAGTAAAGGAAAGGAAATGAAAGGCATAAACTTAATATTAATGAAAACAAAGCATAAAAAATACAAAGAGAGAAAGGAAGAGCATGATCTTGATCTGAACACCAAGATGCCTAAATGCATGGCAAATGCCTCCTTTTATAGGCCAAAAATGGGAACTATTGATTTGATGACTAATTGATAAGTGGGTGACCAACTTTTGACTTGGTGACAATCCTTATCTTCTCTTGTCTGCCCAAAACGTCATTGATAACGTCAAAATTGGAGCCAGTTGCAAACATGAAAGTTGTAGGCAATTGTCTCAGCTTTCTTGTGTAAAAACTTCAGCTCATTTGGACTTCTAGAACTCCAGATATGGCCAAAATACCGAACAGTGCTCGGGCTGGAAGACAGATTCGGGCTTCTTTGTTGTTGCTACAATTTGGACTTGATAATGGCCTTTTTAGATCTTGGGCTCCATATGAAAGTTGTAGGCCTATGTCTTACCTTTCCATCCATATAAATTGGACCTAAATCTGAGATCTGTAGCTCCAGATATGACCCAATTACCGAACAGTGTTCCGGTTTGGATTGCACCGACATCTCTTTTCTAAGTTTGGCCATCTCTTTATCCTTGCAATTTAAGTTCTTAAAGTCATCAATCAATTTTTTCATTTATGTGATAGGCCTGCATTTAAAATGAACATTTACCATAAATTAAAGGTATCTTATATTATTAGATATATTATTATAAAATATGCTTTAGTTAAGGAGTTATTGATACTTCAAGTGTAAAATAATGATATAAAACCTTGATAAAAATGCACTTTTAAGTACTACTCAATGTGTGATATGCAGAGGTAATTATCATCCAAAATCTGAAATTTTGATGAAATGAGTCTGTGCACCAATAAAAAACGCTACTTGGGAGAATGAGTGGCGTTTCTCCAAGTCCTATCCTGACTTCCTCCTTGTGGACAAGGTTCCTTAAGGGGTGGGGAATGATACGTACCACTTCACATGCAATGTAGTGGCACACTTGCAGACCACGACGTGCAGGGATGAGAAGACCATGGAGTGTAGTGGCAAGATGGAAGAGACCACGATGTGTAGTGGCAAGGTGGAAGACTTAGTCTAATTTGTGTATTTGGTCATTATCTATTGAGTCAGTTTGTTTCTGTTCTGTTTTTCAGCATTCCTATTCTGTAGTAATGTTTGTTATTTTCCTACTTGTACTGCTATATCTATATATAGCCTAAAAGAATTCAGAAAGATATATATGCAGTTATTTCTTAAACAACCTTTTCTTTTTCCTATTTTCTTCTTGATTCTAAAATTATACATATCATAAGCTGATTTTTAACTAGATAACTTGAATTTAACTTGATTAACTTTCATTTAATTTGATTTGCATCTTACCTGCGTTTTGATATGTACCAAATTACCAGGTTTAATCTTTTCTTGTCCTTGTGCTTAATATGTTGTCTCTCAATTTAATTTGTTTGTGCTCCAGATGTTGCTCTCAATCCAATACTTGTTGTCTTTCTAAAACGAAAAAGCATTACAGTTTTGAAATTGGATTCATTTGCACATTAATTTTGATAATTTAATGTAATTTTTATGTTTATAATAAAATATTAAATTATATAATTGAATTCAATTACAATACTTTAAATACCTATGAAATTGAATTGAATTAGTAATCTTAACTATTTTATCTTTAATTCATATTTTGCCATAAAAAATTAGTGAGAAGCATGTTACGAGAGCGAAATGAGTTGAGCATATATAAAGAAGTATCAGATATTAGAATCTTGTTACCAGAAAGTATGAGATGTTCAAACACTGAGCAAGCTGCTGAAACAGGAGCATTATACAGCACTGGAATTCCGGTGGCCGGGTTGCTTCCAAAACCTTCTCCGGCTCATCCAGGAACATGGCTTAGTAACAGGCCAGTACTTTAACTATCCCTGTATTACAGTATCAGAAAGCTTGCAGTCTTTCTCCACAAACTGTGTAATGCAACAAGAAAGCTTGCAGTCTTTCTCCACAAACTGCGTAATGCAACGAGATAATTATTGGTGGTTCATTGCTAAGCATATTGGCTTGGGCAGAGGAATCATAGCACGAACAAGAAGATATAATGTTCTTCTTTCGATGGCAGTGCAAACCCACAAATGATACTGCCTAGAATTTCTAAAAGCTCAGCAATACCATTGCACTTCTCACCCTAAAAAAATAAACCGGTCGAAAATGTTATTCGTAGCTTTCCTGATAAGTAGTTGAACTAAGGAGAGGAGAAAGAGATAAGAAATCACTACTGGGAGGTTTTAAGGTTTCTGAGAGAAAAAACAGAGGAGGGTTTTTGAAATAATATTTTTTTATTTGGAATTGTTATTTGTTTTTATCTATTTTTTATAATTTAAATTTCATTTGAAATTCTAATCAATACCTTAATAAATATCCCTAACATAAAAATTGATTTAATTATTGAAATTAAATTCAATTTCTAGAATTTTAAATAGCATGTTAAGGTTTCTCTTTTTCTAAAAATAAATAAATAAACCACACCGGGTCATATACAATGGAAAAAATTTATGAGCCATTTAAATTTAAATTTAAGAAATTCATTTCTAATTATTTTTATTGGGGTAACTACAAATTAGTCCCTAACCTATTTGGTGTTTCATAGACTGGTCTCTAACCAATAGCTTTTTTGCTAGACATGACATGTCTTGACTTAAACTTGATTTAACATGTACTAGACTTTGCCTGCATTAAAGTTGAGGTTACATATTATTTTTTAAATAAAATATTTACATATACAAGTTATTTTAAAAATAAATTTAGTTAGTCAGGTTATATTTCCAATCAACTAAAAACTTTAGCTTTATTTAAATTTTATAAAAAAAAAACAACAATCTTCATAATAATATGGGAAAAAAACTTTATCCAAGAGCAAACAAATTCTACGTAGGAGTGCATACATTAAAAATATTATAAAAAATAAATTTTATTTCTTTTTTAAAATAAGTTAAATCTATATAAAATGTTTTAAAAATAATTATAAATGAATCACATCAATCTCATAAAAAAAAATTAAACATACTCAATATAAATAAACAATACTCACTATTTCAAAAAGTTAAATAAACAAAAAACAAAATAACAAAGAAGTGATATTAATCAAACATAAATGCAAAAAATATTTTTGAAAATACATATAAAAAATTAGTAATTAAAAAAATAATAAAAAATATTAAGGTCAAACGCTGCAGGCCTGGTAAGTCAAACCTAATGTTTGGCCTATAAAAAAAAGGCTCGCACGTGGAGCTTTATTTTTTTTTGAAACATTGTCTACCCCATTCTTTAGTAAAAAAAATAGAAAATATATCATTGATAGTTGTGCAGAATAAAAAAAGGGCTTTTGCTTTTTTAACACAAAACATATTTTCAATCAATTTATTCTCAAAATGCACCCTTGGAAGTTTGTTTAACCATTCCATTATCTTAAAAAAAAACATACAAAAAACCATTCTAAAACCCATAATCAACCAAAAACCTAAAATCTTTTAGAGCTTAGATATTTTTTTAAGTGTTTTCAAGTAAGAAAACACTTAATCTTAACTCTTCTAATTATATGGAACCATTTGACATAAAATTGACCGTTTTAGTAGCTAGAATCGTCGTCAATGACAACTTTCTCTTTCTAAGCCTGAATCCGACGATCCCTTTCTCTCCTCCACTAAAAAAAACAAAAAATAAAGAAAAATAAAATATGGTACCAAAATATAATGTTTATAAACTACACTATTAAACAGTTTTATTGACGGATTAATTTCGTTAGTGTGAGGCACGAAAACTATCAGTAATACTTTTAGTGACGACATCAGTGATGGAATAAGTCCATCAGAGGCATGATCGTTGGTAATTTCTCATTCCATCACCAATTCTATCGGTAATTAAAAAACCAAACACTGACGGTATTATAGACAGCTAAGCACGCCAAAAAAAATTCCCACAAGAAATTTACCGATGGAATAATTCTGTCTGCATTTTCAACGGTAATTGCAGATGGACTATCTATTGGTGATTGTGGCATGAGTGATAAATATTTCAGACTTTGTCAAATATCGATGGAATACATCCGTCGGTAAAAGTCATGGTCAATACCAACGGAATTGATTTGTCGGTGATTGTGGCACGACCCGTAAATGTTTTTCAACTCTCAATAAAATACCGATGGCTTGGTTCTCTCTATAAGGCTGTCGGTATTTATTTAAAATATTTTTAAAAAATATTTATTAACAATAAAAAACTTAATAACCAAATAAATTTGTATTAAACATAAAAAATGTAAAAATAATGTTAATGATATTCATCAAAATATTCATTACAAATTTAATATTTTAAAAAATAAAATTAAACTAATTAAAATAGTGGAGGAGGAGGAGGAGGCTGGTTGTTGCTAGGATCGTACGATAAAAAAAGAGAGCAGCACATGGATCATCACCCATCTTTGATCTAATCTCCATCACCATTTAATAGAGCTGAGCATAATTCATCGAGAGGCATTCATATTGTTGTTTCATGGCTAAGAACTCCTTTGACTGGGTGCTCGATACTGATAGAGAGCTCTCAACAACTGAGATACTATAGGCTGACTGTAATTTTTTTACCATAGTGTTGGAGAGCCCGTAGACCTGATTTTTATCAGGTCCATTAGACAATCCGACCTCCATCCATAAATCTGGATTAAAATTTAGATGGGTCGAAGGATCGTCCTTATATCTCTCTCTCAACTGGCTATTATAGGTCTCTTGAATTTTTATTTTTTTTAAATCATCATATTCAATTCAAGAAATTAATAACTTACAAAATAAAATGATTGAACAAACATACCACAAAATGCTGAGCACGGTTGTCTATGTACTGCTACACCTTTTTTTGCAGTCTTGACTCCGCACGTGCGTCTCTACAAATAGCTCCATTGGATTCGACTCACTTCCAAAAGACATAGCTTGCAAGGAAAAAAAATTACAAGTTAAATATATTTATAAGCAACAACAAATTAATTAACAATATATTTCATTTACATTTAATTTTATCATCCGCTTCGCATGTGCACTGAATAGGACGGAGCTTCCAGTGTACGTGGTCACCAAACCATGAATTTGCCGGTTTCAATTGATGACTTTGGATTGTGAGCGCATTGAAAACTACTCAAATGTCACGTGCTCAATATATGTCGCCCATATATCTCCTGAGATGAATGGCGGTTTGAATTCCGCCAAACCACCACCTCATTTTATTCTTCTTGATCGTTGTCCCTCATATATCTTTTCGTCTTTTTTGGGTGTCATATAAAAAATTACGCAACCTACTTTTATAGTAACTAATTAGAATTTAGAACATAAAATTATAAATAAAAAATAAATATTATTTTCGATGTTACCTAGTTGTTGCGTGATTCTCCCATACCTTTCTGATAATATTGTTGTCCACGCTATTCCACTCAAATTTATTCAGTATATATAAATAATTCATTGTAAATAAAAATAGTACAAGATATAAAATTACAAAAATTATTTATTAAAAACAAACTAGAAATTAAAAATTAACACCTACCTGAAATAGGTGAAACCAGGCATAGATACTAGGTCTCCACTCAGGATGTCTGGAGACCTGATTCTATTGATATAATAGAATCCCCATCGATGATTTAAACGCCAATGTAATTGTCCTGGTAGCCTCAATGTTCGTGAATCTAAAATTAAATAATAAAAAATTAATTAGTTGTTCATAAATTATGTTATAAGTATATAAAAAAACTAAAACCTAAACCAACTTACATTGAGAGGTCATCCTTCCATTGTGCATGATACTTGCGGGTGAATTGATCTCACAGGTGAATTGATCTCTACGCTGTGAAACCGCGCTAGAAGAGATTGCATCACAAGTTGATGTAGATGAATCGCTGTGATCAGCACCTAAGGAGATGTCCTCCTCGCTGCTAGAAGAATTAGCTGCAACCGTCTATTGACGACATGCTGTAGATTTCATTTGACACAACTACATAAATGTATATGAATTATTACATAATTAACTTTGATTATTTTAAAAAAATTCGGTAGCACCTCTCCTATACTAGGAACTACCAACAGTTTTCAAACCTGCAATCTCATAATAATTACAATATAATTGACTCCAACAACATCATATATACAACCTAATATCTATAGAAATTCAATCATTAACAAAAATTCGGCAGCACCTCCCATATATTGGAGATTATCCAAAGTTTTCAAACCTGTAATCTTTACAATAACCACAATCCATATAATCTCTAGCAACATCATGTATACAACCTAATGTCTATAAAAGTTCAATCATTAAAACGACAACACCTCCCCTATATTAGAGATTATCCATAATTTTCTTACCTACAAATATTAATAATTACACAAATATTGCAAAATCAACTCTATATAACCTAACATCTATAAAAATTCAACATCTATATATTTTCAACTAACATCAATATAAATTCATAAATAATAATTAAAATTAATCAAAATAATAAACAACATAACAAACAATAACACCCTAAAATTAAGATAAACTAATTAAATTAAATTCTATATTTTAATTAACATTTAAAATATAAATTCAATAATAACAATTATGGCAAAACAAACAATAATATTCTAATATTAAGATAAACTAATTAAAATTAATTCTATATTTCAATTCACATTTAAAATATAAATTCAACAATAGCAATTATTGCAATACAAACAATAATATCCTAAAATTAATAAATAAAATGAAAAAACTAAATAACACTACACAAAACATCTTAAATACAAAACAAACAATATACAAAACTAAAAAACACTATATCAATTCAAAATAAATTTAGGAATAAAAAATGGTTACGTTAATAGTGTGTTGTTACTATAAAAAATACACAAAACAAAGAACACCAAAAAATTAATCATAAATAAAATAAAAAATACAAAGATAAAGAAAAAAGATTACATACCTTTTACTATGTTTAAAACTACCACAAAAACAATAAAATCTCTTTCAAAAACTAAACTTAAATGGAGAGGAGAAGAGAAATGGAGATGAGAGCTGAGAGAAAAAACTGAACCAAATGAGGGGGGGTTTTATATACCAATTTTTACGATGATATTACCAGTGGACCAGTAATTGTTGTTAGTGGCATTAAATTCCATCGGTAATTTCTATTGGTAATAAATTGATATTCGCATCAAAAATTTCAAAAATCCCGCCTAACTTTTCAATTCGTTGGCCAATTCGTCGAAAACAGTGTTGTTGGCAATTTCATCAGTAAACATGCCGACCGACCACGCCTCTGAGAGGCGTGTGCTTTGGGATGTGCACTTTCTGTTAGTGAATTTGTCAATAATTATGGCACAATTCCGTAATTTTTTCCAACTTTTGGTAAAATACCACCGGGTACCAACCATCAGTGTACCCATCGGTAATTATGGCACAAGTCGGTAATTGTTTTCCAACCCTTGGTAAAATACCAACGGGTACCAATCTATTGGTGTACCCATCGGTAATTATGGCACATGTCCGTAATTTTTTTCCAACTCTTAGTAAAATACCAACGGGTAGCAAGCCATCGGTGAAACTCTTAATATTTCTGCAGCTACTCTATGTATTTTTCTCTATCCTCCCTCACAAAATCTTGAATTGCAAACTTACAGCACACAACACAATAATAGGAGTTGACAATTAAAAAATAATAAATATTTCATGTTCCAAAATATTACGTTATAAAAACAAGGTTTTACAACATGTTTAGTCATCAAAATTTTCATCTTCTTCCTCAATTGAACTGTTATCATTAGCCTTATTGCATTCTTCAATGTGGTTGTCATTTTCTTCATCAACATTCTATAGTCCACTAGTAGAACTCAGAACAACATTCAACTCTTCAATGTCAACTTCAATATCAACATCAATAAGACTATTGTCGTAAATACAAAAATTTAAATTTCCTTCTAAGTCAATCAAAGGAGCTGCTCGGTATGGTTCAAACAACTCACTAGCTTGAAAAACTTTATCTATTATACTTGTGTCTTCGTTCTCATCCTGAACAACTCGACAAGATCCCTAAGTTTTGTTTTTAAAATGGTATGGTTCAAAAAACAGTTTTGTCTTCGTTCTATCACACTTGTGTCAACTATGAGTTATTGGACAATAAGTATTGTCGATGTTGCTTGCAAGGTTGTTCCAAATTATATGAGTTTATGGTATCATAAAACATAAATATTATACTCTTGACAAAGTTTATGTCAAACATCTACCTACTTTAATAAAAAGTCTCAGCTCATCACAGTTAAATAAGACATAATTGTGTGCTTGTTTCAACTCTATTTCAGATAAATATCTTACCCTCATAGTATTTTTAGGTGTGGGTAATCCAGGATTGGACAATATTGACAAGTTCTCACTTAAAGACACTTCACCACCATCATCATGCCGTGGAACACGGTTGATTCTTTTTCTCAAATGAGGTTCAAAATAGTATGAGATAAATGTTGATATCTCTTTAACAATATAGGTTGCATATATTGACGCCTCAACATCTGCCTTGTTCTTAATATTTTTTTTTAAGATTAAACAAGAACCTGTATATATATATATATATATATATATATAATAAAAAATTATCAATTAAAAAATAAAAAAATATTTAATTATGAATTACATAGCAACTATAATATCTAACCTCTCGAATGGATATGTCTATCTGTACTGGACCGGCCTCCAACTTTTTACCTTAAACGATAAATGTTCAGGTAGATGCTCCATTGAGTCAAAAAATGATGGAGGGAATGTCATCTTAAGTTTTCATATTATCAAAAAACGATGTTTGTTTTAAACCTCTTAATGTGATCAACATTCAACTTGCTGGAGCATATATCTTTGAAGAAATGACTGATCTTTGTTAGTGCGTTCTATATCCCTTTTGGCAACAAATCCATATATCTTTGAAGAAATGACTGATCTTCGTTAGTGCGTTCTATATCCTTTTTGGCAACAAATCATAATAAGCTAATGGGATGAGTGTTTGCATAAATACATAGCAATCATGACTCTTCATTCTATATAATTTACATTCCTCTGTATTAACTAGCCATGATATGTTCGAGGCATGTCCGTCGGGGAAACGCAGATTCTTAAGCCATTTATAGATTAGTAGTTGTGCGTTTTTCTCTAACACGAAGCTTGCTCTTGGTTTTACAACCCGTAACCCATTATAAACTAACTTCATATTTTTATGGGTACAGAACAGCGCTACATCTAATCTAGCCTTGATGTTGTCCTTTGTCTTCCCCTTCACATCCATAACAACATTGAAAATGTTCTCAAACACATTCTTTTCAATGTGCATGACGTCAAGGTTATGGTGGAGAAAATTGATCTTCCAATAAGGAAGCTCCTAAAAGATACTTCGCTTCACCCAGTTATGGGTCAAACCAAAACCAAGAAACTTTTGCTTACCTGATTAGAGACTAAACACAATGTCATCATACCCTGACACAACATCAAACAATTCTTCACTAGAAAGACGCGGGGGTGCAACATCCTTTTCAACTCTGCCAACAAAGAAATCTTTTCTGTTCTTTCTGTACCTATAATTCAACAGCAAGAAACGACGGTGACACGACGAAAAGATTGTTGTTTTCTGTTCTTTCTGTACCTATAATTCAGCAGCAAGAAATGACGGTGACAGTTAAAAAAACAAGCTTTACCCTATTTGTTAAAGTGAATGCCTTGTTGTTCTCTATATAATATGGACATGCTAGCTTTCCATGTGTGCTTCAACTAGAAACTATTCCATAAGTTGGGAAATCATTAATAGTCCATATCAAAGCCGCTCTTATAACTAAATTTTATTTCCTCGAGATGTCATAAGTCAAAGCTCCAAAAGATAAAAATTACGTCAACTCATCAATTAATGGACAAAGACAAACATTTATATTCCACCCCAGAATGCTCGGGGTTGGCATGACCATAGATAAAAACCATCACTATGACTGGCCAACAGGAATAAGGAGTAGCAAATGACCTAAATGGGTTGAATTTGTGCACAACTCAAGATGCATGTTCCTTGATTCAGCTAAAAAGTGAGGATGCATACTATTAAAGTGTTTCTAGGCTTCACCGTTAAAAGGATGCACCATCACTCCATCAACCGCATGATGTGATTGGTGCCGTATTATATGCTCAGCAGTCCTTGGTGACATGAATAGCCTCTGCAGTCTAGGTGTGATTGGAAAGTATCTAAGTTTTTTATATGCCATGAGAGTCTTCCCTTTACTAGTTTTGGGCTTATAACGGGAATGCCCACATGTCATGCAATAAGTTAGCTCAGTATTTTCAAGGTAGTGTAACATGCATAAGTTAGAGCACATGTTAATTTTCTAGTATCCTAAATCGAGGGGTTTTATCATGAACTTGGCAGCATAGAAGTTCTCCTTCAACCTGTTCCCTTTAGGTAAAATATTTCTCGCCCATTCAATAATCTTGTCATAACTGGCCTTAATCAACTCTTGATTTGACTTGATGGTGAACACCTGTGCTACGCTACGGTCGATAATTTACTGTGGTTCATCAGAATCTTTCAACAGATCAAAAAACTTTGTTGCATCTGTATTAGGTTTATCTTCTATGATTGGACATTCACTAACATTATCTTCTCTTATTCTCATTGCATCCATAACCATATTCTTGTAATGATTATTGTTCTCATTTCTAACTTCATGCATGTTACTAGTATTAGAAGTTGACTCGACTACCCTTTTAACTATGCTCTCATTAGGAACAAATAGTTCTCCGTGTGCATACCAATACAGGTAATCCTCCATGAACCTTTTATTTAGAAGATGCATCAACATCTTGAAGAAAAAATTTAAATTTTTACACTTCCTGCATAGATACCTAATACTGCCATCAGTAAAATTTCTCGGGATAGATGTTATAAAATTAATAAAACCTTGAACACCGTTATAATAATCTACCCTCTACAATCTTTGGGGTGAGTCCCGATACATCTATGAACAATCATCCATGACTTCTATTGAATCTCTATAAAACATAACAAAAATATTGGTTTCTTATGTTAAATATTCATTATCAATTATCCAACAAACTAAACAAACACTTATGTTAAATATTCATTATGAATTATCAACTATCAACGTCCATACATACAAATTTATACATATATAAATTTACAGAAATCGCAACTTTGCAATATCATTTAATATATATTTCAATAAAATAAATTTTTTTAAAATAATTCATTTAATTTGGCCCTCCTCAATTTTCTTGCTCCGCCCCTGGTGGGAATATACTAGTTGTTACTAATGGAATCACCGACGGACACGTTCTATCACTATACCCGTCGATGGGAGTGCCACGTTACTGTATGACTATTCTAGTTTGAATCCCTTGGTATCCATTGGTAAAATCATCTGAAAAAATTCACGTCATCACACTGTTGCAACTTAAAAAAAAAAGTGTCTCGACCGTCAGTGATACGGTTAGTATATACCAACAAATTTTGAGATGAAATTATTTACATCAATAAAAAGTTCCAACAAAAATATACTCTCAGTAATGCTATTGGTGTTCTCTGCTTTTTTGGTAGTGATAAATTATATGGATTGGTTACCTAATAGATTAAAACTATAAGAGACTAAAATAAACTTTTCAAACAAATTATAAAGCCATTATCTATGTCAAATGTGTTTTTCACTTAAGTTTTTTTTTTCAATTTAGCCCTCACAAAAAAACAAAACCATGCAATTGGACTTCAATTTGAATTTGAAAGACTCAATTGTGCAAAAAACCAAGTTTGAGAGCCAACTTTATATATGTTTTTTTAAATCACCATTACACTCCACAAAAAATATAAAAGGTAAACAGTAAAAAAAGCAATACGTTTTATAAATTATGTTAATTACTAATTAGTAACCCCTTCGTACAACCCCACTTCAAATTCCACAGGAAATCCCCGTTAAAATATCGAAATATAGTGACTCAAAAATTTTTAGGTAAAATCCAGGCACCAAGAGCATAATTATCTCAATAATAAATTAACAATAATTAATTCCAACATCTTCAAAATTTCTCAAGGAAGGCTAGGGTCTGCTCCGTATTTTTATATTATACTCCATTTAATCGCTTCTTAACAGATTCATAAAAAGAGGAAGAAGAATTGTTTTCGCTGTTGATTGATTTGGGTTTCTCCCACCAAAATTAAGAGCATGCACATGGAAGCAGGTCCTCCATATGAGGTGCATTGAAGTGAAATGGTGACGGCAACTGTAATGTTTTGAATAAATGAGTAGTAAAATACAATAAATCCCTTGAAGGCTTAGATGTAGGAATAAAGTAAATGAGGGGTATAATAGTAATTGACTAAATACATGATAAATATAAATAAGGAGTAAAAAAAAAAAAACAACAAAAGAGGGATCTGGAAAATTGAGAGAGAATCGGCAAGAGAGAGAAGGGAGAAAGAAGAAGAAGAGAAAAGAGGGAAATTAGAAGGAAAATAGAAAGGAGTTGAAGAAAATAAGTTTAAAGGTAAGATTTTGTATAAATATATGTTAATTAAGCTTTAATTTCGGTTTTGATAAATGTTAGGTTTTTGAAAATTTGTGTTTTGGGTTTGATTGATGAATTAATTGAATGTTATGGGTTGATTGTTATGGGTAATGGATTATTTGGTGGATTTTGAGAGATTGAATTGAAAGATGATGATTTTAAGTTATGATTTTGTTTGAATGGTGAAATTATGTTAGAAATAAGAAAAGAACAGTGGGTTTTCTGTTGAAATTCTGGGTTGGAGGTTGAAGATGACGAAAATTCATTTTGGTCCTTCAATTTGTGGAAATTACAGTTTAGTCCCCAAACTTTGGAAAATTTACAGATTGGTCCCTGGGGCATATTCCGAGATTCTGAACAGAATAAAAGATAAATTATGGGCAGAATTCCTGTATAGTTATGAAATTTTAACACTTTCAATTTGGTCCTTCAATTTGACAAAAATTACCATTTAACCCTAAAAATTTGATAAAATTCCAGAATGGTCCCTGGAGTATAATGAGGTGATCTGGACAGAAATGATGATTAATTATGGTCAGAATTCAGTATAGTCATGGACTTATGATAATTTTAGTTTGGTCCTCCAAATGGATAAAGTTACAATTTGACCCTTAAAAATATAATAAATTACAGATTAGTCCCTAGCTGTAATATTAGCTTTTGCAGATGTGTTTGATGAATAATTGAGGGTTAGTTAGTGAAGTATTACCAATTTTATTATTTGTTTTATTATGGATTAGATTTTGAGAAAACCGTTAATTTTTGGGTTTTTGGAATATAACTAATTAGTTCAAAAATATATAGGGTTATGGAATATATACTTAAATAAGTGTATTAAATAGGTTATATATTCTTTTGAGTCATTCTTGAATATGTCTCCTTTGTATTCAGATAATCCTGATATTCTACCGGCAGGACGTCAGTAGGATTTTCTTCGGTGTTTGCTTTTGATTTCTGTTTGCTTTCGAGTCAGGTGAGTGGATAATTTTCCATATGCATGAGAAATATTATAAATATTTGATTTGTTAATATGAATTGGATCATGCTTCTTGATAATATATATGGTGATTATTATCCTTGTTATGATAAGCATGACCATTCGTTGAATCCGAATTCTTGATATGAACCAATATGTATTTTGAATTGACTTCTGAATTGATAGCTCCTCATTTGATTGATGTCATGAGTTGAGCCTTGAGATATGAATATGTCTGTTTGATTATGATTATGACCCTATGGTATGTCAGTCAGAATACCCATGCTAACAGGGTAATGTTAGTCTTTGTGCACATCGTATCTGAACCCTAGTTGGTCGGGGGAGTCACCAACCTGTGTGGACTGATCATCCCACAGTACGGAGCCTCATGCTCATTGCATTTTGATTTTCTGACGATTTTACCATATGATATTCTTGTTATGGCCTATTTGAGAAACCTTTTTTATAAGAACCGAAATCCATACTTGTATATATATTTCTCATTATTGTATTATCTCGTGTGTGTATATTGAACGTTATCTACTCACTGAGTTGTTAAACTCACACTCTCATTATTTATCATTTTCAGGCTTAAAGCTTGATAGCAGGTCACTTTTGTTGGACCTTCAGAACCTGCTCTTTTGGTTGTAATCCGTGCATTTTCCTTTATGTCTAATTAGTGCTCCAAAACTATAAAATTATATTAACTCTTGTATTAAGACAATTCAATTATATTATGAAATTGATTTTGTTATTAATGCTGCGTTGAACTCTGATTGAGTTAGGATAAATTTGTATGTAAGTTTGGGTTCGCATAGGTACGGAACCTTGGAGGGGAACCTTGCCTATGTGCCGGTCATGGATCCGGAATTCGGGTCGTGACAAACTTGGTATCAGAGCTTTAGGTTAAAGAAACAATAATATAATTAATTTCATAATAAGTTGAGCATTAGGATCCGTATTGTCTTGTTTGTTGGTTTTGAAATTTTGAATTTTGATGCGACACTGACTGGATCACCATTAAAATAGTGCCCATTGACAAAGAATGAGCACGATAATGATATTAAGAAAACATAACTATAACAATGACGATCCTCTAGCTCTGGATCCTTATATTGATGCGTAAAGCGACTTTGTTGCAGTCCATCTATGCAAAACATTGCCAGAAACATCATAAAATGCAATCTCTGCTGCATCCCGAGTCAACTGCACAGACATGAAACCTTGACCATCATAGAAGAATTTTAGCCCGCCTGTCTTTTGTTTTTTAATGTCACCCCTCCACGCCTTAGACCCAGCTCCACTAGTTAGAAATTGTATTGGGCTGTAAAACAATTGTCCAACATTAGTAACATTTTCGTAAACTCTTGTTTCCACTAACACATATCGCTTAAGGTGTACCTCTCTGCGTCACCGATGTGTTCAAGGCAATGGTCATGTCCATTCATGTAAAAATCCACTTTGTTTGCCTGAATTTAGTGAAAACAGCAGAGGATTAGCTCCAATCTTGTGTCGAGAACCAATTTATCAGAGAAAAAGGGAATTGAATTCGAGTGATTGTGTTTACCTTCAGGATTGGAAGAAGCTTGCTTACAAGTTCCTTAGTGTCCCCGTGATGTCCAATGCTTCTAATTGAGTGATGACCCACGACAATTTTCCACTTTGCACTTGATTCGCTCAACGCCAACTTTAGATCCTGCTCCAAAAAAAGGGTACAGTCCACCAGATAAATTATCCACAGATTATTTACACAGTTGATCATAGGCTTCTAATTGAATGGCTATTAATGTTACACATGCTGTAAACTTGATGCATTATTTTGAAAGTGAAACAATAATGAACATAAACACCTTTATTAGGTTAGCGACATAAGCTCTAGGAGAACCAATGCCTCTCCAGTCATAAGTATGGCCCTCGGCATCAGCGAAGTAAGATTGGACAAAAGGGGTGGTGTCCACAAAGAAAATTTCAGCCAATTCTACAGAAAACCAAATGATTTAATTAGTTATTGGATGAATACATCCTGTACAATTGAAAAATTGAACAAAATAGCTAGTGCAGTCTATATATGACATGAACGAAAGGGAACGCTTAAAAAGTAGAAGCTACACACCAGCATCGACAATGAAAGATCTCAAACAAAGCCACCTGCTATCTATTTTCCTGAGGTGAAGGCTTAACTGTGCTTCCGCATTCCCTCTATAATCATGGTTTCCCAACACTGCAGAAAAGAAAAGGAAAGTTAAGAAAAATGTTAAAGAATTCTAATCCAATAAGATCAATATTGAAACAAAATCATTAGTTGTGCCAGTTTGTGTACTCACCACTATACCACTGCTTTTGCAAACTCTTTGCGGTGTAGATTTGGGTAAACGATTCCTCAAATGCTTTGTCTTGTTCACTAGTTAACCCATCATCATAGAAATTATCGCCTGTTGAAACCACAAAATCTATGTCCAGCTTCTCTCCAATCCTTCCCATCTGTATCCATACAAATCATAGGCAGGAATTAATTGAAGGAAAGCTCTTCAAAAGATGGAAATGCCAGTTACATGTTGCATGACTTTTCTCAAACTCCCCTCCCACACGCGCGCACACATACAAGAACATGGTGTAAATTAAAGAAAAGCAAGGAAGTTGGTAGAACCTGAAGAGCAACTTCAGACTGGTTGAAAGCACCTTTTCTGCCCCAGTCTCCAAGCACCAGAAAGGAAAGAGTCCCGTCAGTTTTTGCAGGTTGTTCAAACCTTCGAAGCTCTGCATGTGTCGAGACCAAGCACAAACCAAAACTACTAATCATCAAAACAAGGCATAGAGCCATGTATTCGCTGTTAAGACCTGCTGCCATGTCTCTCTAGCTAGAGCTGAACCGAGAAAAAAACTCAGATAGAGGTGAAATGGATACACAGAACAGAATCTTGGTGGGAATAATTCTTTGTACCAAATAGTAACTTTCAAACTTCTCTGTGCTGCAGGGAGTCCAGTCCAGGTCCTATCATTTTTAGTCTAGGAGGCTCTATTTTATAGACAAAGTTATCTGGTTGATTGATTAATGTAGCGTAAGAAAATAAGAGACATGAAAAGTTGAGTGTGGTGATGAAACTATTACATTTCAATAATTCATCAATGCGTAGGCCATGTTAGGTAAGGTATGGAAATTTCTACATCAACACTCCCAAAATTAGCCAATTCGGATTACCCATAGCAAAAAGAAATCCAATAGCTCGTGACAATGGTGGAACTGTGCCACAAAAAAAATGGAATTATTGAAGCAGAAGGACTTGTGACATCACTAAAAATTTATTTTATAAATTAATTTCCGCATCATCAAGTTGATCTTTTTTGTTTTCTTCATTGCTTTAATAACTTCGAAGCTTCATTTAGGCGGGCATACAACTGAAATTTTAGAGGTTTCTGTACAAGCAGCAGCAAATTGTAACAGAAACAAACGGTGGGCAGTTTCCGTTTGCTACTTGAGTAGGAGAGAGAGTGAGAAGAACATGACATAAACAGAAACAAAGGGATATGCGAATATGCTGCTGAATCAATGTCCGAATAAAGTTTGAATCCCAATAGAATATTCGGTGGTTAGATTATCTCAAAACATTCGAGTATCAACGAGCACTGTGCATGAGAATGAAATTGTGCATCTTAATATATCCACCACTTAGGGGCACGCGCTCTGTGCAAGTTTATCTAAACTTAAAAAAAATGTACACCTTAAAAAAATTAAATACAAAGATAATATTTGATGCATATTTTTAACAAAAAACAAAAAAAATTAAGGATGATATATACCTACAAAATCTAAAATTAATTGTTTGTGTCAGCTGAAGACTTACTTGTAAAGATGAGAAACAAATACAAGTTAAAATATTTGATGTCCGTGGAGTTTGCGGTTTTTTAACTTAAAATATCATTTTAATAAAAAAACATTCTTGAAACATCAATAAACTAACTCTTCGACTCAAAACACCTTTAAATCAATCTAAAAAAACCAAATTAAACTGGAAAAAGAATTTTCTTTTTCAACTTTAATTTTTTTTCCTAGCAAAAAAAAAAAAAAACATTTCAATATAACTTTTTTCATTGAATGGAATAAATTAACACTAATAACATGTTTTTTTTTGTTGCTGAAATATGAGCAATCAATTACTTTCTCTCTCTTTTTTTGTTTTACTTTTTGATGACTTTTTCTCTTCTCTTAAATCAATGACTTTCTCTTTCTCTGTTTTTTTTTTTTTACTTTTTGATAACTTTTTTTCTTTTCTCTTAGATCCAAAGACTTAAACGTGATTAAAATAAAGTTTTCAACTAAAGCATATAATTTTCAAACTAAAAAGATCAAAATAAAATTTGAGAATAATGTCAAGGCATTACTTCCCAAAAAGATGATAAACAAAAAAAATTGGGTAAAAACAAAAAAAAAAGCATGCATACTGCCCCATTTTCAAATTTGATCCCTTTATTTATTTATTTTTTAAAACAATAAAACAGACTCTTTTTTAACAAAATCAGTCATAAACTCAATGCTAGAACTTTTTTTTAACCGCAAAAACCTAATAGAAAATAAAAAAAAACAAATTATTAAATCTAATCCTCAATTAATGCAATGTGAAAGGATGATATAAAAAAACATTAGATGACCAAATTACAAAAAATAATGATTTAAATGACAAAATAAAAAATAGAACTACCATTACAATCCACATTTAACTTACCTGCACTTTGCTGTGGCTTGAGCCAAAAGTTAATTTTGATAAATAAAAAAAAGAAGTATGATCCATTAGGTTAAGCCCTTTCCTAACCCAAATTTTAAACTAAATAAAATAAGAGTTAAATTTATACGACCTGATCAACCAAACAAGGAAAAACATGAAACATTTGACTAAGAAAAAAAATCCAATTGGACTTTAAAAAAAATTCAAGGAGATGGTGTTTTAATATTGTTTTTAAAATATTAAAATGATGAGATTTTAAGTTAATTTGTCAAGTACATGACCTAGTTGGGTCAAAGAATTTTATTTTTTTTATTTAACAACACAATAATAAAATAGACATACATAAAAAAATTGATTAAATAATTTTTTTAAAAAATAAAAAACATCATGAAAGCTAATTTAATATAAAAAGGCTAATGATCTCAACAAAAGAAAAGAAAACATAAAATTAAGTGGTACTCAATAAACAAATCTCAAATAAATTTTTAATCATGATTTAAATTAAAATTCAAAAAAAAAAATATAGAATTAGACAGGTCACGCTTGTGGTCTTAACTAGTGGATCATGTACTCAAAACTAGTGGATCACTCATCAAAATCAAAAGAATGCAATTTAATTAAAAAAGGAACACATGAGATATGCACAAAAACAATTGGGAGAATAAATTGTGGTCCGATGAGAAAAAGAAGATGTATTCTATAAAATTTATCGAATGCTATCATATTTTAAAAAGAACATCCCTTGGTAGGGTTTTTATGTTAGATGACTAGAAAATATACTTTAATTTTATCAAAATTAGTTTTTCTTTTGTGTATATTCATGTGATTTACCATCCACAAATTAACTTTACAAAAAGATTGGTGCTAATAATATGCAATAGAGAAATAATTAAAATTGTTAAGATAATGTTATCATATACCCACGCAATAGATTTTGGAAGAAATGGCAAGGTGGTTATGTCTATCTTCATTTGGCATTCTTACCCAGGGTGTTGTGCCTTCATACAGGAAAAAAAAAAAAGCATGTTATTATCACATACATCTATCAAAGCATCTATGTAAAAACAAGAAAATCTTCAAACATGTATAAAGAAGGTCTAAGAAGGGGATGTTTCACATTCATCAAAGAACATCATAAAGATTCTCCTAATGTGATCATCAATTTTATTCAAAAAATCAAATCACTACAATATTGAGCTTCTTCTATGCAAATTTTGATATGTAATACTAGATCAAGTTCAACATAAAAAGCAAGATACAACTTATCTAATATAAAATTGTATGGCAAGAAATTTACTTTTTGAAAGGTTAAAAAAAACATATAAAAGAAAGGACGAGGGGAAGAACCCCAATATTCACAGTCACATTCAACTATAATATTGGAAGGTAAGCAAAGATTCAACAAAATAAAATAGTCATACATAAAATTTGAAACAAGTTGTGAAAGGAACAATAGCCTAAATGCATTGCGCGTCATCAATAGTTAAAAACATTATTAAACTTTCTAATTTAATTCACAAAAATCATCTAGATGCTAAAACAAAACCTAGACCATTATAATGTTGGAAAAAAGATATGTGTGGTATATGATAAAAAAAGTATATTTTCATTAAGAGGAAGAAAAAGAGCAAATGATGACGTGGATGGGAGAGATGAATTTTTTAGGGAAGACTCGGGCGTGGTTTGCTGGTATAGAGAGTGAAAACGACGATATAGAGAGTGAAAACGACGCTGTTAGTGGTTGTTATTAATGTTAAAAGTTTGGTATTTCTAGTTAAAGGAAGCTTGAAGTTCTACTAAAACAAATATAAGGGTTTATCAATCGGAAATTATCTGCTTTATCAAAAACAGAAGAAAAGCAAAAGATATGTTGTAAGTGTGTTTGAAGCTAAATGAGATGAAAAGTATTTTTATCTATCATTAACTTGAATTAGCTTCAAATCAGAACCTAAAACATATCAAAAAGGAAAACAAGAGTTATCAATGATGCAACAAGGTTAAAGGATTAAGAATAACAACTAAAATCTTGTATCTTTTTATTAATCCAAGGACGACATAAAAGATATAAAAATATGAGCAATCAACTACAACTAGAGTTTGTGTGAGAATCAATAATTTGACTATGACCATCAGTTTTAATTGTGATTGTGGTTTTCAAGTGTTTGATTATGGTTTAAAAGTCTATATTTTTTTTAAATCATGACTACAACTAAAAACAATAGTTTTTTCAAATGAAAATGTGACTATACTATTTGAACTTGTAATGTGAATGTTCAAAAGGATATTGACACAGAAAAAAGAACTAACCTTTTCATGCTTAAAAGTTGTCTTCGCATAATGTTCTTTGGATCCTATTGGCCTTTGTTTACTATATTTTCCTCCCATTTCTTGTTGTATGTTTTGTTGACTAACTAACAGTATGCGTACCTCCGTAACTTCACGAAGTGCAAATTGTTACAAACCCCCCAAGAATCCAACCACAACCCCATTATCAAACCATAAGAGAATCAATATGCTTTTGGCTAATCATTAATCTTGTCCCTTTTTGTTCATTATCTTCAAAGGATGTTTCATCTTCTGAGCAACTCTTTATTGGAGGTCCACAAAGTCTATCCAATAGAAAGAAATAACTGTTAAAAAATTAGTAAAACCTCTTGAAAGATGTAATTGGAAGAAATAAATTAAAAAAACAAAAAAAATACCCTAGCCACACGGGCATGACTTGGGTGGCCCAACATACCTAAGCTTAAAAAGCTCAGTTTCTAGGATGACTTGTATTTAAGCTTCAGACAATGTTTCTAGTCACCCTTGAATATTTGTTTTACATTTAAGAAAAAATTGACTTGAATCGCAACGTAGCATGAGTAAATCATCTGGTATAATTATAATTTTCATAACCTGTTTTTACCGCTTTTTAATTTTTCCATTTTCTCCTCGTGTGTTTGTATATATATAATTATAAAGTTCTGGAAATGATTAATGACATTTGATCCTATTAATGTTTTTCCAAATATGTAGCAATGGAAGATCAAATTATTCAAGAAAAAGGGTGGCATTCATCATGTTCCATTGGCCCAAGTAATGGCGATAATGGGCTCAACTTGATTAATTCCAAAGGAATTTTTTAAGACAACAAAGCAAATCAAATCACACTCATTGGGTTTGTCATGCAAAAATTAATAGGTCTTCAATGAAAAATAACTTGGATATACTTGTTAATGAGCTTTTAAGGCCTTCATAAAATGACAGCCTATGAGGCCCAAATTAACTGGTACCTGGCTCCAACCATGAGCTATTGTAGGCAGTTTACAATCACACACCATAATTATAGCCTACGCCATTAATTTCATGTAAAGCAATTAATAAATTTATATTTTCATTAAATAAGGTATAAAGAAAGCCAAGATAAGAAACATGGGTGAAACTAAAGCTTTAGGATAATTCAAGGAAATAATTCTCAATCCAAGATTTTAAAATTTAATGAATTCAAAAACACATAAAGAATTTCATAGTACTCGAATGTTTTTAAATTTATTTAATAGAATTCCTAGGATTATTCATTCTCTAATAGTTGCCTTCCTATAAAAAAAATTGCTTTGATCTGAAATGCTTATCTAATGGTTGCTTGCTATACTGGTTTATTTTTGTTTATCTGCTTCATAAAATCCCATCAATTCATGAATTGCATGTTTTGATAAATTTTTGGTTTCTTCAATAACAACAATATTATGTGGCAAATTTATGTGGCAAATTTTTTAGAATCTTCTTAGTAACTTCTTTATCAAAAACATTATTACCATAACTTTTTATCTGATTTATGATTTTAGCGATTCTTGAAGAGAAATTTTGACTAATTTATTATCCTTCATTGTAAGGTTTTCAAATCCTCTTCATACATTCTGCAGCTTTATAGAGATAGCTTTCTCATAACCCTGAAATTCATTTTTCAAAATCTCCTATATTTCTTTTGCCTTCATAATAAAAAAAATTATGAGATAAATTGATTTGCTTCCTCCTGCATTTTTATGCATATTTTGCTTATATTTGTTTGCATTTTCTTTTGTCTAAGATACAATAGATTGTGTTTGAGATGGTTTTTCATATTCCTCATCAACTAATATCCATAAATATTATAAAATGAAGATAGTTTTCTTATGAGAACTCTAATATTCATAATGTTCTTCATCAAAGATTAGAATCTAAGTTGCTATACAGAAAAAAGTAGAGATAATTGAAGAAAAAACATTGAAAATGTCGCACATGTGCGGTGTCACGATAATCTTCCACCACTTAAGAAAAATTACAAAGGTCTATCCGGTAAATGTAAAGGCACAAAAAATTCTTATCTCTTATGAGTAAAATGAAATGGGAGTAAGAAGAAATCAACTCTGATATCAAATCTGTTGAAAACAGATTGCAGAAACAGAATTAAAGAAGATTTTTGTATGAAATAATTGGTAAAACTGAGCTCCATACCATAAATGCATGTTTTTATTATTTTATTCTAATTACAATACTAAACAGAGAAGGTCTCTATATATATAATATTGACAATAAACTAATTTCTTCAAAACTTGGAACACATTAACTTCCTCATGATATAAAAAACAAAAGTAAGTTTGACTTATTAAAAGATAATATCAGATGCAAATAGAATATTTGCTTGACTCAAGTTTGGAAAAAGTTGCGTCATGGAAAAAAATAAAAATAAATGCACTTGTTACGATTGCTAACAATAGCAATAATAAAGAAAGCATATTACAGTTCAATTAATGTAGGTAAAAGCATCAGTGCGTGCCCACTTACATGCGACGAAAACCTCATTATAAAGTAAAAGTCTGTGCTTGGAAATTCAGGGTGAGTACAAGGGATACCAAGAAGGGTTTGGGAATTTTTAAAAACAGGGAATTAACCAGCACTAAACAGAAGTTAAGCATTACCAAAAAAAACAAAAAGAACTGTAATTCAAGAAAAAAGTATAAGAGAACCATTGCAGGCCAATATATAGTAACATTGAATTGAACGTGTTTTAGAGGCTTGCATAGAAGTTCCAATCCAGTCATGATAATGATACCATGTTTGGTTGCTGAGAAAGTGAGGGGAGACGGAGGGGAAAGGAAACAGGTAAGAAGGCTGGGAGAGAGAGGAAACGGAGTTCAGTAACGGAAGAAGAAGCCAAGTCCCCGGATTCTGTTTTTGACTCTGTTAGACTTGACGTAACTAATGATGTGTTAGTAAGGATTGTTTTTTGTGATAACTATGAATAAGTCCACCATTATGTTAAATATTCCAAATCAGTACAGTAACTATAAATATTTCTATTTTACTATTTTATTTTTATAGACATATCGATTAAATCCCTCAATTACATTTTTTTTATTAACAAATCACAATTAAGTCCCTTAGTCTTTGATAACTCAACATCCCATTGCATATGCATCAAATTGATATAATGATTTACATTATTAGAACAAACTTTTCTAAAATATAGTGATTCAATTTAGTTAATAATTAATTATTCTCTTAACTTTTACAAATAGATTGATTTCAGAAAAAGTATGAAATTAGCTTATTTATTCACTAGATCATATAATTTAGTTAGCTATATCAGTATCCATGAAAAAAATTATTAGTTTTTTTGTGTCACTTACAGGTTTTATCTTGATTAAAAACAAAATCCTATTTTTATATGTTTTTAAGCGATAAAAAATGTTAAAATTGAGTCCTTTTTATGAAAATCCAAGACAAACTAGGTTTTTTTTATTTTTGTGTTCTGAAATCAGGGACAAAAATGTAAATTGCAAGCAATACTAGGGCCTCTAGATGATTGTTTTAAAAGAAAGAGACTAGAATTGCTGGATTGGTAATATTTAAGGGCCGGTTTGAAATTGCACCATGGTTGGGGTATTGAAGTGTAATTGGCTTAAAGTTGGAGAGGGGTTGACAGTGGCCTAGTACTGTGTAGATTCGGTGCAAATATAATCTTGTAGTAGTACGAAGCAGCCAGTAACCAACTATGCAGTTGTTTATTTGTTGTTTGACTTTTGCTTTTAGCTAGCTTTTTTTAAGATTGTGTTTGTCCCTGTAATAATTGTTATGATTGTAATTTAAAAAAAATAATTTATAAATTTTTTTTTTATTAAGATAGATTTGATATTTATATATATTTGATTAAAATTATAGTTGAAATTAAAATTTAATAAAAATAATTTAATGTGTTTAATTAAATATATTTTTCAAATTGAAGCTATAAAATAATTAAAAAAGATATATATATATATATATATATATTAATATTGATGGTTTTTAATTTAAATATTATAGACTTAACTACTATTATTATATTTTTAAATAAATAATACATTATATCAAATATTTTTTTATTATTTTATTAATTTATTTACAATTTCATCACGTATGAAATTCATTTGATACGGACTATAGTTTTATGATTTTTTGAGCGTATAACAAAATCAAGTGAAATATTATCAGAAAAAAAATTGAAATTACTTTTAAATTTTACAAATGCTATGTCATCATGCGATATTTTTTATAATTTATATAGTGTTATTAAATAATATTAAACACTAGTTTTACGAGTAAAATATAATTTTTTAAAAAAAATTTATTGACTGTGGTCCACTAAACACGTTATTCACGTGAACAGTTCCCAGATAATTCACCTGGCAGATGCGAGAAGAAGCAGGTGAATCGGCAATTTCAACTCAAAAAATATGGGTAACACACAAACAGTTAATTGTTTTTTTTTTTATTACCGAACATCATGTTTATGGGGTTGGTTTTAAAAGCTAAAGCAATCGCGTAAACAAACACCTTCTTAACTTTTTTCTTTAAAAGTATTTTTATAAGAATTTAATTTTTTTATTTTTTATGTTAAATTAATATTTTTTTAGATTATTTTGATATATTAATATTAAAAATAATTTTTTAAAATAACATTATTTGATATATTTTTAAATTAAAAATATTTTAAAAAATAATTACAACCATACTCTCTATAAATAATTGAGGTATTTGTTCCCTTGATAGAGCTTAAAAGGCTATAAAAAAATAATTAATAATAATGAAGGATTCTTAGTCGATATGAGTTGTAAGTTCATGGGTATCATATGCAATACCCTTTCAAGCTATTCTTTTAACCATCCAATTAATAACTAGTATGGATTAGTTGTTAAATTCAATTTAAGGTTTGACTTGTTAAAAAAACTTAAATTATTGAGTCATTAAAACCTGGTTTAACCTCGTTAAAAGCATTAAAAAGATGTTTTTCAAGATGCACTCGCAAGTTGTACTTTAAAAACAAACAGACATTAAATCAATTAACAAGTCATTAAATTATTTTTTTTAATTAAAACAATATTATTTTATTATTTAAAAAAAGTATATGTTTTTGAGATTATAAGTTTTGGCCAAATCAATTAAATTATAAATTAACTCTCCGAGACATCTAGGTTTTGTTGTAAAATATTTTTTTCATGGGATAATGTTGGTTTAAAGTTTGTGTTGTTGTTGTATTATTATTATTAATTCAACTCTAAATAAGTTATATGGAAAAAATAATAATTAACTTACCCGCACTTTATCGTAGCTCAAATCAAAAGTTAATTTTGATTAAAAAAAAGTGAGATTCATTAGGTTAGGCCCATTCCAATTTAAAACTAAATAAAATAACAGTTAAATTTATATGACCTGATCAACCAAGAAAAAAAATCCAATGTTAAATTTATATGACCTGATCAACCAAGCAAGGAAAAACATGACCCATTTAACCAAGAAAAAAAATCCACTTTGACTTTAAAAAAAATTCAAGGAGATGGCGTTTCAATATTGTTTTTAAAATATTGAGATGATAAGATTTTGAGTCAATTTGTCAAGCATATGATCTAGTTGGGTAAAAGAATTTTATTTTTTTATTTAACAACACAATAATAAAATAGACATACAAAAAAAAATTGATTAAATAATTTTTTAAGAAAATAAAAAACATCATGAAAGCTAATTTAATAGAAAAGGCTAATGATCTAAGCAAAATGAAAGAAAACATAAAATTAAGTGGTACTCAATAAACAAATCTCAAATAAATTTTTAATCATGATTTAAGTTAAAATTTAAAGAAAAAAATAAAGAACTAAACAAGTGGCTTATGGTCTTAACCAGTAGATCATGTACTCTAAACTAGTGGATCACTCATCAAAATCAAAAGAATGCAATTTCATTATAAAGGGAACACATGAGATATGCACAAAAACAATTAGGAGAATAAATTGTTGTTCAATGAGAAAAAGAAGATGTATTCTATAAAATTTATTGAGTGTTATCATATCTTAAAAAGAACATCTTTTTGTGGGGTTTTTATGTTAGATGACAAGAAAATATACTTTAATTTTATCAAAATTAGTTTTTTTTGTGTATAATCATGTGATTTACCATCCACAAATTAACTTTACAAAAAAATTGGTGCCAATAGCATGCAATAGAAAAATAATTAAAATTGTTAAGATAATGTTATCACATACCCACACAATAGATTTTGGGAGAAATGGCATAGTGATTACGTCTATCTTTATTTAGCTTTCTTACCCAGGGTGTTATGTCTTCATGCAAAAAAAAAAAAAAAGAGCATGTTACTATCACAAGCATTCATTAAGTTTTTAAAAACAAGAAAATCTTCAAACATGTATAAAAATGGTCTTTGAAGGGGATGTTTCACATTCATTAGAGAACATTATAGAGATTTTTCTAATGTGATTATCGATTTTATTCAAAGAATCAAATCACTGCAATATTGAGCTTCTTCTATGCAAATTTTGATATATAATGCTGGATTAAGTTCAACATAAGAAGCAAGATACAACTTATCTAATATAAAACTTTATGATGAGAAGTTTACTTTTTCAAAGTTAAAAAAAAAAACATATAAAGAAAAGGAAGAGGGGAAGAACCCCAACATTCATAGTCATATACAACTATAATATTGGAAGATAAGCAAAGATTCAACAAAATAAATACAGTCATACATAAAATTTGAAACAAGTTGTGAAAGGAACAATAACCTAAATGCATTAGGCATCATCAACAGTTAAAAACATTATTAAACTTTCTAATTTAATTCACAAAAATAATCTAGTTGCTAAAACAAAACCTAGACCATTATAATGTTGAAAGAAAAATACGTGTGGCATATGATAAAAAATAGTAATGTAAAATAAAAAACTCAAGAAGAAGATTGAGAAGAAAATATATTTTCATAAAAAAAAAAAAGAGCAAAGGATGACATGGATTGGAGAGATAAATTTGTTAGGGAAGACTCAAGGGTGGTTTGTTGGTATAGAGAGTGAAAACAATGTTGTTAGTGGTTGTTATTAGTGTTAAAACTTTGGTATTTCTCATTAAAGGAAGATTGAAGTTCTACTAAAACAAATATAAAAGGTTTATTGATTAGTACTATCACATAAATGAAATGATTGATTGATGAATTTAAAAACTAAAATTGAAAGGACAAAGAGATGGTCAAACTTAAAAAAAAAAAGATGTCGGTACAGTCCAAATCAGAATATTTTTTAGTAATTGGATCATATCTAGAGCTGTATGATTAGTATTTAAAAGTGCATTTTTATCATGGTTTTATATCATCATTTTGCACTTGAAGTATCAATAACTCCTTAACTAAAATATGTTTTATAATAATGTATCTAATAATATAAGATACCTATAATTTGTGGTAAATGTCTATTTTTAATGCAGGCCTATCACATAAATGAAAGGATTGATTGATGACTTGAAGAACTTAAATTGCAAGGATAAAGAGATGGCCAAACTTAGAAAAGAGATGTCGGTGCAATCCAAACCAGAACACTGTTCGGTAATTGGGTCATATCTAGAGCTATATATCTCAGATTTAGGTCCAATTTATATGGATGGAAAGGTAAGACATAGGCCTAGAACTTTCATATGGAGCCCAAGATCTAAAAAGGCCATTATCAAGTCCAAATTGTAGCAACAACAAAGAAGCCCGAATCTGTCTTCCAGCCCGAGCACTGTTCGGTATTTTGGCCATATCTAGAGTTCTAGAAGTCCAAATGAGCTGAATTGTTTACACAAGAAAGCTGAGATAATTGCCTACAACTTTCATGTTTGCAACTGGCTCCAATTTTGACGTTATCAATGACGTTTTGGGCAGACAAGAGAAGATAAGGATTGTCACCAAGTCAAAAGTTGGCCACCCACTTATCAATTAGTCATCAAATCAATAGTTCCCAATTTTGGCTTATAAAAGGAGGCCTTTGCCATGCATTTAGGCATCTTGGTTTCCAGATCAAGATCATGCTCTTCCTTTCTCTCTTTGTATTTTTTATGCTTTGTTTTCATTAATATTAAGTTTATGCCTTTCATTTCCTTTCCTTTACTTAGTTAACTTTTATGTTCTTATTTTGTTTATCTATTTTTATTTCTTTCATTATGTCTAGCTAAGTTAATTATGTCAAGGTGAAAAGGTTACACTAATGGTGTAAGAATAAGTATAGTGTAAACTTAATATGGACTTTGATGTTTGATACTAACATGTTTTATATTTGTTATCTTGTTCACTCTTTAATACTTTGCTTGTTAAATGACTAATCTTGATTTATGTTGTATAACACTTGGTACAACAAATGCTTGGCACTTTCATAGCCCATAATGTATGGTATAACCGACACCTGAGCTATGAAAGGAACTTGATTTGTTGTTAACATAAGTTATAATCATGAATGCTTGACGAGATTTACAAGTATTAGCATTAATTGAATAAGATGACTAATGTAATCATGTTAACAATATATAATCTGATTGGAACCTCATTTGTGTGTGGTTTTCAATTCAGTAATAAGAGTTTATACTATACTTATTTGATATACTATTAGTGGAACCTCTAACCTTGACATTTGTTATTATTATTGTTTAATCCTTACATTAATTTTCCATCTCCAAGTTCTCATCATCTTCTTCTTCTTCTCTTTCTTTATTATTATTATTATTACTATTACTACTATTACTACTACTATTACTACTACTTCTACTACTACTACTACTACTACTATTATTATTATTATTAGTATTATTAGTATTAGTATTATTATTATTATTATTATTATTATTATTATTATTATTATTATTATTATTATTGTTATTATTATTGTTATTGTTGTTGTTATTGTTATTGTTATTGTTGTTGTATTATTGTTATTTATAATTTGTACAAATAACCTCCCTGTGGTTCGACCCCGGTCTTACCGGGTTATTTATTACTTCGACACTCCTGCACTTGAGAGAAGACATCAATCTTTTAGTCGTGTCACTGTAGATCTCAGATTTAGGTCTACTTTATATGGATGGAAAGGTAAGACATAGGTCTACAACTTTCATATAGATCCCAAGATCTAAAAAGGCCACTTTCAAGTTCAAATTGGAGCAACAACAAAGAAGTCCGAATCTGTCCTCCAGCCCGAGCACTATTCAGTATTTTGGTCATATCTGGAGTTCTAGAAGTCAAAATGATCTGATTTTTTTACACAAGAAAGCTGAGACAATTTCCTACAACGTCATGTTTTCAAGTGGTTCCAATTTTGACATTATCAATGATTTTTTGGGCAGACAAAAGGATTGTCACCAAGTCAAGAGTTGGCCACCTACTCATCAATTAGTCATCAAATCAATAATTTCCCATTTTGGCCTATAAAAGGAGGCATTTGCCATGCATTTAGGCATCTTGGTTTGCAGATCAAGATCATGCTGTTGCTTTCTCTTTTTGTATTGTTTGTAATGTTTATGTTTTGCTTTCATTAATATCAAGTTTATGCCTTTCATTTCCTTTCCTTTACTTAGTTAACTTTTATCTTATTTATGTTCTTATTTTGTTTATTTATTTTTCTTTCTTTCATTATGTCTAGCTAAGTTAATTATGTCAAGGTGAAAAGGTTACACTAATAGTGTAAGATGTCAAGGTGAAAAGGTTACACTAATGGTGTAAGAATAAGTATAATGTAAACTTAATATGGACTTTAATGTTTGATACTAACATGTTTTGTATTTGTTATCTTGTTCACTCTTTAATACTTTGCTTGTTAAATGATTAATCTTGATTTATGTTGTATAACACTTGGTACAACAAATGCTTGGCACTTTCATAGCCCATAATGTATGGTATAACCGACACCTGAGCTATGAAAGGAACTTGATTTGTTGTTAACATAAGTTATAATCATGAATGCTTGACGAAATTTACAAGTATTAGCATTAATTGAATAAGATGACTAATGTAATCATGTTAACAATCTATAATCTGATTGGAACCTCCTTTGTGTGTGGTTTCCAATTGAATAATAAGAGTTTATACTATACTTGTTTGACATACCATTAGTGGAACCTCTAACATTGACATTTGTTATTATTATTGTTTAATCTTGACATTTGTTATTATACCATTAGTGGATCCTTTAACCTTGACATTTGTTATTATCATTGTTTAATCCTTACATTGATATTCCATCTTAAAGTTCTCATCTTTTTCTTCTTCTTCTTCTTCTTCTTTATTATTATTATTATTATTATTATTATTATTATTAGTAGTAGTAGTAGTAGTAGTACTACTACTACTACTATTACTATTACTGCTACTAATATTATTGTTGTTGTTGTTGTTGTTACTATTGTTATTATTTATAATTGTTGTTTATAATTTGTACAATTAACCTCTTTGTGGTTCGACCCCGGTTTTATCGGGTTATTTATTACTTCAACACTCCTGCACTTGGGAGAAGACATCAATCTTTTAGTCTTGTCAAGTTTTTGGCGCGGTTGCCGGGGAGGTAAGTTTTGTATAAATTATAATATTTATTTTATTTTCTCTTTTCACTTTTCTTGTATATAACTTTGTTTCTTTTCTCTTGTTTCTTCTTCTTTTATTTTCTTTTTCCTTTTATTCTATTCCTACACCTGCATGAGAGTGTGGTCACGTACATCAAGTGATAGACTTTGTAGGGTATCATCATCATTTTCAGAAAAGATAGCCGAAGAAGATAATCAATCACTTCATAATGAGAATAATGAAAATAATCGTGCTAGAACACTTAGAGACCATATAAATCCCATAGGCATAAGTGCACCATCATGCATAGTTTTTCCTCCCGATGCATCTCATTTTAATTTTAAACCAGTTATTATTCAACTTTTACCTTCTTTTCATTGCTTAGAATTGGAAAATCCATACTTACATTTAAGGGAATTTGAGGAGGTCTATAACACATATAATAATTTAAATTATAGCATGAACACCATCATATTAAAGTTTTTCCTTTTTCATTAAAAGATAAAGCTAAAACATGGCTACAAAATTTAAGACCAGGATCCATTCGTGCTTGGGATGAAATGTAACAACAGTTTTTAAAGAAGTTTTTCCCATCTCATAGAACAAACTCTTTCAAAAGACAAATCACCACTTTCACTCAAAAACCAGGAGAAACATTTTACCAATGTTGGGATAGGTATCGAGACTTGCTTAGTACTTGCCCTCATCATGGTTTTGAAACATGGAGATTGGTTTCACATTTCTATGAAAGGTTAACACCTAGAGATAGGCAAATGGTTGAATTGATGTGCAATGGAACTTTTGAAAATAAAGATCCTGATAAAGCAATGGAGTACTTAGACTTGTTAGCTGAAAATGCTCAAAATTGGGACACCGCAGGTATTTATAAAGCACCGAGTAAAACTCAACCTCATACATCTAGTGGAGGTATGTACAACCTTAGGGAAGATCATGACCTCCAAGCTAAGTTTGCATCTTTAGCTAGAAAAGTTGAGGTACTAGAATTGAAAAAGAGTGGTCAATTAAAATCTATTGAAAACATTGTGTGTTAAATATGTGAAACAAATGAACACTTAACCAATAAGTATCCAACCTTGCCTTCTTTTAAGGAATGTCTCTATGAACAAGCCCATGCTTTAAACAGTTTCCAAAGGGCCAACCACAACCCATACTCCCAAACATACAACCCTGGTTGGAGAAATCACCCAAATTTTAGTTGGAAGAGTGAGAACAACAATGCACAAACTTCACAACCACCATTTCAAGCACACCACAATTTCCAAAATTCTTATGGATATGCACCTCCTTATGCTCCACCTCCTAGAAGAAATCTTGAGGAAACATTGCATGCATTCATTGAAAAGCAAGAGACAATCAATACTTAACTTGCTCAAAATATGATAGATTTTAAAGATACTCTTACAAAATTAACATATGTTCTCAGTTTCCAAGAGAAAGGTAAGTTTTCATCTCAACCACAATAAAATCCCAAGGGGCAATACAATACAAATGCAAGTAGTTCCGAAAGTCAACACATGGATCAAGTCAAATCAATCACTACTCTTCGCAGTGGTAAGGTTATTGAAAAACCCTCTCTTGAACCTTATGAAAAAGATGATGAGTCAATCTCTAAGGGTAAGGAAGGGGTTGAATCTGAAAATTGCAAAGAAAAGACTGATTCTCCGCCAGCACTTCCATTTCCTCAAGCCATGACTAAACAAAGGAAAGTCAATCACAACTCTGAAATTTTTGAAACTTTCAAACAGGTAAGAATCAATATATCTTTACTGGATGCTATTAGACAGGTTCCTTCCTATGCTAAATTTTTGAAAGATCTATGTACTGTGAATAGAAAACTGAATGTGAAAAAGAAAACCTTTTTAGCCGAACAAGTAAGTGTTATTCTTCAGAATAATAATGCTTTGAAATATAAAGACCCTGGTTGTCCTACAATTTCTTGCTTTATTGGAGAACATAAAATTGAAAAAGCCTTAATTGACCTTGAAGCCAGTGTGAATTTACTTCCATATTCAGTTTTCCAAAGTCTCAATCTAGGTGAGTTAAAACCAACTTCTATAACTCTTTTACTTGCCGATAGATTTGTAAAAGTGCCTAGAGGAATAGTCGAAGATGTGTTAGTACAAGTCGATAAATTCATTTATCCTGTGGATTTTGTTATCTTAAACACAGAACCCATTGAAGCATGTAATTCATTTCCTGTTATTTTAGGACGTCCGTTTCTTGCAACCTCTAACGCATTGATTAATTGTAGGAATGGACTGATGAAGCTATCATTTGGAAACATGACATTGGAGATGAATATTTTCAACATTTGCAAGCAACCTGGAGATGATAATGATTTACAAGAAGTAGATCATATTGATGAATTAGTTTATGATCAACTTGAATCTACTTTAAGTAAAAATGAGTTGGAGGAATCTGAAGATTTGCAAATGATTTATTCTGAGGAAGAAATCACGGATGAAAAACACACAAAAAATATTGATGCGGATCTTTTGTCAAAAGTGACAATAAATTCGACATCTGACATCACACTAATTGATGATTACTTTCCTAACGAATCCTTACTTTCTCTTAGTCCAATGTCTTGGTACGATAAAAATATCAATTTTCTTACTTTAGGAGATTTGCCAGCTGATTGGAGTACCCAAGACAAAGAAAAGTTTTTAAACAAAGTAAAGAACTTTTATTGTGATGACCCTAACTTATTCAAATATTGTCTTGATCAAATATTTCAAAGATTCATTCCTGACAATAAGGTAAGTAGTGTCATTAAACTTTGTCATTCTGAAGCATGTAGAAGTTATTTCTCGTCAAAAAAGATAGCTACAAAAATCTTTCAAAATGGATTTTATTGGCCCACTATGTTCAAGGACAAGCATACATTCTGCAAAACTTGTGAAAATTATCAAAAAGTTGATATTGGTCAAAAAGTTTTGTTTTATGATTCTCAACTTTATGCATTCCCTATAGAGCTAAGATCAAGATGGGGCAATCCTTATGGGGACTGTGATATTGAGAATTCAATGAATGACAATGTTTTTAAGGAAAATGGACACCATTTGAAAGCTTACTTTGATAATTTTCCTAGTGAAAATGAATTAACTGGTTTGAATGATCTTGTAGATAAAGGTTGATTATTTTGTTTTTCTTACATTGTTTTTATGTTTTTTTTGAGTGATTTTTTGCTAGTTTTTCTCATCCCAGTCAAATGGCAGACAACGGTACTCCGTGACTTAAGTCGGTTCTTCTAGTTTCCTATAATAACTGATATCTGTGTATATATTTGTGCAATTCTTTAAATCTCTCTTCCAATTCTCATTTGATAATGGACACTAATCTTGAAAAATTTAAAAAGTATTTTCCCGCTCTGTCTCAGAATGCGATTACAAAAATTTACCTTGTTAGATATGCAAGATTGAGATTGTTAATGAATTATGGAATTCCTTAAGATATTCGCTGGTTGATTGAAGCAAAGGTTTGATTATCAGGTGAGTCCTCTAACTCCTTCATTTCACACATGCCTGGAACAGGTAAAAGCACTTTTGTAAAGAAACGTCATGCAAAACGACTGAAAGTCTATTATCGATGTGCTAGATGGACTTGTAATGCACAATGTCGTTCTTTAGGAATGATATCTATAAACCGTGAAGATAAAATACAATTCATTAAGGATGGTCTGAGTAAGGAGTCTTTAGATAATCTTCTATGGACTCTTGAGACGCATCCTAGTGAAGATGTGCATCGTGCAATTCATGATTTATGACCACTATTTCATAAAGAACATGATCGACTTAGTCTTGAGAATCTGACTAAAAAAATCCTTGTTTGCCAGTTTTTAAGAAAACTGGATGGGAAGCCTATCCCCGACCCATAGAGGGCGTTTAAGCCGTTCTTGGACGTAAAACCAAGGGAAGATGTGAGCCACAATCACAACTACCTATACATGCATATTTTTTTCAAATAAATAAATAAAGAGAGAGAGAGAGATTGTGAGACTCCAGCTGGCCTACACATAGGTGGTATGATTGCCCTTTTAATTTATCATCTATAAAATCCTCTCTGTCTTCCCTTCATTTCCACTCAACTCATATATTCATCAAATATAGAAGTATGTAGAAATGGCAATTCCTCAAGTCATCAAATAAAAAGTATTTGTGTTTTTAGTGGATCTAGTCCTGGAAAAAAAAAAGGAGTTTTTAGAATCAGCAAATCATCTTGGTTAGGTGCTAGCTGAGAGAAAGATTCATTTACTGTATGGGGAAGGCAATCTTGGGTTAATGAGAGGCAGTCAAGTTTTAGGGGTCGTTCCCGAAGCTTTGGCACAATGGGACATCATTAGAAAAACAATTGGAGAGGAACTTCAGGTCTCCACAATGTCGGCTCGAATGAATGCAATGTTTAACCATGTTGATGCCTTCATTGCTTTACCAGGTGGTCTAGGCACATTGGAAGAGATCTTTCATATTTTCTCTTGGGCCCAACTGCACATTCACCATAGACCCATAGGTTTGTCAAATGTTAATGGTTATTATGATAAGTTGTTGTCTTTTCTTGATCATGCTGTGGAACAGGAATTTCTAACATCTTCTACGCGACAAATCATAATCTCTGTTGCTACTGCTGAACAATTGATTGACTAACTACAATCTTTCATTCCTGCAATTGATTCTTCCATGAGTCATATAAATTGGTCAACTAAGGAAAGCCGTAAAAAGCTTAGATTGGATTTGAGCCTTCATTTGTGAATTTTTGTGTCTTTTGGTTTTATTATTGTGTTTTATTGTTTCTTATATTTGTTTCAGTGTGTTCCAGGTTTGTCAGTGTTCGTTATTTCAGGTGATATCGTCTATACTCTATCTTTTTACCTTTAAACATTGAAGACAATGTCTCGTTTTAGTTGAGGGGAGAGGGTAGTAGCTAAAAAAAAAAACTAACTATGTTTTCTATTTCATAAAGCATGTGCAAAATTGTTGTTACTATGATGGTAGAGTAAGGAAAACCTTTTATGACTCTTGAGACGCATCTTAGTAATCATTCGTAACAAGGTCTATCATAATACTTCTTGAAATATTTAGATTTACAAACTCTCGCATTGTTATCACTTAATTCTGCTCATATACTTATTTAACATGTATTCTTAAACCTTAATTTACACACACACACTTTAAACATATGATTGTGGGTTGCATATTGGATTATTACATTATTTATGTTCTTTTGTTAAAGGTAACAACTAAGGGAAAAAGGATAGTATATAATTAAAAAAAAGACAAAAAAAAAGAAAAAAAATGATAATAATAAAAATGTAGATAAGTTTGGTTTCGTAGCCTCCCTAACCTAAGCAATTAAGCCTGAAGGGGTGTTTTAACACTTAATACCCTAAAGTCAACTGACTTGGGAGCTATTGGCCCAACGCTTGTTACATGGGTTGAGGAGAAAAGCTTAAGGGAATCAAACATTGCACTATCTACATATCAGTATCTGTGACCCGAGTTACTAAGCTCATAGGGGAGTCTTAACACCTAATACCCTAAGACCAACTAGTCTGGGAGTCATTAGCCGAAAGCTCGTTATATGGGTTAAAGATGCATGGTGTTTTAAATTATATGTATATATATTAAAAAAAGAAAAAAAAAAGAAGACAAAAATAATAATCTTAACCCAAGGAAGTTAACCTTAAACATTAGAACAAAAATTTTGTTTTCTTCCAAGAAAAGCCCCATAATTATGTGTTGATACATTGAGCACAAAAGAAAGGTTTATGAATATCTTGTTAAGAGGTATTGAGCAGGTATATAAATTTAATGAGAGTTTGTTTATCTGGATAGATTAATGGAAGTTAAATGATGACTACCTTACTTTGTGGAATTTGTAAAGTATTTTTCTATTTTAATGCTTTAATTACTAGAGACTAGTAATAAGCTGGTTGGGGGGTGTGATTAGTACTTAAAAGTGCATTTTTATCATGGTTTATATCATTATTTTGCACTCGAAGTATCCATAACTCCTTAACTAAAGCATGTTTTATAATAATATATCTAATAATATAAGATACCTTTAATTTATGGTAAATGTTCATTTTAAATGCAGGCCTATCACATAAATAAAAGGATTGATTGATGAATTTAAGAACTGAAATTGAAAGGACAAAGAGATGGCCAAACTTAGAAAAGAGATGTCGGTGCAGTCCAAACCGAAACACTATTCAGTAATTCGATCATATCTAGAACTGTAGATCTCAGATTTAGGTCTACTTTATATGGATGGAAAGATAAGACATAGGCCTACAACTTTCATATGGAGCCGAAGATCTAAAAAGGCTATTTTCAAGTTCAAATTGGAGTAACAACAAAGAAGTCCGAATCTGTCCTCCAGCCCGAGCATTGTTCAGTATTTTGGCCATATCTGGAGTTCTAGAAGTCGAAATAATCTGAATTGTTTACACAAGAAATCTGAGACAATTTCATACAATGTTTATGTTTTCAAGTGGTTCCAATTTTGACGTTATCAATGATTTTTTGGGTAGACAAAAGAAGATAAGGATTGTCACCAAGTCAAGAGTTGGCCACCTACTCATCAATTAGTCATGAAATCAATAGTTCCTAATTTTGGCCTATAAAAGGAGGCATTTGCCATGTATTTAGGCATCTTGGTTTCCAGATCAAGATCATGCTCTTGCTTTCTCTCTTCGTATTTTTTGTAATGTTTATGCTTTGCTTTCATTAATATCAAGTTTATGCCTTTCATTTCTTTTCCTTTACTTAGTTAACTTTTATCTTATTTATGTTCTTATTTTGTTTATTTATGTGTATTTCTTTCATTATGCATAGCTAAGTTTATTATGTCAAGGTGAAAAGGTGACACTAATAGTGTAAGAATAAGTATGGTGTAAGCTTAATATGGACTTTAATGTTTGATACTAACATGTTTTATATTTGTTATCTTGTTCACTCTTTAATCCTTTGCTTGGTAAATGACTAATCTTGATTTATGTTGTATAACAATTGGTACAACAAATGCTTGGCACTTTCATAGCCCATACTGTATGGTATAACCGACACCTAAGCTATGAAAGGAACTTGATTTGTTGTTAACGTAAGTTATAATCATGAATGCTTGATGAGATTTACAAGTATTAGCATTAATCGAATAAGATGACTAATGTAATCATGTTAACAATTTATAATCTGATTGGAACCTCCTTTGTGTGTGGTTTCCAATTGAATAATAAGATTTTATACTATACTTATTTAACATACCATTAGTGGAACCTCTAACCTTGACATTTGTTATTATCATTGTTTAATCCTTACATTGATATTCCATCTTAAAGTTCTCATCTTTTTCTTCTTTTTCTCCTTCTTTTTCTTTATTATTATTATTATTATTATTATTATTATTATTATTATTACTATTACTATTATTATTACTACTACTACTACTACTACTACTATTATTGCTACTAATATTATTGTTGTTGTTGTTGTTACTATTGTTATTGTTTATAATTGTTGTTTATAATTTGTACAATTAACCTTCTTGTGGTTCGATCCCGGTCTTGCCGGGTTATTTATTACTTCGACATTTCTGCACTTGGGAGAAGACATCAATCTTTTAGTCGTGTCAAGTTTTTGGCGTAATTATGCACATGCTTTATGAAATGAAAAACAATGGTTGCCGGGGAGGTAAGTTTTGTATAAATTATAATATTTATTTTATTTTCTCTTTTCACTTTTCTTGTATATAACTTTGTTTCTTTTCTTTTGTTTCTTCTTCTCTTGTTTTTTTTTCCTTTTATTCTATTCCTACACGTGCATGAGAGTGTGGTCACGTACATCAAGTGATAGACTTTGTAGGGTATCATCGTCATTTTCAGAAAAGATAGCCGAAGAAGATAATCAATCATTTCATAATGAGAATAATGAAAATAATCATGCTAGAACACTTAGAGACCATATGAATCCCACAAGAACAAGTGCATCATCATGCATAGTTTTTCCTCCCGATACATCTCATTTTAATTTTAAATCAGGTATTATTCAACTTTTACCTTCTTTTCATTGCTTAGAATTGGAAAATTCATACTTGTATTTAAGGGAATTTGAGGAGGTCTGCAACACATATAATAATTTAAATTGTAGCATGAACACCATTAGATTAAAGCTTTTTCCTTTTTCATTAAAAGATAAAACTAAAACATGGCTATAAAATTTAAGACCAGGATCCAAAGCAAATAAAATCACACTCGTTGGGTTTGTCATGCAAAAATTAATAGGCCTTCAATGAAAAACAACTTGGATACACTTGTTAATGGGCCTTTAAGGCCTTTATAAAATGACAGCCTATAAGGTCTAAATTAACATCTACCTGGCTCCAACCATGAGCTGTGGTAGGTAATTTGTAATCACACACACTACAATTATAGCCTACGCCATTAATTTCATGCAAAGCAATTAATGAATATATATTTTCATTAAATAAGGTCTAAAGAAAGCCAAGATGCACAGGTGAAACTAAAGCTTTAGATAATTCAAAGAAATAATTCTCAATCCAAAATTTTAAAATTTAATGAATTAAAAAACATATAAAGAATTTTATAGTACTCGGATGTTTTTAAATTTATTTAATAAAATTACCAGGATTATTCATTCTTTAATGGTTGCCTTCCTACCAAAAAAATTTTCTTTGATATGAAATGCTTATCTAATGGTTGCTTGCTATACTGATTTATTTTTTGTTTATCCACTTCATAAAATCCCGTCACTTCATGAATTGTATGTCTTGATAATTTTTTGGTTTCTTCAATAAAAATAACTATATGCTTAAATTTATTTTGTAAATTTTTTAGAATATTCTCAATAACTCTTTTATCAAAAACATTATTACAATAACTTTTTATTTGATTAATGATTTTAACGATTATTAAAGAGAAATTTTGACTAATTCATTATCCTTCATTGTAAAATTTTCAAATCCTCTTCATAGATTCTGCAGCCTTATGGAGATAGTTTTCTTATAACCCTGAAATTTATTTTTCAAAATCTCCCATATTTATTTTGCCTTTTTAATAAAAAAAAAATGGGATAAATTGATTTGCTTACTCCTGCATTTCTATGCATATTTTGCTTATATTCTTTTGCATTTTCTTTTGTTTAAAATGCAACAGATTGTGTTTGAGATGGTTCTTCATATTCCTCGTCAACTAATATCCATAAATATTATGAAATGAAGATAGTTTCCATTCGAGAACTCTAATATTCATAATGTTCTTCATCGAAGATTGGAATCTAAGTTGCCGTATAGAAAAAAGTAGAGATAATTGATAAAAAAGCATTGAAGATGTCGCACATGTGTAGCGATTTTCCACCACTTAAGAAAAATTGCAAATATCTATCTAGCAAATGTGAAGAGACAAAGAATTCTTGTCTCTTATAAATAAAATAAAATGAGAATCAAAATAAATCAACTCTAATATCAAATCTATTGAAAATAGATTGCAGAAACAGAATTAAAGAAGATTTTTATGTGAAATAATTGGTAAAACTGAGCTCAATACCATAAATGCATGTTTTTATTATTTTGTTCTGATTACAATACCAAATAGAGAAGGTATTTATATAATATTAACAATAAACTAATTTGATGAAAGCTAGGAACACATTAACTTCCTCAATCTAGAAAAAAAACAAAAGTAACTTTAACTTATTAAATATAATATCAGAAGCAAATAGAATCTTCGCTTTGTTAAATAATATTTATGTAGTCTTATTTATGAAGGGTAGAATAGTACTTTCAGTTTAATTTATATATACTTTATTTGTATTTAGGTTAAGGTTAAACATTCATAATATACAGATTATTCAGAATTCTAGCCTCCTTTTTATGTTTAATCTTAATTATTTTAACATGATATCAGAGCTGGTTTTATGAAACGAGGCTTAATCCCGAACACAGCTTCGCGGATCATAATATAAATTTTTTGGAGTGAGATCTTGTCTTCCACTTCTGCAAAATTTAGAATTTCGTCAGTTTTTGCAATTATTTTTGTATTTCATCTTCCCTTCAACTTTTGCAATTTGGTATTTGTGTTCAGTTTTTGCAAAAAAAATTTATGTTTTGGAGTAATCGTATAATTCTGAGAAGATATTTGTTTAGTTTCTGCAATGTCTGTTCAGTTTCAGCAATTTGGTATTTTGTTTTCTATTATTTTTGCATTATGGTTCTCTATGATTATTGATTATGACTACTGAAAGAGATGATTTATTTCAATTTGTGAGTGTGAGGTTGGATGAGAAGAACTATTCATATTGGAGCTATGTAATGAGAAATTTTTTAAAAGGTAGAAGATGTGGGGGTATGTTAGTGGAACTTATATGATACCTAAGAATGTTGAGGAGGCGGATGCTTTTTTTATAGAAACATGGGAAACAAATAATGCAAAGATCATTACTTGGATCAACAATTCTATTGAGCATTTGATAGGCACGCAATTGGCGAAGTATGAGACAGCAAAACAGGTTTCAGATCATCTATAAAGGTTATTTACGCAATCAAATTTTGCAAAACAGTATCAATTAGAGAATGACATATGAGCTCTTCATCAAAAGAATATGAGTATTAAGAGTTTTATTATGCTATGACAGATCTTTGAGATCAATTGGCTCTTACAAAATCGATAGAATTAAAGGCATGTAGTGCCTATATTGAGCGTAGAGAGCAACAACAATTAGTACAATTTTTAACAGCACTTCATAGTGATTTCGAAGGACTTAGAGGTTCAATTCTACATCGTTCTCCACTGCCTTCTCTTGACTCTGTTGTGAGTAAGTTATTGGCTGAAGAAATACGTCTTCAATCTTATTCTGAAAAGGGAATTCTTTCTACTTCAAATCCTTCAGTACTAGCAGTACCTTCTAAGTCATTCTCTAATCATCAAAAGAAACCTTACACAAGGGTTGGCTTTGATGAGTGCAGTTTCTGTAAGCAGAAAGGTTATTAGAAGGCTCAGTGTCCTAAGTTGAGATAACAGAATTAAGCTTGGAAGTCTGGCAGTCAGTCATAACCTTTTGCTCATAGACCATATCAGGGTTATAGACCATCACATCATAATACTGCAACAGTAACTTCCTTAGGCTCTATTACCGATCCCAATACTTTGGATGAGTAATTTCAGAAGTTTCTCTCCTTGCAACCACAAGCAATGTCCACTTCTTCTTTCATAGGTCAGTTGCCTTATAGTTCCTCAGGTATGTCACACTCTAAATGAGTCTTGGATTCTGGTGCTTTTCATCATATGTCTCCAGATTCCTCATCTTTTACCTCTGTGTCCCCTTTGTCCTTCATTCTTATTATAACTGCTGATGGCACTTCTATGCCCTTAGCAGGTGTTGGTTCTGTTGTCACACCTCACTTGTCTCTCCCTAATGTTTATCTTGTTCTAAAACTCAAATTGAATCTTGTGTCTGTTGGTCAAATATGTGATTCTGGTGATTATTTAGTCATGTTTTCGGGTTCTTTTTGTTGTGTACAGGATCTACAGTCTCAAAAGTTGATTGGGACAGGCCGTAAGGAGAATGGACTATATATTTTGGATGAGTTAAAAGTGCTAGTTGCTACTGCCGCTGCTGTTACTACTACTGTTGATTTGTCTTCCTTTCGTTTAAGTCTTTCATCTTCTAGTTTTTATTTATGGCATTCCCGTCTAGGTCATGTTTCATCTTCTCGTTTGAGATTTTTGGCATCCTCAGGAGCTTTAGAAAATTTAAAAACTTGTGACATTTCTAATTGTAGTGGATGTAAACTGACAAAATTTTCTGCTTTACCTTTTAATCGAAGTATTTCTGTTTCTTCTTCACCATTTGATTTGATTCATTCTGATGTATGGGGACCTTCTCTTATTGCCACAAAAGGAGGGTCTTGATATTATGTCTCTTTTATTGATGATCATACTCGTTATTGTTGGGTTTATTTAATGAAACATCATTCTGAATTCTTTGAGATATATACAGCTTTTTGAGCTCTTATCAAAACTCAACATTCTGTTGTGATTAAATGCTTTAGGTGTGATTTAGGTGGGGAATACACCTCTAATAAATTTTGCCAATTGTTTGCCTTAGATGAAGTCATCCACCAAACTTCATATACAGATACTCTTGAGCAAAATATTACTGAAAGAAAACATAGACATATTGTTGAAACTACTCGTTCTCTCTTATTGTATACTTTTGTTCCTAGTGAGTTTTGGGGAGAAGCTGTTTTTACTGCAGTAAGTTTGATTAATACAATTCCATCTTCTCATAGTTCGGGTCTATCTCTTTTTGAAAAGTTATATGGGTATGTCCCTGATTATTCCTCATTTAGAGTCTTTGGTTGTACTTGTTTCATTCTTCGTTCTCATGTAGAACGCAGTAAGTTATCCTCTCGATCCGTTGTTTGTGTCTTTCTGGGTTATGGTGAAGGTAAAGAGGGGTATCGTTGTTTTGATCCAATAACTCAAAAACTTTATGTGTCTCGTCATGTTGTTTTTCTTAAGCACATACCTTTTTTTTTTTTTTTTTCCCATCCACTACTCATAACATGACTAAATCTGATATTATTCATATAGATCCCTTTTCTAAGGATTCTAGTAATGATACCTCTTCCCATGTTCGATCAATTTGTACTCATAACTCAACAGGAACTGGTACTTTACTATCTGGCACACCTAAAGCTCCATTCTCATCTACAACCCCTCAAGCTTCATCTGAGATTGTGGATCCACCTCCACGTCAGTCCATCCATATTCATAAGTCCATAAAACTACCAGATTTTGCTTATTCTTGTTATTTTTCATCATTTACTTTCTTTTTAGCTTCTATTCATTGTCTCTTTGAGCCCTCTTTCTATAAAGAGGCAATTATTGATCCACTTTAGCAGCAAGTTATGGATGAGAAACTTTCTGTTTTGCATAAGACAGATACTTGGGATCTGGTTCCTCTACCTCCTAGTAAGAGTGTTGTTGGTTGTCGTTAGATGTATAAGATTATCTAATTCTGATGGGTCTATTGAGCGATACAAAGCCAGGCTGGTTGCAAAAGGATATTCTTAACAGTATGGTATGGATTATGAGGAGACATTTACCCTGGTTGTAAAAATGACTACTATTCATACTCTTATTATCGTAGCTTCGATTCGTTAGTGGCATATTTCTCAGCTTGATGTTAAAAATACCTTCTTAAATGGAGATCTTCAAGAAGAAGTTTACATGGCACCCCCTCTTGGTATTTCACATGACTCTGGATATGTTTGTAAGCTTAAGAAAGCATTATATGGTCTCAAACAAGTACCCTGTGCTTGGTTTGAGAAATTCTCTATTGTGATCTCATCTCTTGGCTTTGTTTCTAGCAGTCATGATTTTACTATTTTTATTAAATTCACTGATGCAGGTCGTATCATTATGTCTTTATATATTGATGACATGATTATTACTGGTGATGACATTGATGGTATTTCAGTTTTGAAGACAGAGTTGGTTAAACGATTTGAAATGAAGAATTTGGGTTATCTTCGATATTTCCTGGGTATTGAGATAGCATACTTACCTAGAGGTTACCTTTTTTCTTAGTCGAAATATGTTGCAGATATTCTTAAGCGGGCTAGACTTACTGATAATAAGACTGTAGATACTCCCATTGAGGTTAACACAAGGTACTCTTCTTCTTATGGTTTACCTTTGATTGATCCTACTTTATACCGCACTATTGTTGGGAGTTTAGTTTATCTCACCATTACTCGTCTAGATATTGCATATGTTATTCATGTTGTTAGTCGATTTATTGCTTCTCCTACTACTGTTCACTGGGTAGCTGTTCTTTGTATTTTGCGATATCTTCGGGGTATAGTTTTTCATAGTCTTTTACTTTTATCCACCTCTTTCTTGGAGTTGTGTGCATACTCTGATGTTGATCATGGTAGTAATTCCACAGATCGCAAGTCTATTACCGAGTTCTATATCTTTTTAGGTGATTCTCTTATTTCTTGGAAAAACAAGAAATAATCTATTATTTCTCAATCATCCACCGAAGCAGAATATCATGTCATGACATCTACTATCAAATAGATTGTTTGGTTACGTTGGTTACTTGCTGATATGGAAGTTTCCTTTTCTCATTCTACTCCTATGTATTGTGATAACCAGAGTTCTATTCAGATTGCTTACAACTCGGTTTTTCATAAGCGAACTAAGCACATTGAGATCGATTGTCATCTTACTCATTATCATCTCAAGCATGGCATCATTGCTTTGCCTTTTATTTCTTCTTCCTTGCAGATTACAGATTTCTTCACCAAGGCACATTCCATCTCTCGTTTTTGTTTTCTAATTGGCAAACTCTCGATGCTCGCAGCTGCCGCATCGTGAGTTTGAGAGGAGATGTTAAATAATATTTATGTAGTCTTATTTATTAAGGGTAAAATAGTCCTTTCAGTTTAATCTATATATACTTTATTTGTATTTACGTTAAGGTTAAGTATTCATAATATATAGATTATTCAAAATTCTAGCCTTTTTTTTATGTTTAATCTTAATTATTAACACGCTTCACTCAAGTTTGGAAAAAGTTGTGTCCTGGTAAAAAAAAAAAAAATTAAATGCACTTGTTACGATTGCTAAAAATAGCAATATTCAAGAAAGCATATTACAGTTCAATTAACGTAGGTAAAAGCATCAGTGCGTGCCCACTTACATGCGACGAGACGAAAACCTCATTATAAAGTAAAAGTCTGTGCTTGGAAATTCAGGGTGAGTACAAGGAATACCAAGAAGGGTTTGGGAATTTTTAAAAACAGGGAATTAACCAGCACTAAACAGAAGTTAAGCATTACCAAAAAAAACAAAAAGAACTGTAATTCAAGAAAAAAGTATAAGAGAACCATTGCAGGCCAATATATAGTAACATTGAATTGAACGTGTTTTAGAGGCTTGCATAGAAGTTCTAATCATGATAATGATACAAAAAAAAAAAACTATAAACCAAAAGGAAAACAAACCTGAAGTATCCTTAAAGATGTTTCTAGTCAGCCCTTAAACTGATAAACCCGACTGTATCTATATCAGGAGAAAAAATCATGTCAGCAGGTGGCCGGCAGGGTAAAACAT
>NW_011502382.1:0-21235 GCF_000495115.2 Populus euphratica
TCAAAATTAGAGCCACTTGAAAACATAAAAGTTATAGGATATTGTCTCAGCTTTCTTGTGTAAATAATTCAACTCATTTGGACATCTAGAACTTTAGATATGGCCAAAATACTTAACAGTGGTTGGGCTAGAGGATAGATTCAGGCTTCTTTATTGTTGCTATAATTTGAACTTGAAAATGACTTTTTTAGATCTTGGGCTCCAAATGATGGGCTCCATATGAAAGTTGTAGGCCTATGTCTTACCTTTCCATCCATATAAAGTAAACCTAAATCTGAGATCTATAGCTCCAGATATGACCCAATTACTGAATAGTGTTCCTGTTTGGATTGCACCGACATCTCTTTTCTAAGTTTGACCATCTCTTTATCCTTTCAATTTCAGTTCTTAAGTTCATCAATCAATCCTTTTATTTATGTGATAGGTCTACATTTAAAATGAATGTTTACGACAAATTAAAGGTATTTTATATTATTAGATATATTATTATAAAACATACTTTAGTTAAGGAGTTATTGATACTTCAAGTGCAAAATGATGATATAAAACCTTGATAAAAATACACATTTAAGTATCAATCAGCAATTAACATCATTTCCATAAAAGTTATGGTCCAAATAGGAATCCCTTTTTCAAAACTAATACAGATAAAAACTTCTTTCATTGGTATTAAGGGTTAGGGCATTCCTATAGAAGGTGCCTTAGAGTTACCCGTTGTAATAGGCATAATTTCAAAATATGTTTCACTCTAGCAAAACTTCATGGTGATTGATATGACATTGGCTTATAATGTCATTTTAGAAAGGCCCTTTCCATATTAAATCAACATTATCATTAGTACCCGATACTTGGCTTTGAAGTTCCTAATTTAGAAGGAAGTAGCCACATCATGGGGAGATCATATAACCTCAAGACAATGTGCCACTACTTGCTTGAAGGGCCATAAAATGCTAATATCAGACTAAAAAGGTCTTTGTAGGAAAAAATATAACTTAAAATAAGGTTGATGAGAAATTAAAGGATGTTTATTAGTGGGGGAGTTGAACAAGAGTGTTGATATCAAATGAAAAAGGGTCTTTACAGGAAAAAAATAGAACTCAAAATTGAGGCTAATGAAAAAGTAAAAGATGTTTGTTTGTGAGGCAGATGAACAAGCAATCACTAAAATGGGATCCACCTTAACACTAACATAATAACAATCATTAATGGGGCTTCTACAGATCCAAAAGTTGAATTTCATAATAGATGCATAAAGGATGCCAAGCATTAGTCCAAAAATAGCTACCCACCAATTGAGGGCAGTGATTGTACATCAAAAGTGTCATTAAGTCTCTTATTTTACATATGTATTTATTGTTTTTATTTAGTTGTTTTTATAATAATTGATGTGTTTTTTAGTAATGAAGTTTGTTTGAATATTTCGATAGGTTTTTGGAGCTTAAATGAATTAATTCATAAAATTCAACGTCGGAATTCAGAACAAAGAATTGAAGAGACATTTAGTTGAAGATTGAAGCAACTCTTGGTTCAAATAAGTGCTCCAAATTTGTCCTAAAAATCAATTCTATTCCAATTCTAGAAAAGAATATCATATGATCTATTTCAAGCCCAAACTTGCCTTATGTTGTGTGCAAACTTCAACCATTAAACACTCAAGGTTTCAATGTCAATCTTAGCCCAAATAACAAGTACATTTGTATACTTATTTGATGCTCAAATTCAACCCAAAATCAGCCCAAAATCAACCCCAAATCAACCTTCAAATCAGCTTCAAATCAACCCAAACACAATCCATGATCTTACATGTCCACACAACAAATAACAATTGATTTATTTTGGGTAATCCATTGATCCAAGAAGGCAAGCACATGGATGGAAAGCTGGAGGGGATATTTTTACATTATTTTGGGTCAAAAAGAAGAAGGATACACCCCATAAATGAGGAAGAAAAACGTGCACTAAAGTGGTTGTAAAGCTGTCTTGATTTGATTTTTCAGAACACCTTTCGGTGTTTTGCCCATAACTTTTGACTTAGGTGTCCAAATGAGCTGTTCTTTAATGATATAGAAAGGTGGCATAATTGCCTATAAATATGTCTCTAATAGATATCTCGAAAAACAGCTTCTAATAGGGTCAAATTGCTGTCCAAAGTTAGAGTCAGATTTGTGTCCGAATTTTTTTTGAAATTGTGTTGTGTTCTTCTTTATAGATTTCGGTTCTTTAGTTTGTAAAACTTATTATTTCAGTTTGATTCAAGTTATTTCATGTTTATTGAAGTGTTATTATATATAATTATGGTTGGCTAAACTCTTTTTTGGATCCAAATCAAGGATAATGGTGATTGAGGTGAGTTCTTTAGGATATGAATGAATCTTAATGTTTATCTTCTCATTTTCTTCATGAATGATTTATTATTGCAAATAAATTTTAGAAATCATTTAGGTAATGTTATAATCTTGAATTTTTATATACAAACTTTAGTTTTGGTATAGAGATTGCTTGATTCAATGTCTTACTTAATATAAAAGTACTTGTTCATTCTTAAGCAATAATCAATCTTCATCCTTTTAAACTTCATTGTAATATCTTCTGATCTAATATCACCATCGTTGATATTAGGTTGAGTTATCTTATATATGTTGAAGACTTCCGATCTAATATCACCATCGTTGATATTAGGTTGTGTTATCTTATATATGTTGAAGAAATCACCAATACATCACCATTAAAATTGATTTGGACTAAGACTTACGTTTTCTTGTCATTTAAAATCTATTTACACTTTTTCATCTTTAAAAACAAATCCATCAATTATTTTCAACCAAGTTATTGTTAATTTAATTTCTCTTGAGTTTTTTTTTATTACCTAGCTTAATTTCCAGATCTAGCTCTCTGTGGATATGACCTCGATCTTACCGAGTTAATTGCTACATCGCACACTCGTGCACTTGCGAGTTAAAACAAGCCGATCATAAAAAGTGGTCAAGCAATTTTGGCACCGTTACCGGGGAGCTAGCAAGCAAAGGTAACAAATTTAGATTTGATTACTGGAAAACTAAAAAAAAATCATATAAAAAAAATCAATTGGCTGGTTTTATCGCCTAAAAAACAAATTTGAAAAAAAAAATCAAGTGGCTGGTTTTATCGCCTAAAAACAAATTTACCTTAACGTTTCGGATATTGGACTGTGGAGTGGAATATTAATTGTTGGATTTTGGTTGGTTCAACCATTTTTCTTTTATTGTCTATTCTTATTAGTTTCTAATATTTTTCTTGTTTATTTCATTTTATTTTGTTGATATTATTTTTATTTATTGTCTAAAGTGCTTGGCCGGTATTACCGCCTCTTGTTTATTCATGCTTGTTATACTTATCTTTTAATGTTTATTGTTGTTATTTTTCTTATATTTATTGTCTAAAGTGTTTGACCGGTATTACCGCCTCTTGTTTATTTCAGTTTATTTTGTTGTTTTGTTATGATTATTTTTCTTATATTTACTGTTTGAAGTGCTTGGCTGGTATTACCGCCTTTTTATTCAAGCTTGTTATAATTATCTTTTAATGTTTATTGTTGTTAACAGTGCTTATTAGTTGGAGAGTGAATTTCTTAATTTGTTAAATTTTTATTTTTGAGCTATTACTTTTATGTGCAATTTTTTTTCTTTCTTTCCTTTCCTTTCATATTCATATAATTGTTATATTATTATTATTATTATTATTATTATTATTATTATTATTATTATTTTATCATGGCTAATGTTGAAGATGTAGAGGGTGAAGGGAGTGTTCAAGGTAATGGACCTCCACAATTCAATGATCAACCTAATTTTCGAACTGTTAGAGAGTATCTTCACCCAGCTAGACAAAGTACACCTTCGTGTATTATCTTACCTCTTGACCAACAAGCTTTCAATTTGAAATCGGGCATGATTCAACTTCTTCCTATATTTCATGGTATGGCTTCTGAAAATCCATACATATACATTAAAGACTTTGAAGAGGTATGTAATACTTTTATTGATAAAACATGCACCGAGGAAACCATTCGGCTTAAATTGTTCCCATTCTCTCTAAAGGATAAAGCTAAGCTTTGGCTAAACTCCTTGCGTCCTAGGTCTATAGGTACATGGAGAGAAATGCAAGCTGAATTTTTGAAAAAATACTTCCCTACTCATAGGACAACAGCCTTACAACGTCAAATGATGAATTTTTCTTATAGTCTAAATGAGTCATTTCACCAAGCTTGGAAAAGGTTCAAAGACTTGTTAAATGCATGCCCTCACCATGGTTTTGAGATGTGGAGGTTAGTGAGTTTATTGTATGACTCTCTTACCGCAGATTTTAAAAAGTTAGTGTCAACCATGTGTAATGGTGAGTTTTATGACAAAGAACCAAGTGAGGCCTTTGATTTTTTTGATCAATTGGCTGAAAACACAAAGTAATGGGAGACTTCTCTCCCATTTCATGTTGAGTCTAGAAACACCATTTCTCATTCAAGTGGGAAGTTTCAATTGAAAGAGACTGATGACCTCAATGCTAGTAGCCTCATTGGTAGGAAAGTAGAGTCTCTTGAGATTAAAAAAGTGCATGTCATGAGTGAACAACAAAATGAAAATTATGTTGTTTGTGAGAGGAAAGGGCATAGGACAACTGAGTGTCATACCATTCCAGCCTTTAAGGAAGTGCTATATGGCCAAACTTCTGATTCAAGTAATATTAGAAAGCCATTTCCAAACCAAGTAGGCAATCCCTATTCTGAGACCTATAATCCTGGATGGAGGAACCACCCAAATTTTGGATGGAGAAATGAGGGCTCTTCAATACCTCAAACATTTCAACCTCCACCTCAACCATTTCATGCTCCCACACATAACACATACCAACCACCTCATAAGAGATCCTTAGAGGATACTCTTCAACAATTTATGCAAACACAAGGTGGAATCAACAACCAAGCTTACAAATTCCAAGACCAGACCAATAGGATCTTAGATGACATTCGAAGTTAACTAACTAAGTTGACTCAATCATTAAGCATTCAAGAGAAGGGAAAAATCCCAGCTCAACTAATGCCCAATCCTAGAGGTCAGGTACATATGAGTGAATCCTCACCTAGTGAACCTTGAAACCATGAACAAGTCCAAGCCATCACTACCCTTAGAAGTGGAAAGATTGTTGACAAAAGTATAGGTTTTAGGATTCCTAAAGGTATTGTGGAGGAGAAATCTAGGGAAAGTGAAAAGGGAATCAAAACACAAGTGACAAATGAGAGTTTGAGTGACAAAGAAGGCGAGCTAAATGAGAAAGAGATGAGTGAGAAAGGAGATGATTCAAGAAAAATTAAAGTCAAAGTGAGTGATTTAGAATTTGTTCCTAGAGCACCATTTCCACAAAAGTTAGGGAAACCTAAACAAGATCTTATGAACTCAGAAATCTATGAATTCTTCAAACAAGTGAAAGTCAATATTCCACTCCTTCATGCAATTAAACAAGTCCCATCGTATGCAAAGTTTCTTAAGGATTTATGCACAGTCAAAAGGAGATTGAATGTGAAAGAAAGAGCCTTTCTGACTAAACATGTTAGTGCCATCATCCAGTTTAAGACCCCTTCCAAATACAAAGATCCTGGTTGTCCTACCATTTCATGCATTATTGGAAGTCATAAGATAGATCAAGCTTTGTTGGATTTAGAAGCAAGTGTGAATTTAATACCCTATACTGTTTATGAACAATTAGGTTTAGGAGAAATCAAGCCTACTCGAATCACCCTTCAATTAGCTGATAGGTCAATCAAGATTCCTAGGGGTATTGTTGAGGATGTGTGGGTCTAAGTAGATAAATTCTACTTTCCTGTTGATTTTGCAGTGTTAGACACCACACCAATTCAAGGTTCTAATGCTCCCATCCCAGTCATCTTAGGGAGACCTTTCCTAGCTATATCCAATGCCTTAATTAACTGTAAGAATGGGGTGATGAAATTGTCTTTTGGGAATATGACTGTGGAGATGAACATATTCAATGTCTCCAAACAAATTAGGGAACATGAGGACATTAGAGAGGTAGATTTGATCCAAATAGTTTGTCAAGAACACTTTGAGAGAGTGTGGATCAAAGATCCATTAGAGAGAACTTTAATTCATGATGAAAGATTTTGTTCTTTAGAATGTGTTGATGAGGAAGTAAGAGAACTCGAGACTTATCTAGATCCAATACCTATTATGTCAATAGGTCAATAGACCCCATCATTTGAGCCTTTGATTTCACCCCAAGTAAAAGTTGAGGCATCTCTTGTCCAGCCTTATAAACCAGAAAGGAAGCCTTTACCAAGTGATCTTAAGTATGCATTTCTAGGGGAAGATGAATCATATCCTATTATGATCTCATCAAAACTTAGCATAGAGCAAGAACAAAAACTTTTGAGAGTGGTGAGAAAACATAAGAAAGCAATTGAGTGGAAAATTACTGACTTGAAAGGAATTAGCCCTCTTTTATGTACACATAGAATCTATCTTGAAGAAGAGGCTAAATCTGTGAGGCAAATGCAAAGATGATTGAACCCAAACATGAAAGAAGTAGTGAGAGGTGAAGTGCTTAAGCTACTTGATGCAGGTATTATTTACCCTATTGCAAGCTCAAAATGGGTTAGTACAACCCAAGTTGTCCTTAAAAAATCTGGAGTCACGGTAGTCAAGAATGAAAATAATGAGCTGGTACCAACTAGAATCCAAACTGGATGGCATATGTGCATTGATTATCGTAAATTGAACATGGTGACTAGGAAGGACCATTTTCCGCTTCCATTTTTAGACCAAGTGCTTGAATGAGTAACTGAAAGAGCTTTCTATTGTTTTCTTGATGGATACTCAGGTTACAACCAAATTAAGATTTCTTTAGAAGACCAAGAAAAAACCACTTTCACTTATCCTTTTAGTACCTATGCTTATAGAAGAATGCCTTTTGGTTTATGTAATGCACCAGCCATTTTTCAAAGGTGTATGATGAGTATCTTTAGTGACATGGTGGAAAATTTTTTGGAAGTTTTCATGGATGATTTTTTAGTTTATAGGGATTCTTATGAGTTGTGTTTAATGTATTTAGAAAAAGTCTTTGAAAGATATGAAGAGAGCAATCTTGTACTCAATTGGGAGAAGTGTCATTTTATGGTGACACATGACATTGTCTTAGGTCACATTGTCTCTTCAAAAGGAATAGAGGTAGATAAGTCAAAAGTGGAAATCATTCAAAAATTACCTACCCCTAGGACTGTGAAAGATGTGAGATCCTTTTTAGGATATGCTGGTTTTTATTGAAGATTCATTCATTCTTTTAGTACCATTGCCAAACCATTGTGTAACTTGTTGTCACAAGATGTCCAATTTGATTGGACATCAAAATGTCAAGAAGCTTTTGAAAAGTTTAAAGGGTTGTTGACAACTAAACCAATCATGCAAGCTCCTGATTGGTCTTTACCATTTAAACTGATGTGTGATGCTAGTGATTTTATGGTTGGGGCTGTTTTAGGGCAAAGAAAAGACAAGAAACCTCATGTCATATATTATGCTAGCAAGACTTTGAACGATGCTTAATTGAATTACACTACAACTAAAAAAGAACTCTTAGCTGTGGTCTTTGCATTAGACAAGTTTAGGTCTTATTTGATTGGATCTCTTGTTATTGTTGTCATTGATCATGCAGCATTGAAATATTTGCTCATAAAACAAGATGCCAAACCATGTTTGATTTGGTGGATCCTCCTACTTCAAGAGTTTAACCTTGAAATTCGAGATAAAAAGGGAGTAGAGAATGTAGTGGCTGATCATTTGTCTCGTCTTTCAAGCTATGAGACCATAATTGATGAATCTCCAATAAATGAACTCTTTGCTGATGAAAATTTATTTTGTGCAAGTACTGTCTCCTATATTGGTTCTCCATGGTATGCTGACATAGTAAATTACCTAGCCATAAGTCAAATTCCTTCTCATTGGTCTAAACTTGACAAACAAAAATTCTTGCGCAATGTGCACACCTTTTTTTGGGATGACCCCTACCTATTTAAATACTATCCTGACCAAATTATTAGGCGGTGCATCCCTGATCATGAAATTCCAAGTGTCATTAATTTTTGTCATGCATTAGCCTGTGGTGGGCATTTCTCTTTCAAGAAAACCATTGTTAAAATCTTGCAGTGTGGTTTTTATTGGCCCACCATGTTTAAAGATGTTCATGCCTTCTATTTTGCATGTGACAGATGCCAACGATTAGGTAGCCTCACTAGGCGTAACATGATGCCCCTTAACCCCATCCTTGTTTTGGAAATATTTGATTGTTGGGGGATTGATTTCATGGGACCTTTTCCAAGTTCATTTGGTTACCAATTCATCCTTATAGCTGTTGATTATGTGTCTAAATGGGTGGAGGCTGTTGCATCTCGAACCAATGACCATCGAGTTGTGGTCAATTCTTGAAAGAAAATATTTTCTCTCATTTTGGCATGCCCCGGGTTATGATTAATGATGGGGGAAAACATTTTTGTGACAAACCTGTTGGGATTTTGATGAGAAAATATGGTGTAATTCACAAGGTCAGTACCCCCTATCACCCACAGACTAGTGGCCAAACTGAGTTGGCAAATAGGGAGATCAAGAACATTTTAGAGAAAACAGTCAATCCAAACCGTAAAGATTGGTCCCTACGACTCGTTGATGCTTTGTGGGCATATCGCACTGCTTATAAAACCTTTTTAGGAATGTCTCCTTATAGGTTAGTTTATGGGAAGCCTTGTCATCTCCCTGTTGAGATTGAACATCGTGCATATTGGGCCATTCGGCAATTCAATGACAATGAAAATGAGGTTGGCAAAAATAGAAAGCTTCAATTGGATGAATTAGAGGAGCTGAGAAATGATGCATTTGACAATGCAAAAATTTCAAAACATAAGATGAAAACTTTGCATGATAAACATATTCTTAGAAAATCCTTTCATGTTGGTCAAAAGGTTCTCTTGTATAATTCACGATTACATCTCTTTCCTAGGAAGTTAAGGACAAAATGGATTGGTCCATTTGTGATTAAATCCATCTCTGAGCATGGTGCATTTGAGGTAGAAAATCTTAAGAATGGAAATATTTTCAAAGTAAATGGTCATCGATTGAAACCTTATCTTGAAAATATTGTGGCTGAAGTTGAGACATTGGATCTTGAAGATCCAATACCATTATAGTATCAGAAGTAATGAGTTTTTATTTTTATTTTTTATTTTTTATTTTTATTTTTTATTTTTTTCTTCTTTCTTCCATTTTTTATATTTTCTTGTTCATGCATTCGAGACAATGCATTATTTTAGTTGGGGGGGGGTGTGAGGTTCTTTATTTTCAAAAAAAAAACATCAATGTTTTCTTTTAGTTGTGATATGCAGGTTAAAAAAAAAATCAAGCAAGAAGTCAGCTCATGCCCAATTCAATCAAACATTCATCCTTGAAAACAGAATGGGAGTAACAATTTTCTAATCTTTATACTTTTCTTCTCTTTCTCTTTTACATTAAGGATAATGTAAAACTTAATTTTAGATATTTTATTATGTTGAATGCTTGAGATAACCATGCTTGTTAAAAAAAAATAAATACTTGCATTAGTATGTGAATGAGACTTGTTTAGGATCAACATTACATGTTTGGGTTCATTATTGTGTTGAACATTGCATGCTTTAATTTGGGATAGATAATGTCTTATAAATCAAGATATATCATACTTTTTTTTAAGATTACTGAAGTACATCTTTCCTTGTAAAAGTTGTGTGAGTTGTGTGAATATGCATGAAAGATGAGTATGATGCTTTACTTGTGATTATCCCTTTTGATCTAGTCCTAAACAAGGTTTAAGTAAATAGAGTAATAATTATTATATAAATAAATAAATAAATGTGTATAAAGTTCTATCTACTCCAATGTTTTGAGTTGCTTAGTAACTAGGGGTATTCATCACAAATGCTTATCTTGACGTCAAACTACAGCTTGAAATATGAGTATGCAAAGCACTTTAAGTTTGTGACTTTGTGAGTAACCGGGTGCATTCATCACAAATATTTGTATTCGCATCAAAAGGGAAGTGACAACTTAAAGATAAAGAATAAATCATATCTTCAAAAAAAAGAAAAAAGAAAAAGAAAAAAAATATATAGATATTTCTCTAGTTTGCTACCTTGTTTGTGTTGGTGAGAAGGGAAGATTACAAGTTGAGTTTTCATATGAATCAATTATGTTGGTTGCACGATAAATATGACTGAATTTGGAAATTTTGTATGGATGTTTGATTTAGAGAATGTGAGTATGCTTATTTTTCTTTATTTGCTATTGTGTACACTAAGTTAAAGATACCAATGTTTGCATGATAGGTCCTTCAAGTGTGATGAATCGAGTCTAATTATGGTTGTTATTATTATTATTTTTATTTCAAAGGTTTTATGTTTTGTTTTGCTTGAGGACTAGCAAAATCTAAGTTGGGGGGTGTGATTGTGCATCAAAAGTGTCATTAAGTCTCTTATTTTACATATGTATTTAGAGTTTTTATTTGGTTGTTTTTATAATAATTTATGTGTTTTTTCATAATGAAGTTTGTTTTAATGTTTTGATAGGTTTTTGGAGCTTAAATGAATTAATTCATAAAATTCAACGTCGGAATTCAGAACAAAGAATTGAAGAGACATTTAATTGAAGATTGAAGCAACTCTTGGTTCAAATAAGTGCTCCAAATTTATCCCAAAAATCAATTCTATTCCAATTCTAGAAAAGAATATCATATGATCTATTTCAAGCCCAAACTTGCCTTATGTTGTGTGCAAACTTCAACCATTAAACACTCAAGGTTTCAATGTCAATCGTAGCCCAAATAAGAAGTACATTTGTATACTTATTTGATGCTCAAATGTAGCCCAAAATCAGCCCAAAATCAGCCCCAAATTAACCTTCAAATCAACCCAAACACAATCCATGATCTTACATGTCCACACAACAAATAACAATTGATTTATTTTGGGTAATCCATTGATCCAAGAAGGCAAGCACATGGATGGAAAGCTGGAAGGGATATTTTTATATTATTTTGGGTAAAAAAAAAGGAGACACCTCATAAATGAGGAAGAAAAACGTGCACCAAAGTGGTTGTAAAGCTGTCTTGATTTAATTTTTCAGAACACCTTTCGGTGTTTGGCCCATAACTTTTGACTCAGGTGTCCAAATGAGTTCTTTAATGAGCTGGAAAGGTGATAGAATTCCCTATAAATATGTCTCTAATAGACATCTCGAAAAAAAGCTTCTAAGAGGGTCAAATTGCTGTCCAAAGTTAGAGTTAGATTTGTGTTCGAATGTTTTCTGAAATTGTGTTGTGTTCTTCTTTATAGATTTCAGTTCTTTAGTTTGTAAAACTTATTATTTCAGTTTGATTCAAGTTATTTCATGTTTTAATGTTTATCTTCTCATTTTCTTCATGAATGATTTATTATTGCAAAGAAATTTTAGAAATCAGTTAGGTAATGTTATAATCTTGAATTTTTATACACAAACTTTAGTTTTGGTATAGAGATTGCTTGATTCAATGTCTTACTTAATATGAAAGTACTTGTTCATTCTTAAGCAATAATCAATCTTCATCCTTTTAAACTTCATTGTAATATCTTCAATAATCAATCTTCATCTTTCTAATCTTCATTGTAATATCTTCCGATCTAATATCACCATCGTTGATATTAGGTTGTGTTATCTTATATATGTTGAAGAAATCACCAATACATCACCATTAAAATTGATTTGGACTAAGACTTACGTTTTCTTGTCATTTAAAATCTATTTACACTTTTTCATCTTTAAAAACAAATCCATCAATTATTTTCAACCAAGTTATTGTTAATTTAATTTCTCTTGAGTTTTTTTTTTGTTACCTAGCTTAATTTCAAGATCTAGCTCTTTGTGGATATGACCTCGATCTTACTGAGTTAATTGCTACATCGCACACTCGTGCACTTGCGAGTTAAAACAAGCCGATCATAAAAAGCAGTCAAGTAGGCAGATCCAATTACACACATCTGGTTTGCCAAAAAAAAATGAATTTATTAAAGACAGAAGGTTATAACTCAAGAAGTAGATAAACTTCTGGCTGTTGACTTTATTAAAGAGGTGTTATACTCGAATTGGTTTGCAAATGTTATGGTTAAGAAAAGTAACGACCAGTGGTAGATGTGTGAAATAAAGCCTACCCAAAAGACAATTATCCAATCTTAAGAATTGATCATCTGGTAGATGTTATGATGAGTTTTGAATTCTTGAGTGTCCTGGATTCCAACTCAAGACACCATTAAATCCTCATACATCTCGAAGATATGGAGAAAATAACTTTTATAATTGAATCCAGTACTTATTGTTACAGAGTTATGCCTTTCGTTTTGAAGAATGCAGGGCTAACATATTAACAAACAATTAATTGGATATTTAAAAATCAATTGGGAAATTATTGTTTCTTATCAGTAAAAAAGAGATAGAGTCGTCATCTAGTATTTGATCACTAGAAACCCTAATTGGTCTCATAGTCTGGATAAGAGAATTGGTTGTGTATAGGGATGACTTATCATCTCTAGTACATCGTACCTAAGATAAGCTATAATATTTGTTTGTCTAATATAAATTAAGGTATTGTTATGTTTTCTATCTGTTGGTCTATCCAAGGTTTAAGAAAAAGCCCTTATTGGTAAAATATGCAAATATAATTTTTTTATAGACTTGGCCATATGCATTAAAAGTAAATTGATAATTTTTGTCATAATAACTCAATCAATCATAAATCATTATCAAACAGTCCTAAAACCACACTTATAATTAATATTTTGTCCTTAAAACTAACAATTATCAAATAAATGGTTGAGGGTTAGGAATTGACATTCCAAGGTTATTGTGGTTGTCTATGAATTATTGGAGACCTTCCAAAGCTGTTAGGTAATCCCGCCAGCACGTGAAACCACACAACACTGTCATTGTTGACATGTGGGATCACACATTGTCTTTGTTGAAGGAGGAGCACCTGGTGAATTTGAAACTAGACCCAAGGCATTGAGTTTTATCATCATCCACGTCTAAAGTGTGTGGACATAATGGGTAGTGAAGTATAAAGTAACGTGGGTCTAACATTTTTGCTAAAACTAAGTTAAAGTGTGTCAAGCATTTTTGCTAGACCCCAATGCCTAGCTTATCATGTTGACATCATTATAAAAATGATATCTTCTTCCAAGTGCAGGAGTGTCGAAGTAATAAATAACTCGACAAGACCAGGATCGTACAACGGGGAGGTTAATTGTATAAATTATAAACAACAATAACAATAACAATAACAACAACAATCATAATAGTCTAATAATAATAATAATAATAATAATAATAATAATAAAAGAGATTTTAATCAGATTATAAATTATTAACATGATTACATTAGTTATCTTATTCGATTAATGCTAATACTTGTAAATGTTGTCAGACATTCATGATTATAATTTATGTTAACAACAAATCAATTTCTTTCATAACACCCATGTCGGTTATACCATATAGTATGGGCTATGAAAGTGTCAAGTATTTGTTGTACCAAGTGTTATACAACATAAATCCAGATTAGTCATTTAATAAGCAAAATATTAAAAGTGAACAATATAACAAATATAAAACATGTTAGTATCATAAATTAAGGTCCATGTTGAGTTTATGTTGTACTTATTCTTACACCATTAATGTAACTGACATGACTAAAAGATTGATGTCTTCTCCCAAGTGCAGGAGTGTCGAAGTAATAAATAACCCGATAAGACCGGGGTAGAACCACAGGGAGGTTAATTGTACAAATTATAAAATATAACAACAACAACAACAACAACAACAACAATAATAGTAGTAGTAGTAGTAGTAGTAGTAGTAATAATAAAGAAAAAGAAAAAGAAGAAGATGAGAAGTTTGAGAAGGAATATTAATGTAACGATTAAACAATGATAATAACAAATGTCAAGGTTAGAGATTCCACTAATGGTATGTCAAACAAGTATAATATAAACTCTTATTATTCAATTGGAAACCACACATAAAGGAGGTTTCAATCAGATTATAAATTGTTAACATGATTACATTAGTCATCTTATTCGATTAATGCTAACACTTATAAATCTCGTCAAGCATTCATGATTATAACTTATATTAACAACAAATCAAGTTCCTTTCATAGCTTAGATGTCGGTTATACCATACAGTATAAACTATGAAAGTGTCAAGCATTTGTTGTATCAAGTGTTATACAACATAAATCAAGATTAGTTATTTAACAAGCAAAGTATTAAAGAGTGAACAAGATAACAAATATAAAACATGTTAGCATCAAACATTAAAGTCCATATTAAGTTTACATTATATTTATTCTTACACCATTAGTGTAACCTTTTCACCTTGACATAATAAACTTAGCTAGACATAATGAAAGAAAGAAAAATAAACAAACAAAATAAGAACATAAATAAGATAAGAGTTAACTAAGTAAATGAGAGGAAATGAAAGGCATAAACTTGATATTAATGCAAGCAAAGCATAAACATTACAAAAAATACAAAGAGAGAAAGCAAGAGCATGATCTTGATCTGGACACCAAGATGCCTAAATGCATGGCAAATGGCTCCTTTTATAGGCCAAAATTGGGAACTATTGATTTGATGACTAATTGATGAGTGGGTGGCCAACTCTTGACTTGGTGACAATCCTTATCGTCTCTTGTCTGCCCAAAACATCATTGATAATGTCAAAATTGGAGCCACTCGAAAACATGAAAGTTGTAGGCAATTGTCTCAGATTTCTTGTGGAAAAGATTCAGCTTATTTAGACTTCTAGAACTCTAGATATGACCAAAATATTGAACAGTTCTCCGGCTGGAGGACATATTCAGGCTTCTTTGTTGTTACTATAATTTGGACTTGAAAATGACCTTTTTACATCTTAGACTCCATATTAAAGTTGTAGGCCTATGTCTTACCTTTTTATCCATATAAACTAGGCCTAAATCTGAGATCTATAGCTCTAGATACAACCCAATTACCAAACAGTGTTCCGGTTTGGATTGCACCAACATCTCTTTTCTAATTTTGGTCATCTCTTTGCCCTTGCAATTTAAGTTCTTAAAATCATCAATCAATCCTTTCATTTATATGATAGACTTGCATTTAAAATCGACATTTACCATAAATTAAATTTATCTTATATTATTAGATATATTATTATAAAACATGCTTTAGTTAAGGAGTTATTGATACTTCAAGTGCAAAATGATGATATAAAACCATGATAAAAATGCACTTTTAAGTACTAATCACACCCCCCAACCAAATATTTCTAGTCCATAGTAATCAAAGCGTTAAAATAGAAATACAATTTGCAAATTCCACAAAGTAAGGTATTAATCATTTAACTTCCATTAATCTATCCAAATAAACAAATCTCATTTAAATTTATATATCTGCTCAATACCTCTTAACAAGATATTAATAAACCTTTCTTTTGTGCTCAATGTATCAACACATAATTATGGAGCTTTTCTTAGAAGAAAACAAAATTTTTGTTCTAATGTTTAAGGTTAATTTCCTTAGATTGAGATTTTTGTTTTGTTTTGAATATATCTACATATAATTTAAAAACATCATGCATCTTTAACCCATGTAACGAGCTTTTAGCTAATGACTCCCAGACTAGTTGGTCTTAGGGCATTAGGAGTTAAGACACCCCTACGAGCTTAGTAACTCGGGTCGCAGATATGGATATGTAGATAGTGCAATGTTTGATTCCCTTAAGCTTTTCTCCTCAACCCATGTAACAAGCGTTGGGCCAATAATTCCCAAGTTAGTTGACTTTAGGGTATTAGGTGTTAAAACACCCCTTCGGGCTTAATTGCTTAGGTTAGTGAGGCTACAAAACCAAACTTATCTACATTTTTATTATTATCATTTTTTTCTTTTTCTTTTTATTTTTTTAATTATATACAATCCCTTTCCTTTAGTTGTTACCTTTAACAAAAGAACATAAATAATGTAATAATCCAATATGCAACCCACAATCATGTGTTAAAATGTGTGTGTGTAAATTAAGGATTAAGAATACATGTTAAATAAGTATACGAGCAGAATTAAGTGATAACAATGCGAGAGTTTGTAAACCTGAATATTTCAAGAAGTATTATGATAGACCTTATTAAGAATGGTTACTAAGATGTATCTCAAGAGTCACTTTAACAAAAGAGCTCTTTGACTCTGCCATCCTAGTAACAACAATTATACACATGCTTTATGAAATGAAAAATAATTTTTTTTATCAACTACTACCCTCTCCCCCCAACCAAAACAAGACATTGTCCTCAATGTTCTAAGGTAGAAAGATAGAGTATAGAAGATATCATCTGAAATAACGAACACTGACAAACCTAAAACACACTGCAACAAAAATAAGAAATAACAAAACATAATAATAAAACCAAAAGACATAAAAATTCACAAATGAAGGCTCAAATCCAATCTAAGCTTTTTACGGCTTTCCTTAGATGACCAATTTATGCGACTCATGAAAGGATCAATCACATGAATTGAAGATTGTAGTTGGTCAATCAATTGTTCAGCAGTAGCAGCAGAGATTATGATTTTTCATGTAGAAGATGTTAGAAATTCTTGTTCCACAGCATGATAAAAAAAAGACAGCAACTTATCATAATAACCATTAACATTTAACAAATCTATGGGTTTATGGTGAATGTGTAGTTGAGCCCAATAGGAAATATGAAAGATCTCTTCCAATGTACCTGGACCACTTGGTAAAGCAATGAAGGCATCAACATGGTTAAACATTGCATTCATTCGAGCTGACATTGTGGAGACCTGAAGTTCCTCTCCAATTATTTTTCCAATAATGTCTCCTTGTGCTAGAGCTTCGGGGACGACCCCCAAAACTTGACTACCTCCTAAAAATGCAACTATTGACACACCTCCCATTAACCTAAGACTGCCTCCCCCATACACTAAATGAATCTTTCTCTCAGCTAGCACTTGACCAAGATGATTTGCTGATTCTAAAAACTCTTTTTCTTTCCAAGGACTAGATCCACCAAAAACACAAATATTTCTTATCTGATGACCTAAGGAACTTGCCATTTATACGCACTTATGTATTTATTGAATGTATGGGTTGAGTAGAAATGAAAGGAAAGAAGAGAGGGTTTTATAGATGAGAAATTAGAAAGGCAATCATAACACCTATTTGTAGGCTAGTTGGAGTCTCACTCTCTCTCTCTCTCTCTCTCTCTTTTTGTTTATTTATTTATTTACTTTTGAAAAAGCATGTGTATGTACAAGTAGTTGTGATTGTGGCTCACATCTTCTCTTGGTTTTACATCCAAGAATGGCTTAAACGCCCTCTGTGGGTCGGGGATAGGCTTCCCATCCAGTTTTCTTAAAAACTAGCAAACATGGTCTTTTTTAGTCAGATTCCCAAGACTAAGTTGATCATGTTCTTTATGAAATAGTGGTCATAAATCATGAATTACATAATGCACATCTCCACTAGGATGCGTCTCAAGAGTCAATAGAAGGTTATCTAAAGACTCCTTACTCAGGCCATCCTTAATGAATTGTATTTTATCTTCACGGTTTATAAATACCATTCCTAAAGAACGACATTGTGTATTACAAGTCCATCTAGCACATTGATGACAGACTTTCAGTAGTTTTGCATGACGCTTCTTTGCAAAAGTGCTTTTACCTGTTCTAGGCATGTGTGAAATGAAGGAGTTAGAGGACTCACCTGATAATCGGACCTTTGCTTCAATCAACCAGCGAATATCTTCAAGAATTCCATGATTCATTAACAATCTCAATCTTGCACATCTAGCACGGTAAATTTTTGTAATCGCATTCTGAGGCAGTACGAGAAAATACCTTTTCAATTTTTAAAGATTAGTGTCCATTTTTAAATGAGAATTGGAAGAGAGATTTAAAGAATTGCACAAATATATACACAGATATCAATTATTATGGGAAACTAAAAGAACTGACTTAAGTCACAGAGTACCGTTATCCACCATTTGACCGGGGTGAGAGAAACTAGCAAAAATCACTCAAAAAGAAACACAAAAACAATGTGAGAAAAAACAAAATAATCAACCTTTATCTACAAGATCATTCAAACCAGTTGATTCATTTTCACTAGAAAAATTATCAAAGTAAGCTTTCAAACGATGTCCATTTTTCTTAAAATCATTGTCATTCATTGAATTCTCAATATCACAGGCCCCATAAGGATTGCTCCATCTTGATCTTAACTCTCTAGGGAATGCATAAAGTTGAGAATTATAAAACAAAACTTTTTGACTAGTATCAACATTTTGACAATTTTCACAAGTTTTGCAGAATGCATGCGTGTCCTTGAACATGGTGGGCCAATAAAATCCATTTTGAAAGATTTTTACAGCTGTCTTTTTTTATGAGAAATAACTTTCACATGCTTTAGAATGACAAAGTTTAATGACACTACTTACCTTATTGTCGGGAATGACTCTTTGAAATATTTGATCAAGACAATATTTGAATAAGTTAGGGTCATCACAATAAAAGCTCTTCACTTTGTTCAAAAACTTTTCTTTATCTTGGGTACTCCAATTAGCTGGAAAATCTCCTAAAGCAAGAAAATTGTTATTTTTATCATACCAAGGCATTGGACTAAGATAAAGTAAGGATTTGTTACGAAAGTAATCATCGATTAGTGTGATGTGAGATGTCGAATCTGTTGTCACTATTGATAAAAGATTCGCATCAACATTTTCAGTGCTTGTTTCATCTGTGATTTCTTTCTCAGAATAAATCATTTGCAAATCTTTAGATTCATCCAATTCATTTTTACTTAAAGTAGATTCAAGTTGATCATAAACTAATTCGTCAATATGATTTACTTGTAAATCATTATCATCTCCAGGTTGCTTGCAAATGTTGAAAATATTCATCTCCAATGTCATGTTTTCAAATGATAGCTTCATCAGTCCATTCCTACAATTAATCAATGCGTTAGAGGTTGCAAGAAATGGACGTCCTAAAATAACAGGAAATGAATTACATGCTTCAACAGGTTCTGTGTCCAAAATAATAAAATCCACAAGATAAATGAATTTATTGACTTGTACTAACACATCTTTAATTATTCCTCTAGGCATTTTTACAGATCTATCGGCAAGTAAAAGAGATATAGAAGTGGGTTTTAACTCACCTACATTGAGACTCTGAAAAACTAAATATGGAAGTAAATTCACACTAGCACCAAGATCAAGTATGACTTTTTCAATTTTATGTTCTCCAATAAAGCAAGAAATTGTAGGACAACCAGGGTCTTTATATTTCAAAGCATTATTGTTTTGAAGAATGAAACTTACTTGTTCAGCTAGAAAGACTTTCTTTTTCACATTCAGTTTCCTCTTCACAGTGCATAGATCTTTCAAAAAATTTAGCATAGGAAGGAACCTGTTTAATAACATCCAGCAAAGGTATATTGATTCTTACCTGTTTGAAAATTTTAAAAATTTCAGAGTTGTGATTGACTTTCCTTTGTTTAGTCATGGCATGAGGAAATGGAAGTGCTGGTTGTGAATCAGTCGTTTCTTTGCAATTTTCAGATTTAACCCCTTCCTTACCCTCAGAGATTGACTCATCATCCTTCTCATAAGGTTCAAGAGAGGGTTTTTCAATAACCTTACCACTGCATAGAGTAGTGACTGATTTGACTTGATCCATGTGTTGGCTTCCAGAACTACTTGTATTTGTATTGTATTGCCCCTTGGGATTTTGTTGTGGTTGAGATGAAAAATTACCTTTCTATTGGAAACTGAGAGCAGATGTTAATTTTGCAAGAGTATCTTTAAAATCTGTCATGTTTTGAGCAAGTTGAGTATTGATTGTCTCTTACTTTTCAATGAATGCATGCAATGTTTTCTCAAGATTTCTTCTAAGAGGTGGAGCATAAAGAGGTGCATATCCATGAGAATTTTGGAAATTGTGGTGTGCTTGAAACGGTGGTTATGAAGTTTGTGCATTGTTATTCTCACTCTTCTAACTAAAATTTAGGTGATTTTTCCAACCAGGGTTGTATGTTTGGGAGTATGGGTTGTGGTTGGCCCTTTGAAAACTGTTTAAAGCATGGGCTTGTTCATGGGCCATTTGGAAACTGTTTAAAGCATGGGCTTGTTCATGGAGACATTCCTTAAAAGAAGGCAACATTGGACAATTGTTGATTGAGTGTTCATTTGTTTCATAGATTTAACACACAATGTTTTCAACATATTTCAATTGACCACTCTTTTTCAATTTTAGTGCCTCAACTTTTCTAGCTAAAGATGCAAACTTGGCTTGAAGGTCATGATCTTCCCTAAGGTTGTACATACCTCCACTAGATGTATGAGGTTAAGTTTTACTCGGTGCCTCATAAGTACCCGCGGTGTCCCAATTTTGAGCATTTTTAGATAACAAGTCTAAGTACTCCATTGCTTCATCAGGGTTTTTATTTTCAAAAGTTCCATTGCACATCAATTCAACCATTTGCCTATCTTTAGGTGTTAACCCTTCATAGAAATGTGAAACCAATCTCCATGTTTCAAAACCATGATGAGGGCAAGTACTAAGCAAGTCTCGATACCTATCCCAACATTGGTAAAATGTTTCTCCTGCTTTTTGAGTGAAAGTAGTGATTTGTCTTTTGAAAAAGTTTGTTTTGTGAGATGGAAAAAACTTCTTCAAAAACTGTTGTTGCATTTCATCCCAAGTACGACTGGATCCATGTTTTAGCTTTATCTTTTAATGAAAAAGGAAAAAGCTTTAATCTGATGGTGTTCATGCTACAATTTAAATTATTATATGTGTTGCAGACCTCCTCAAATTCCCTTAAATGCAAGTATGGATTTTCCAATTCTAAGTCATGAAAAGAAGGTAAAAGTTGAATAATGCCTGACTTAAAATTAAAATGAGATGCATCGGGAGAAAAAACTATGCATGATAGTGCACTTGTTCTTATGAGAGTCATGTGGTTTTTAAGTGTTCTAGCATGGTTATTCTCATTATTCTCATTATAAAGTGATTGATTATCTTCTTCGGTCATATTTTCTGAAAATGATGAGGATACCCTACAAAGTCTACCACTTGATGTAC
>NW_011502386.1:0-9391 GCF_000495115.2 Populus euphratica
TAGTTACTGTCAGTTGATGGAAGAGACGTTGGAAAAGGGAGAATACATCCTGTATATTCCAAAATTATCACATAAATAATTTCATTTTCATATCTTTGTCTTCATCCATTCGTACTTAAATATGTTTTTTATGTATTTTTTATCCTAAGATGTCAACCTAACGCAATCCATGTGAATCCACAGTAGCTTGTTTGAGGGGGTGAGGGAGAGGGTGTCATTGTTACACTTTGTGATCTTGACATTATCTTGCTTCATCTGAAATTCTAACATTTCCTATCCTCGACAGATTAAAAACTCGACAAAAACTTGCCACTCTACTAATTGCCTAGTAATAAAAACCATCGTTGTCATCAAGATCAAGAATTTTGTAAGATTTGAAAGGTTCTGCCTCATGCGTACATGGATTATAAAAACAGTATGACAGCAGCTTGTGGTGCTTGCTTACATGAATTGAAGTCCAGGTTTGCTCCCTGAAAAAGTCATCGCTTAAGGCGATACGCAGTGTGATTATTTTGACACTTGTGGATCAGAAATCTCAGGTTTTGACTCAGTATTTCTTTTTTTAATGCATTTTCTTTACCGTGACTGAATATGTAAGGAATCAAGATATCTTCATCCATATCAAAACATTCTTGAATAAATTGTAGCTCACCCACCCACATGATAAAACAGTGCATGCTCCATATTTTATAGTTATAAAACAATAGTAAATTTAGTACGTGGTAGTCCATTTTTTACCGTATACTTTTAGAACTCAGTATTTCTTAAGCAGTCAAAGATGAATAATCTATATCACCTCTGATCATGGAAATTTATATTCTTCATCAAACAATTCTTAACTTGGATTAGATCATGCAGAAGAAGGAGATCATAAATAGTATTCTACTAATTAATTTCCTGTTAGCTTGTGTTTAAAGGAATGTTTCTGAGTATATTATATTTAGTGATCAACATAAATAAATAAATAAAAATCGAAAAAACAGGAGAGCTTTCGGCATTTGATGATAAAGGTAGCATCGAATGTTTAAAAGATGAAAGCATGTATATAACGATAACTCACATAGGTGTTAAGCTGACGAATGAAGCTGGAGAAGTTGTTGTGCTTGAAGTATCTGGGTAAAGTGAGCTCTGAGAACTCAGCTGGAGACCATACTATAAACCCATCTCCGTCTGCATTCCAAGAAACAATTCTCTTGCCATGAGGATGATCGACAACTCCATCTGCACGACCTTCTTCTATCAAGTCATAGGTCTTGGATAAAAATGGAGCAGGACATTTTGTCTTCGGAGACTTGATGTTGCTTGAAGAACTGATCTTGCTTGTTGCGCCTGGATCAAGCTGCAGTAAATTGGCTGCCATGTTTTGGCTCAGCTAGATTTATGGAATCCGAGAGGTTTCTTATTAAATGGGGAGGCTTAATTTCTACTTGTAATATATATCATGATCAACACCCTCCAGGAAACCACCCTGGAAGGTGGACTGTTTCTTTTCCTATTATTTCTTTTAGATTTTTTTAGTCTTTTCTTACCTTTTTGTTTTCTTTAGGTGCATGCAACCTTCTTATATCGGAAGGCAACCATTCTTGGAGATCCCCTTCCTGTTACTTTGCTCTCAATTTCTTCCAAAAAAATAATAGTAGCAAGAATTTATGTCACTCGTTTTCTACATTGTAGACGTTACCCCTTCAAAAGTCAGTACATATATTCTGCTTTGAAAAAATAAATAAAAATAAATAAAAACATTGTGTAGCCAAACGATTGGAGTGGCCAAACTATAGTCTATACGGTGGAAATTCCAGCCTCTCTTTTTCTCCCCTTATAAAACAAAAAACAAAAGCCAAGTACTTTCACTTACTTGAACCTAATTTCTCCCATTCAGAGAGTAGCCCAAAGATTTCATTCTACGGAGCTGTGCTGTGGGGCTTTCGCAATTTTTTTTCAAGATAAGACAAAAGAAATAGGTTTCTGATTCTATTGATTGAAGAACGGATTCTACAATACTAATCAGATGGATAGCATTGGACGGATATGATTGGGGTGAATTAATTACCAATTATCATTAAGGTCAACCTACAAAACCAAAAGAAGGGCAGGGAACTTTGACCCTTCTTGGGAAGTGTCTGGCGAGCTTCTTTGTCTGCCTAATGCCATTATTGAATTGTAGGAGTTCATTGCATGATTGTAATCCCTTCATCCATCCAATCCCAATATCGAGAAACCATAGGATGCGACTAAAAAGTTTATATCAAGAGGCTGGTTGGTGATGTGTTTTGTACTGATGTTTTTCTTAAATGTTTTTTAATTATAAAATATATTTTTTCAATATTATTTTATCTTTAATATCATATATTAGAATTACTTAAAAGAATATAAAATGTTTTTTGAATTGAAAAAAAAATTATGGTAACTAATTTGGGTTGAAAGAAATAATATTCTTATAAATCTCATAATTTTAGTATAAATGATTTATTATTCCTTAAATAAAAAAATTAGATATGTTCCTCACTGTAAAAGGAAAAAGATTCCAAATAAAAGATGGAAAGAGATATGAATTGCGGATCAATTTTTAAATTCTCATCCGTCAATCAAGAATTTGAACAAAGAGTTGTTAGTTAGAATTTTAAATTTAAGTGTTTTTCTTATTATGTTGCTAATTGTTTTTTAATTGAAAGTATATTAAAATAATTTTTATATATATTTAATATAGAATATTAAAACTATCCTAAAAAACATATAAAAAATTAATTTAATATTTTTTTAAATAAAAAGTAATTTAAAATATATTTTAAAAAACAAATTAAAACGCAAAAATAAAAACTCTCTCTCTCTCTCACGCCATAATTAATGTTAGAATCTTCCTGAGGGTAGCAAACTCGATTTGACTACTGATGTGGTTAGGTGTTGACTGATGCAAAAGGTGATTTCATTGTATGGAATTGCGGTATACATTGTTTTTTTTTCAAAAAAAATAAATAAATAAAATATATATATATATATTAAAATAATTTTTTTTATTTTTAACATTAAATTATGAAAACAATTAAAAATATTAAAATATCAATTTTTTTTAAAAAAAAAAAAACAGATTTAATTTCAATTCCAAACCAGCACGAAAGAAAGAATTCATTGCTTTTCCCTTTCTCTTTTTCATCGAATCGTTGTCATGTCGGGAGAAAGACCAAATAATTTTTATATTGATTTTATCATTAAAATTTCAAAAATCCTCAATTAAAAAGTGCATCATTTTAAAAAAAGTTTAACTTTTTTTTAAGTGGTTAATTAAAAAATTAAAATATTTTAGTGGTAAAATTGATAAAAAAAAAAAGAGGGTGTGGGTTAAATTTAAAATTAATACTATTCAAATAGTTTGATGACATATTTAATATTAGTCTTCTAATATCTTATACAATAAGGTTTATCTTTTATTGTCAGATTAGCCAAGTAGGAGCTTTAATATAGCTCTTCAAAACTAATCTAAAGTATTAAAACAATTATAGAAATATACTAGTTGTTATTCCATTTTTAATCTACTCAACATTAATTTTTTATTTAACAATTCAATAATAAAAATATCCTTAAAATAACTTGCTAATCAACCAAAATTAAATTTTCTATTTCAATGTCCTGAAAACATAAGAATTAAAAACATATTTATTTTGCTTTAATTTTTTTGATATTTTGATGTGTTGATATTAAAAATAATTTTAAAAATAAAAAAATATTTATTAATATATATTTATAAATAAAAAATATTTTAAAAATAATTACAACTATATTCTCGAAACATTAAAAAAAAAAAAAACCTGAGTTGAGAAGTCCAAGTAAGTCCAAGTAAGGGCAGGGCAGGATTGGACATCTCCTGTCAGCTAGAATCACATGTTCGCCATCTCATGTTATTTTGCCTGGTCCTCACATATCTGACCTTTAAACAGATGCTTTAGGCCTCGTGATGGTGGATGCGGCATATCATTACATATATTTAATATAATTATCACAATATATTATGTGCAAAGTATTTAGAAATACAAACTATTTTATGGAAAGAGACATGTCCTAGAAAAAAAATATTCTGGCACGCAATATTTTTATACAAAACCATTGCTTGACGCTACGATACAAGTTAAAATAATTTTTTTAAAATTTCAAAAAATAAATTCATAAGTTTTGTTAATATATTTTTTTAAAAGAATTAGTTATGAATTCAAAATCTACTATATATTAATTTTTTTGTATATAAAACAATTGATATAGTGACAATATACAATATTTTTATTAATATTTAGATGGTAATATATTAAATTCACCTAAGTTGATCTATAAAATCTAGGACATAATTCTATAAAAAATAAATTATAAAATTCAATTATTAATTAATTTAATTTTAAAAAATATAAAATATAAAAAACAATACTTAATTAAAAAATCAAAATGAATTCAAGATAACAAGTTAAACTTGGTCATGCATGTTATCAAATTTAATAATTTTTTCATCCCTCTTGTTATTTTTCATTTAATATATTATAATAAAATACACTAAAAAAAAATTGATAGCAAAAGCAAGCCTAATTTTTTTTATAAGTAGAATAACAAAAAGAGGGATTTGCATTTTAATTGAGATAAAAAATAGATAATGGATGACAAATGTTGATATTGTATTTTTTAAAAAAAATATGGGATTAAAAATGTATTAAATCATAAAAAAAAAAAAAAAGCAAGTCGGCTGCGTTTAGGCATGTGCACCTGGAACATTAATAATAGGCCTGGCTAGCAACAAGGCCTCTTAATTTTTTAAAAAAATAAAAAAATAAAAGTGAGGATGACACGTCGTAGTGTTTTCTATGCTTTTTTAGGCTATAAAAAATGTGAGGCCCCAGGACCAAAGCATGATTGTTCACTCATGGATTTTATTTTTCCACGTTAGCATAGTAGCAAAAAATATTCCCAAACTATCAAACATTTTCCAATATAGCACCGCCCATGCAGTCACGCAAGCACTGTATCAGCGGCCTGTTGATATAAGCTTGATGTCCATGCACGACTGCTCAAACTGAGATTTCAAAACCATTTCCCCCTCTTTTCCCCCCTTATTTCTCTCTTCCTCTTCCTTCTCCTTCCTCCTTAACGTCACCCGCAGTCTCTACCTCTCAATCTCCCTCTTCATCGTGAAAAAAACTATCTCCACCATTGTTTCTCTCTCCATTTCTCCACCCGCAACATCAAGTCTTTCTCGCCACCAGCACCACCCACAGGAGTGCAGGACCTTTGTTTAAGCAATTTGAAGTATAATTCACCTCCTTCCTCAATTATATGGGAAATTTTTAATTTTTAATATATTTATTTTATGCATTAATATGTGATACTTACATTGTTCTTCGACAAATTGATGATAAGAGTTTCATAGTTGTTCATAAAGTGCAATGATTTATGGCTAAAAGTGAAATGCCTTATTTCGTCATTATTAAGGTACATTACTATGATCAGATAATGTGATAGTTTGAAGTGCATTAATATATCTGTAATGATTTTAACATGATTTATAATGTATATTAATAGTTGAGATTAAAGGGATAATGATTAATAAGTGGTTCATATAAAATATATTAACATTTGACATGCAAGAAGAGATTATATATTTTCAAAATAGTATTTATCTATTGAGTTAGATTTCTACATTTTCTGGTATATAAATAAAATAAGGTGATCCATAACATTATTATATAAGCATACTTCAAGATATTTATATTATTTTCCGCTCACGTCAGCTAATATGTAATCCAAATAATTATGAAACTCATGCATTAAGATATAATAAATTGGTATGAATTAGTATTTCTTTAACATATAATAAAAATCTTATTTATATATTATAAATGATGATATATTCTTTTATTATATATTATACGAATTTTTTAATACGTGAGGGTTGGAGAATCATGATCGCAGTTCATGATGTTGTGCCTGATGCATTCAATACGTGGTTTTCATCATATTATTCCTTACTTGACAAGGTTAAAGAGGCTTAATATTTGGACATTTCAATGGAGAAGAATAAGATTGTTTATCGTGCACCATATTAGATATAGTTAATTTATTAGATGTAATTACATCACACAATCAAATTGAGATTGTTTATTGTAATAAATTATTTGATTTAATAATTGAGTTAAATGACTTGATATGAAATTATAATTTGTGTTGAATTGGATACGTTGAATCTGCTGTGATTGGTGTTGACGAAAACTTGTGGGTTTAGTTGCTTTTTTTAAAGCGTTGAGAAGCGCACTGGAACTGGATTATTCAAGGGTGGCTAACATTTCTTTTTCTTCTTTTTCCAACTTTTTGACTAAAACTATAGATATCATCAAGGACAGGGCTGAAAAACAAATTCTCTGTAGGGGTCGGTCTTGTGTCTGCCACTAATTGCACGGGCTGTGCTATATTGGGAAATGTTTTCCCAAGCTAGTTTGGAAGGTATTTTTTGCGTGAGAAAAAATACTCTTCACTTGTGGCCTGGTTGCAAGGATATGTATGGTCTGCAAACCTCATCATTTATTCTTGGTTTAGTCCATTTTCAAATCAATTCATCGGTATTTTCTTCGCGGCTTCTTACACTGAAGTTCATGCCTCAAATTTTGGTTGCACATTGGAGTTGTGGACACCAGCAATCAACTAATTATCAAGAGAGACAACCGTCATAGGTTCATTTGTGATCGTATGCCTCCATACATGTTTAAATATTTAGACTGTGGTCAGTGATTTTAGTTAAAAAATACATTAAATAATATTATTTTTATTTTTTAAAATTTATTTTTAGTATCAGCATATTGAAACAATTCAAAAACATAAAATAAATAAATTTTAACAAACTTTTATTTGAACCACAATGGGGGTAAGACATCGAATTCCAAAGAAACTACATCCCTTTGGGGAAAAAAAAGGCATGTAGATGTTCAAAAAAAAAACAAGGTAAATGGAAAAGGAAGGTACACATACAAGACTTGGAACATATAGAAGAAGTAGCAAAGATCAGTAAGTCAAAAGCTTTTATTAGTTTATTTCAAACACGCAAAAGAGCTTCAACATCATCAATTTACATAATATTAATACCTTTCATTTTCCAAGACCCTGTATGCAAACGACATTCATTCTAGTAGTGGAGTTTGTCGCCATATCTAACTCCAAGTAGATCTCAGCACCTCTTGTAGAACCCAAGGCGATCCTCATTTGACCATCCCTCAACACATCCAACGCCACCATTGATGATATTTGTTTATCACACCGTAAGTAGCCTGGAACCCTACAAACATGGTTGTTAAAATCACGATTTTAACACGGCACGGAAAGTACTAAATAAACTCCGATAGTAAAAACGGATCGTAAAATCGTAAAATCGTAAGGAATTTTAAAATACATAAAAAAAAATTCATGCTTCAAATAATTCAGTCCTATAATACTGAAATGACATTCAATTCAATCAAATTCAAGAATTTTTAGTCCAATTTTCATCCCATTAATTCAGTCCAATTAATTTAGTCCTATAATACTGAAATGACATTAAATTCAGTCCAATTCAATATTTTTCAATCCAATTTTTATCTCATTAATTTAATTCAATTCAGTCCTATAATATTGAAATGACATTCAATTTAGTCCAATTCAACAGTTTTCAGTTCAATTTTCACCCGAGTAATATTTAGTCCAATTTAGTCAAGATATATAGTATATACTGTGGCATTCAATTCAACAATTTTCTCACCCGATCAATTCCATTCAATTCAACATTATACATATACAAATTACAGGACTGAGCAAAATGAATTACAGGGCAAAATACAAATCTATTAGAAGATTTTGAAGGCAAAATGAACAGGGCAAAATGCAAATCTTTATTACTGGACAATTAAACTCAACACTTAACAGGGCAAAATACAAATCTATTATAGGGGCAAAATCTACTACTGCAGTGATGATGATGAAGGCAAAATGAACTTACGGTGTCGCCCGCTGCTGTTGAAGATGATGATGATGAGCTAAACGGCTGCTTGTGAAGAGGCCCGATGTCGCCTGCTGCTGTTGAAGATGGGAAAGAAAGGAGATCGTTGCCGGCGTGCTGCTGTTAATAAAGATTGCAGAGGAAGCCCGAAGCCGTGAGCTGTTAAGGAGATTGTCGTCGGCCCGTCGCTGTTAAAATCATGATAAACAGAAAAGGAAGTAATGTTCAACCTCATATTTTGTGAGAAAAAACGTGAGAAAAGGAAGTAATGCAGAGGAATGAATATTGAATAATGGAAAAGCTTTTACAAGAAGCACATGAAGAATTCAAACCTTAATTTCAATTTTTATTCAAGAAGCACTTCAATTTCAGAGACTGCAGTAGAGGTCTTTAAACATGCCAATCTTGGTTCATGTGTTGTCGCGACCGTGAGCACTAAGGAAAAAGAAGGAGTAAAAACTGGAATCATTGGACCGTAAGCACTGTCATTGACCGCTTTTATGGAGGATGGAGATCGCTGTCGCCGTTGTTATGGTTGCCGATTAGGGATTTGTTCAGCTGGGAAACTTGGGAAGAGTATTTTGCGCTTTGTGATTTGTGAAGATTAAAGACAATGAATTAATTCACTGAAGTGAAGAGAGTCACGTGAGTCTGTGACTGTGCAAAAAAAATGCAATAGGTGCTTGACAGCTGGACAAGAGAGGAGGATTTTATTTCAGCACCTCATTTTGGCATAATCGCAAAATCAGTCCTGAAATCGCGATTTTGCGTGATTTCATCCGATTTTTGCGATTTAACCCGATTTTACCCATTTTCGATTTTTTCAAGCGATTCAACACGTAAAGCATGTTTTGACTCGTAAAATCGTACGATTTTACGAGTCAAAACGCGATTTTAACAACCTTGCCTACAAGCCTTCAAGTATGCGTTTCTTGGAGTCCAATTTCCAGTGATAACAACGTGACACGAGGGCTTTGGGGATTGTGAGGTCATCTAACACCCGAGTGGTGTCTTGGAGGAAATGTCTGGATCATCGGATCAACAAGTTCTGGTTCTTGTAATAGATTCAACTCATTGGCCGTACGTAATTACCGTTCCTACAATGATGTTTTGAAGGATTAGTGCGTTTTAATTTCCTTTTATTCAAAATACTTAACCCTATTCAATAAGATAAAAGATTCCTATATAACCTGTGAACAAATTTAAGTGGCGGCCAATAATAAGTTGTAGGTCTGTAGCTCAACTGACAACTCTTCTCACAAGAGGCTTTGCGTTCCAAGTTCGTTGCAGAAGAACAAATTGAATGGCAAAATATTGCTGTAGTCATGGCAGAGGAGTTACCATGTGAGTTGGACTGGACCTTGGTCCAAGTATTGCTTGCTCTCAACACATTGATTC
>NW_011502386.1:16094-21178 GCF_000495115.2 Populus euphratica
TGTTATTTTTCCTATAGTATTACATTAAGAATAATAGGTTGCAAGTACAAAATTAACTCATTTAAAAATATAAAAACATATTAATACCGTGCACATAATAATAAGATTTGTTTTTCATGAGAAGTTTCTAACCTGGATTTTGCTCGCATTATTTTTTTTTTTTAAAAAAAAACTATTCTCATTAGTGAGAAACCATGTGATTTGCAAAGAAATGATTTAGGCACAAAAAGTAGCCTGCTGGAGTCACGTGAGGGTAAAAGCTCCAATCTAGAAGGCCATTTATCAAGAAGTGGACTGGCCAGTTGTAAGTTAGGTATGCAGCACAGGCTAGGTGAGGTCTCGCATGCCACGTAGTAGTTAGCAACTTTGCAGTGCAAGGCAAGCACGAGGGAACATGAAGGACAGATCTGAGTTACAATTTCTCTATCCTTAGCGTGACACATCACTATACATACTGCTCGGTTATTAAGTAAAAAAAAATAAAAAACGTGTGTGATGAGTTCAACTCATATTGTGCACCATTTTATTATTGTTCAAATTTTTTATTAATTTGGTGTTTAAAATTTTTTTTGGCTGTGATTGCACTTTTTTTTGGCTATATTCAAGGAAAATTAAATAAAATTTGTTAATTAAGAATAAAATTAAAAGATAATAAACCAAGTAAAAAAAATATCATAAATAGATAATAGATTCAAAATTCATTCAAAAAGTTTAATCTAGTTCTTGTAGTATAAAGCTTGTATATATTTAGTATCTTAATATTTTTTGAATTAAATTTTGGTATAAATTTTAATTCTTATTACTTTTTAGTTTTTCATTTGAGGGATGAAAAAGAAAATTTGTTTGATTTTAATGATAAAAAAATATTATTTTATTTTTTCTGAAGTTATTATTAGATAATGTATTTGTTTTTTATGGGTTGAAATTTACTTAGAAAAATCATTAATATTTTAACCAGAAATGTTTATCTTATTTTATTTGAAGTGTTTTATTTTAAGAATGAATACATACATGTGCATTTTTTTTTAAGACATAATTATAAAGGAAGTGATATGGTGCTTGGGGAAATTATTACTTGTGTTCTGGATATGGTGATTATTGGTCTAGATGATTATGTCAAGTTTAAGAAATATCTGTTTTAAGTGTACATGGTTGTTAATGGATGACTTGTGATATTTTAAATATAAAGAAAATTTTACTGAGATTTCAGTAAAAAAAATATTTTTTGTTGGAATATCACATTATTTTCAAGTTGAGGTTGTTATAAATTCCTTACTAGTTAAAGAATCTTAAATTCAATCCCAAGTTCATAATAAATTATATATATATATAAAAAATACATCTTAAAAAGTTATTTTACAATAAACTCACACCTCATTCCGAGCTTAAAATCTAATTTTCTTAGGTCCTCTCCTTTCAAAAATTTAAGATATTTTTTAATTCAATTTTAAATTTGTTTCTTTCTTATATATAGAATATAAACTTGTAGAGTATTTTGGTTTCTCTTAAATAAGTTAACTAAAAAAAATTAAAATTAATTTATCATTCATCTAAAATTTATTTAAATTATAGTAATGTTTTGTTTTAAAGAATTTATTATAAATATTAAATTTTAATAATCTTTCAACCTAAAAAATGAGAGAGCGACCTCGAATATATCCATTAGCCATGATTTTAACAAAATTCCAATATCAACAACTATACCCTACCCATATATTTATTATTTTTTTATTTGAGATAAAACTTTGTTGTAATATGCTGGTCATTGTAACAACCAAATTATCAAAGCAGGTCGATGAAGCACTATTGGCCAAACACAAGCACAACTTAGAAATTCAATTCTCTACACTTCCCTGAACGTCCATTCTCCTGAAATTCTTTCATTTCACAAGATAGTGTTCTTTTGAGATTGTTGAAATAGTTAATTTTTAAAATATTTTTTATTTAAAAATATATTAAAATAATATTTATTTTTTATTTTTTAAAATATATTTTTAACATACATAAGAAAAATAAAATTTGACTAACCTCCATTTAAGCTGCAATTAAAGAAATTAATTCGTGATATTAGTGGGCTTATCTTGGGTTAAGATTCCAAACTTCTGGATAATTATTGCATCCGTAGCCACAAAATCAAATATTTACCTTTCTATGCTTAATTTATCACTAAGTTCCAACGATTGCTTTCTCGGACTAATTCAAGGTGAGGTTGGTAGCTTGTCAACCACTACTTAGTTACTGTTGTGTTTTTGACAAATCTAGTTTGAATTCCAATATTTTTTGTCGGACAAAGCCAACTTCTCCTCGACAACCCCATCGCTTTAAAATGTTAAAATCGTATGAACCCTTTAACTTTTTATTTTTATAGTTTGAAAGTACTTTTATAAAAAATTAAATTAAATTATTTAAAAATTAATATTTTTTTAGTTTTTTATATTATTTTGATATATTAATATTTCAAATATTTTTTAAAATTATTATTTTAATGAATTTATAAATAAAAAAAATTATAAAAAAAATATTATTATATTTTCAAATACTTCCTTGCAATTATAAAAAAATTATTATTATATTTTCAAATACTTCCTTGCATGATCAGCAATATGTTAACTTATTTGGATATGAAAAAGGATAAGATATTTTAAAAATAAAAATATGTCTTTTCTCTCTACATGTCTTATTTCTTCTCAGATTCAAAATCCTAAATAATTAAAACACCAAATCTCTATATCTTCGTACTTTATCTGAGATAAAACATCCAAAACTAAAAATTCTTTCTTCAAGCTTCCTAAAATCTACCTCCCTTCATATTACTTTTTCTCCATTACTATCTCTTCACCTCATTGCCATCTTCTAATAATCTTTGTTATCACTATTAATATTTGATTTTTGGCCGGAAGGGTTGCATGAAGTAGTAATTGTAGTTGTTGTTTTATGGGTTTGTGTTTGCAGGTATGCTTTGAATTTATTGGTAGCAAGGTTCATGGGAGTGATAGATGAAGATTATGATGATAGTGGTGGTCGACAAATGTTAGGGATTGTTGAAAATGAAGTTGAATATATTTTTAGAGAGGCTATCAAATAAAATTTTTTGTTGTGGCTTTGATAATTATAACTAAATTAAAACTTTTAGAGAATCAATATAAATTTTTTTTTAGAGTTTTATCTAATAACTTGATATGATTATTTTGTTGGGTTTTTTAAAAACATATAAATACAGTAAAAGCAGTAAATTTAAGAGTTTCAAGGATTTTGTTACGTAGATTATTTGAAGATTAACTGTTTTTTTTGTTTTGAATAATTACTTCAAGATTAAGTTTTCACAAACCACAAGTAATTCAAGTGTCTAACTTTTAACTGTAATCCATACAAATCACTTACGAGAAATCTCTTAAACTCTTACAAAAGAGAGGAGTTGCTATGTTTTTTAGTGCTAGTTCTTTTCTTTTGTATTTTTAAATATAAATAAGTTTTAAAAATGTATTTAGTTAAATATGTACTTGATTTTGTTTAAGCTCTAGAATTGAAATCCCTTGCATTAATTATAATCTAGTTTTCAATTTCTAAAACTTATTTACAATTAAGTCACACTTGATTCATCATACTAGTCTACTAGTTTAATTTATGACTGATGATTATTATGCGTGTAACTCATTAGGTTTGCTAATATATTAACACAAATATAAATTACAATCCTAAATAAAATAGAATTAAATAAATAAATAAAATTGATTTTATCAATTAAATAATTGATTGATTTGTATTTGAAGATCAAATACAATATCTACCCACGTGTACTAATCTACTAATCCCTTTAATACTATGAAAGTTATAAGTAATTTGACTTAACCTTTCAATCTTAGTGTAATAATTATCCTTTTATCAACAATGTTTTGATTTAGATATTATAATATGAAGTGTGTCTACACTATTAAATCATGTTTGTTGTTAACAGTTAATACCATGATTATAGTTATATGAATAGATTTAAAACTTTTTTTAAAATTTTACTTCACCTCATACAAAGATTTACAATCCATACTATTTAAAAATAAATATTTTTTTTTTCTAATTCATGTAGGGTGATGTATCTTCTTTTGACTGCTTAAACACCTTCATATAGTTTGTGTTATACTCAATATGTGTTTATTTGTTACCCTTTTACCAAGATAACATGTAGCAGAATCAAAGTATAATATTCCTTGTATAAAATAATTTAATGATCTCAAGACTAGTAATCACTTAGATAACCGTTACGTGAGTCGTTTTCTAGATACAAGTGATCTTTTTGTATGAGATTCACTTGCTGGTTAGATCAATATACTTGTCATTTAATAAATATTTACATATTAATTTTTAGTATCTCTTATATTTTGACCTATGAGAATAATTGTTTCATTTCATAAAAATAAGAGCATAAAATAGATTAATATCAACAATTCTAATTAATATTTAATTCTAATAGAGTATAGACCACGAATATTGAATAACAATATTTTGATGCAATAAAAATATCATAACTATAACAATTTTATAATTTTTTTTACAAAATATTTTTATTCTTAAAACTTTATCTTTAATCTATATTCATCAATTAAATATTTAATGAATATTAAAGATAAATAAAGATTTGTTGAAAAATAAATATGTTTACATAAACAACGTCAATATCATGTGTGACTAACTTGTCGACTACATAGTATTTACACTGACATGTTTAATATAGTATCGAAGTTTTAATGATCAAATAATCATGAATTTAATTTTTATCATCTTTATTTTTTTAATTAAAATAAAAAATAAAATAAAAAACAGTAAAGAATTTATGTAAACTTTAAATTTAAATGACTTTTGATTGAGAAAATATGTTAGAAAGTTAATATAAAAATAACATGATTCTTAACCGAAATTTTAGATTAAGATTATTTTTTTACAAGAAGAAAGTTAAAGTGCATATGCCAATGGCACTTGTCTTGGTGAAATTTTATAGGTGTCACACCTAGTTGTTGCAAAGAAAATAGATTTAAAATAGTTGACTTGGCTGCAAGGTGATAAAAACTAATGATGAATTAGAAAAAAATTGG
>NW_011502362.1:0-21579 GCF_000495115.2 Populus euphratica
ATCGGGTCGGGTCGATTTTCCTCGAGGTACACACTTGGGCCCCTTATGCATACCGGTAACAAATAGGCCAGATAATTTTTAGAGAGCGATAGATTTAAAAAAAAAAATTAAATTATTTTAAGGCGGAAGAGTAGAATTTAAGACAAGCTGTCTCCTCCGGTCAATTATTTTTAGCATAAAAATTATCAAAAAAATTAACATTAAGTAATATTAGGTCTATATATAAAGTTAGGTTTATCTGTAAAATTAGATTTAAGAGTTTTAAATTTCATTGCAATGATAAATTTCAAATTAATATTTATAGTATTAATTATAATACTAATAGTAATATTTATAATATTAATAATAATATCAACCTTGTCTGACTTAAGTTCTGATAGTTTTTTATCAAATAAAATTAAATTTATAGTTTTTCTTTGATAATAATAATATTTTTTAAAAAATTATTAATGATAATGATGATAACAATAATAATAACAATAACAATAACACTAATAAAAATAATACTAATAATTATAAACTCGGGTTTGGCGTCCTGGTCGGACCTAAGTTTTTGGGGTCTAGTTCTCCTAATAATAATAAAAATAATAATATTAAACTTATTTGATTTAAGTTTTTATAGTTTTTAATTTCTTCAAGTCAGATTTATGATTTTTTTTCAATAGTAATAATATTTTTTTTAAAATTTAATAATAATAAAAATACTAAGAATAAGAATAACACTAATAATAATAATAATAATTTTTTATTTTACCCTTCAAATTAAATCTATGTTTTTTTCAATAATAATATTACTTTTTTCAAATTTATTAATAATTATATTAATAATATTGACAATATTAATATTTACAATATTAATCATAATATTAAACATGTTTGACCCAAGTTCTTATAGTTTTAAATTTTACTTTTCAAATCAAATTTATGGTTGTTTTTCAATATTAATAATAAAATTTTTTATTAATAATTACTTTTTCCAAATTTATTAATAATTATATTTTTTTATTTTTTAGTAATGCATGAAAGAAAAACAAATTTACATTGAGTCACCAGACTTTTATTGGACATGATACTTCCCATTAAATAAATCCCGCTATGAAGAGACTCCCACTTAGTGTGATGACTATTAACTCAATGCACCAGCGTTGAGAATGAGTGCTTGTGACTTCAATGCTTATTTATGAGTGGCTCCTAGCAATTCATGGTTATCAAAATCATTGCTAAATTAGCAACTTATAATTGTTAGAATCACGGCCAGAAAACTAGTAGTGATCTTATCTGTATAATACAGTATTGACTTTTTCCAAGGTATTTATATAAATTAAAAGATTAAAATACTATAAATTATTCATATTTTTTATTAAAAAAAACAGTAACACCTCTCATATACGGGAATACTATTCAAATTCTGATTACTTACAAATACATATGGATATAAATTTGGTTGCCATAAACTAGTTGATTTTATTCCATTTTTGAAGTGTTGAATTCGAAGAAAATAAAAAATAAAAAATATTGTTACAATACATGCATGAACATTCTATTATACGACACCAAGTTAAGCAATTGCTAGAAATTTTGGTCATTCAAAAATATTCTGTTGAACATAAAAAAATATAAAATATAAAATATTGCTATAATACATGTGTGAACGTTCTATAATGTGACACCAAATTAAGCAATTGCTAGGAATCTTGGTCATTTAAAAAACTTCAGTGAACATTCTATATATATTTATATATATCCTACTTATCTAATCTTTACTTTTTAACTAGAATTTTACTTTATAAACAGCAAAGCTTCTTTTCTGTAATTTTTTTTAATATATACAATTATTATCATAATAATATTATATTGTATATCCTATAAAAATCAATCTAAATTTATAACTTAAACTTGTAATTGATAAAGACAAGTAACCTAAACTTAAGTATAGATAATTATATGTCCAATAAGCATTGGAGAGGGCAGTTGTTTCTGCTCGGATAATATGATAAACATGAGTGAGTTTTGGTCTCTAAAATTGATGCTTACAGCTCAACAGTAGTTGTGCCATATTTAAGTTTTCTCGACCTTAAAAATTTCAAATATGATTGGAAGAATAAGTTAAAACAACAACAAAGTTTTAAACCATTTTTTCTTGCTCTTAGAACAGTTTGTTGTTCTAATACATCATTTAAATACAACAAAATTATTCTTATATGAAAAAATTCCAACAATTATTAAGAATAAAAAAATAAAAAACACAAATATAATGCAAAAAACACACACAAAAAAAAACCTTACCTTAATTCCACTATAAGCGAAGCTGAGAAGATAAAAAAACAAATAACAAAAACAAAGAAGAGAGAGACATTAATTTAAAAAAAAAAAGTAAAAATGAGAAGAAACAAGGAAAGGAGAAGAGAAGGACATATCTGATAGCATGGAGAAGAAGTGCAGAGAAGGAATTAAGAAGGAGAGAGACATTTTCATTTTTTACAAAAGAGAAAGAGAGATGAAGAAAAAGGTTATGAATTAGGGATTTTGATCTTCTAATTTGAGGCTTTTTTACATATGATTTTACTAAAAAATAATTAAATATTAATATTTTTAATATTTTAATCTGTGTTTTTATCTATTTAATTAAAAATTTTAATTTAATAAAAAATTTCAAAAACCAATGACTTTTCAGTCCATCAGTTATTGCAATGAATAGTAATTAATAATGTCATTAAGAAGTGAACAATTTCAAAATTCTCTAGAATATACCAATGGATATAATTCGTCAATCATGTCATATGTAAAGAACACAATGAACAATGTCATTGAGAAGTGAACAACTCCAAATCTCTCTAGAATATACTGATGGACATAATCCATCGGTGTACCTGTTGATATTTTACAGTTTGTTAGTAATTTTATCTGTATAAAATAATTTTTGTGGTTAGATTATATCTGTATTTCTTATCTATTGATCCTACAAATACTTAAAATCACAACAGCACACAACATGATAAAACCAGTTCTGTGTATAATAATAAAATCATAAAAAAAAAATGTTTTTTTATGATGTAATCATAAATTTATGTCACTGTCATTATATTAAAGTTAGTTTTATCCAGAAATATTACATTATAGTTCATTTTATTACACATTTGAGTTGTGCACTTTAATCAGAATTGTCTTTTTTCTTTTTTAATTTCGTCTTCATCATTATTATCTCCATCACAATCTTCAACATTGATTTCATCGATATCATCATCTTCATTGACTTCTATATGTACGCAGGTTCTCAAAACATCAAACATCAACAAAAGTTTCTCAACGATACAAAATTTTGAATTTTCTTAATAGTCGGGAGACAAAGCGTCTCGATATGGATCAACTCACTCATTAAGTTGAAAGATATAATCTCCCACGTTTACTTTATCATTAACATCTTAATCCAAACCTTTTAATCTCATGGTCAAGCAACTCCTAACAAAGTAGATAATAACCTAAAAGGCTAAAAATCAAGTTTGGTAGAACCTTGACCGAGATCTAACCCTGTATCTAAGAATCGAATGTATTGGAAAAAAACTTGAGCCCAGAGATAACCTTGTTTATATGAACATTAAGTATGGGAATAATGTCACAAAGCTAATTAATTTTTGATAAGTTAGTGTACGATATTTGTCGCTGCAAATAAAAGTTGTTTTTCTCACAAACAAATAAAAGAAAAACTTACATTTATGCTCCAACTTGCTAGTGAAATTTATAGCTAAAAAAACATAATATATTCTCCTCTAACTAACCCTAATGGATTTTTTTAGGTTGCAAGCTAATGAACCTAAACTAGTAATCAACTAACATGAGTCCAATAATGAAATAAACTCTTAAACAATGTTTAATGAGTCAGAACAAACCCAAATTAAAAATATTATTCAAAATTAAATAAATAAATAAAATAAGATAATAAAAACAAAATCTTCATACCAAAATTCCTCCATATAACCTGAATCTTTATTTTTTGCATATTCTTAGTAGATTTTTAGTCCTGACTTCAAACACGCCATTCTCTTTCTAGGATGTTTGGTAGTGTGCGAGTTCATCTTTCTTACCAATTCAGTATTAGCTACATTAGTGTAATAACCATCATCTATAATTAAGCTACATACCTTATCATGAACATGTTATCTCATGTGGAATATGTTATCCCTCTGACCTTCTGAATCATCTACCTTGGTATGTATATTTAGTGTTTTCCTCACCATAAGTGCCTCTTCCTTAACTGAATACTCAACATAAACATCATCAACATCCTTTAATAGTTGCATCTTTTCTTCATCCCTCCTATTGGTCTCAACCTTATTATTAGCTTTCATAATTATAACTTTTTTGTTTGGACAATGTGAAGCAAAATGACCAACAATTAGACAACAAAAGCATTTAATGTCATGGTTACGAGAAGTAGGAGTAACATTGTTACCTTTAATAATGATCGAGGTGTCTTTCTTCTCTCTAGGGTATTTGACCTTGCCTTCTACATTTTTATATGATGGACTACCCCTAGCGTTAACCTTCTAATTAGGTTTCCAAGGTTTTGGAGATCATAATGGTTGGATTTTATAAATGGTACCCTTTCATTTAAGTTGTTTCTCCACCTTCACAATTATATGCACCATCTCTTCTAACTCCATATAATAATACAACTCCATAATATGAGTTGTATCATAATAAAGGTCATTCATAAATCTAGCCATATTAGTCTCCCTATCCTTCTCAATATTAGATCAAATCATAACAAGTTCTATCTTTTTAAAGTATTTATTAACATTCATTGTACCTTGACTCAAGCTCTACAATCTTTGATATAATTCTTTATAAAAATGGCTATACATAAATATCCTCATCATAAAGGATTTCATCTCATCTCAAGTATCAACCTACCTCTCATAATTTCTCATTTGGTTTGTCATTAACTGATCCCACCATAGCATTGGTGGATAAGACACCCGAGGCTGCACGCCAATTGATCTCAAACATGGCAGCCAACTCAAAACAGTTTGGCACTCGTGGAGACTTCTCCAACAAACGAGTAAATGAGGTAAGTATTTCTAACATTGAGAATAAAGTTAATGATCTTACTTCTCTTGTGTGTTCTTTGGCTTGTGGAAATGTGCAGCAGGTGAAAGTTTGTAGCATATGCTCCTTACAAGGACATGCTTCGGATATGTGCCCAACAATGCAAGAAGATTATATTGAACAAGCTCATGCAATTGATGGAGCATTCAACGGACAGCTCCAGCGTAAATATGATCCCTTTTCCAACACGTACAATCCCGGATGGAGAGATCATCCCAACTTACGCTATGACAACCCATCCCAACAAGGCAATCAAGGCCTTGTAAAATGTAAAATTTTATAGGAGAGATCTTCCTATAAAATTTTGGCTCGTTTTGATATATAGTTTGAGAGATATACTCGATCTCACAAAACTAGTAAGTAGACATTTTAAAGAAAAATTTAGACCTGACTTGGTTCGTATCACATCCTGAAGAACATAAACACGACCTTTATGTTTGGTTTTTACTATGGATAACCAATTAACTCTCAAACAATTCTTTTTAAATGAAAGAGTGTATATGTAATAAACTTGTTAGCATTCCTTGACGACATCATTGACATTGTAGAGTCTAGCATTTGTATTAATTTTGACCAAACCCTTATGGGGATCTAATATGATTCGTGTATAAATGGTATCATACCAATATCATTTGAATATAAAAACTCTATTCTGTTTGCTATGATATTGCATTTCAATAACTTCTTTTAACTTCTTATAACAGTTAACTTCAAACTCATTAGAAGTAGATACCTTAAAATATACTCCACTATTATATGTTTTTCTACCCTAACCATACTCTTCAATATGAAAAACATGTTCATTGATGAAATACCTTCTATATCACTTCACATTTCTTTCAGGACATAAACTTGTAAATTTAAAATCACACTAACATTCCCACATAAGTGATAAACCTTGTACAATTACAACCATTAATAGTTAACAAAAAATATGTAATGAAATTAAGTATCTTGAAATATAAAAATAATTAAACAGTCCCTATATGTGATATGAACCACATGAAAAAGTGTTTATCTTGTAATCAAAAGATTTGGGATTTAGTCAGTTATGAGTTTTTGGAATAGTAAAAATTGATGATGTTGCTTACAAAAAATTCAACAATGTATTAATTTATGATATCATAAGAGATAAATTATTTGAAATTAATGACATGTTAATTATTATACATAAATTATTTGAAATTAACGACATGTTAATTATTATACTAACTAAATAAAAGGTTTCTTTTCATCGCAGTTAAATAACATATAATTATATTCCTATTTGAATTCCATTTTTATCAAACATCTTCCTTTCATAATATTTTTTGGTATAGGTTGTCTAGGATAGGAGAATATTAACAAGTTCTCACTTGAAGATACTTCTTCACCGTCATCATGTCTTAGAATGCAGTTTATTTTTGTTCTCAAATGAGACTTGAAATAGTATAAGATCAATGTTAAGATTTCTTTAATAATATAAGCCTCACATATCAAAACCTCAACATGTGTCTTGTTTTTTACTTTTCTCTTGAGGTTTAATAAGTATCTATATAAAATTAAATGAATATTTTGAATTAAAAAAAAAAAGACAATAGAATTTTAATTACGATGCATGTGTAATCCCTAACCTCTTGAATAGATACATTTATCTATATTAGATTGAGCCTCCAACTTTTGACCCTAATAGTAAATTTATAGATAAATGCTCAATTGAGTCAAATAATGAAGGAAATAATATCATCTTAAATGTGTAGATTGTCTGGACGATATTTATTTCAATCCTCTTCATGTATTGTGTTTGCAACTTTTTAGATCATATATCTTTAAAGAAATGAATAATCTTTGGGAGTGCACTTCATATACCATTTGGAAATAAATCCTAGTAAGCTAGTGAATAGGTGTTTACATAAATATATGATAGTCATAATTCTTCATTCCATACAATATGTAATCCTCTAAATTCATCACTATAGATTTGTTCAAAGTTTATCCATAAAGAAAATATAGACTTTTAAGCCACTGGTAAACAAGTAATTGTGCATTATAGTCTAAGACGAAACTGAATTCGGGCTTTGCAACCAGTGAATCATCATAAATCAACTCTATTTTTTTATAGTAACAAAACAAAGATATATTTATTCTAGCATTTCCTTATCTTCCCTTTCATGTTTATAATTATGTTTAAAATATTTTCAAACATGTTATTTTTAATATACATGACATCAAGGTTATGATAGAGAATATTGATATTCTAATAAGAAAGCTCCTAGAAAATATTTTGATTTATCCAATTGCAAGTCAAACCAAAACTAGAAAATTTATGCTTATTAAATTAAAAACTAAACACAATGTCATTATACTGCAATACTATGTCATACAACTCTTCAACTAATGGGAGCAGCGATACAATATCCCTTTCAACTATACCAATAAAGAAGTCATTTATGTTCTTTCTATACTTGTGTTCTATTGACAAAAATTATCGGTAGCAATAACAAAAAAATATTTTACTATTACTTGTTAATATAAAGGCCTTATTATTTTCCATATAGTATAGACATGCTAATTTTTCATACATGCTCTAAGTAGAAACCATTCCATACGGGAAAAAATCATTGATAGTTCACATCAAAGCTGTCTTCATCTAAAAATTTTGCTTTCTCGATACATCATAAGTCAAAGTCCTGAATGATCATAACTACTTTAACACATTAATTAACAATTGAAAACAAACATCTACATTCTGACTTAGACTATTAGGATTGAGTATGACTATAGATAAAAACATGTATTCTGGCCTCACACATATCCTCGATGACAAGTTGTAAATTATTAGTATCACCAACCAACAAGAATAAGAAGTAATAAACAACCTAAATGGATTGAATTTTTCTATACATAACCCAATATATAAATTCCTTGATTCCATTGAAAATTGAGGATGAACCCTAATAAAATGTTTTCAAGTTTCATCATCGGAAAGGTGCACAATCACTTCATCTACCCTATCATGTGAATGATATCATGTCATATGTTTATCAGTCTTTAAATACATGAATAACCTTTGTAGTCTAGGTGTAATAAAATGTAGGTAGAACAAGAGTCCTTCCACTGTTAGTTCTGAGTTTATAACGAGCAATATGCAAAAGTTTGATGCATGTCAATTTTTCAGTATCTAAGGTCAATGGGTTTCATTATGAATTTAACAGTATAAATTTTTTTTTCCAACCTATTCTCTTAAGGTAAAATTCTTATCGCTCATTTGATAATTTTATCATAAATAACGTCACTCAACCTATAATCTGACTTGATAATGAACATTTGTACAACAACTAATAATTTACTGTGATTTGTACACCCATCTCATAATAGTTTATCAAAATCTTTTAAAAGATCAAAGAACCTGGTTGTGTTAGCGTTAAGTTATTCATCCACGACTGGACATTCTCTTACATAACCCTAATTTATTGTCATTGCATCCATAACCATATTTCTACAAGGATTACTATTGTCATCAACAACTTCATGCACAATGCTATAATTAGAAGTTGATCCAACCATCTTTTATATCATGATCTCATAAGTAACATATGATATTTCTCCATAAACCCTTTATATAGAAAATACATCGTTATAACATATAAATCATGAAATTTTTTTATTCTTACACCTCTTACATGAATATTAAATACCACCTCCACTAATATTTATTGGATTAGATAATATATAATTAATAAAACTCTCACTCTCATTACTATAATCCATCCTACGTAACCATTCGGGTGAATCTCGACACCTCCATGAATGGTCATCCATTGCTTATATCAAATCTATATAGAATATTGATGACAACATGTATTAATTAATTATGTAAACTAACTAAATTAACTAGCATTGGTTTAACTCAAACTTATTCAATCTATTTTAATGGTACTCTTAATTTATTATCAATTATCTATATAAATTCATATTTCTATACATTTACCAAAATTTTCAAGTCAACAATAAAATTAACAAAATAGAAAATGGACTTGTTAAATAAGTCATTATTTATTTCATTACAAAACACCTAAGTCACAAATTCAAAATAAATTTCATCAATTTACAAATAAATATTTTTCAAAAAAATTTCAAAACAAACCCTAAAATGTACAAATCATACATTCATACAATAAATTTCTATGGTAAAAAGCTATAAAACAAGTAAACACCTAAACAAAATACAAATACTACAAAAATATACAATAAAAATTAACATTTTAAAATTGAGTTCAAACAAATAATTAGTAGTTTTACTTACATGATGTGGGGGATCCTCAATAAAATTTAAATAAAAATAGGGATATTGAAAGACTAAGTGTTGGGTTGGTCAAATTTATAGGATACTAATTTGTGCTAAACTAAAACATATGTTTATTGGAGAGCTGAGATGAAGAAGAATAAATAGGGAAGGAGGGTTGCTCGTCAGGTTATAAATTAAATATTACTGATGATATTATAGAAGGATTTCATTGACAGGGTAATTTTGTCAGTCATTTTGCCTATATAAATGAAATGTCATTGTATATTTTAGTTTTTTTTAATATTTGTTTCCACTATAATTCCTTTGGTACACACCAAGAGAATATTTTCTTCGTTGTTTGTTGATGGATACAACAAGATATTATTCTGTTAGTGAAGTTCACTGCAATTTATTGATGAAAAAATTATATTGGTATTTTCATTTATATTTGCCAATTTTTTTATAGTGTTTTTTTTTATTTTTAATCCTTTCATGAAATTAAATTTTCTTTTTAATTTTATCCTTCAATTCAAAAATATCAGTCCTCTTATTTGTTTTCATTTATAACTTGGTTCTCATTCTTTTAATTACTTTTTTTTTAGATTCTTTAATAAATTTGAATTAATTTTCAATTTCATTCTTATAAATAAAGTTAGTTAAGAATTAAGTTTTGTGTTTTATCTAAATTGAATAATCTCAATTTTATGGTCCAAGTTGTAGATTTAAAAACTTAACTTCAGCTAATATCAATTTTTCTTTTTATTTTAGGGTTTCTTTTTATACTAATTTTTTTTAAAAAAATTTATCCTTTTAAATTTAGTTTTTTTAAATTAATTTTTTTATATTCAATTATCTGAATTTTAAAAATGAAAAAACAACACGAATGATGTAATCATGTAAGTATTGTCAGATTTTTTATTTGTTTTAGTCGAGAGACCAGAATTGGTATGTTGTCGAGTATACCTTTAAAAGACTGCTACATAAAGTTGAGGAGCTATCATACCCTCAAAATATCAGGCCCTTTTCTTCGATTTGCTTTACATTTAATTATCTCGGTCTCCTCGATTTAAACAAATAAAAAAATCTGACAATACTAAGACGTCAGAAAACCATATAATAACAATTTTAATTGTATTAAATATACTCCACTGTTATGTTAAAAATAAGGATACTCCATAGTCATATTAAAAATAAAAATAATGTGATTTATTAATAAAATTTCAAATAGATGCGGGGAGGAACCGGCAAAATTTATATATTTAGTAGATAGATAGAAGGCTAGCAACAATGTCAGACTCAGAATATACAAAAAAATTGAACCTTCCCTATCCCTGTCTTCTCACTTCCATGATGTAATAAAAATACACTGAATTGCAATATCAACTGCCTATGATACCTATCAAAATGGTAAATAAATTAAGAGCAATCAGAAGAGGCTAGACTGAGTCGCCTTGGAGTTGATCCCAAAGGAAAATGAAAAGTTTCTAGGAGAAAGGGGAACCGATTCTCTAAGTTCTGCAGAAAATAATGGAGTCTTTCACTGCCAACGTATCCATTTCACTTCTCGTGCCTCTTGGGTGAATTCCAGAAATTTGGCAAGAATCTTAAAACAGGGTATGGGCAGCCGAAGAAACGGAAAAGATTTTTGCAATCTTTTTCTCCAGCTTCGTCACCTCCGCGCATACTTAAGCTGCTTAAGTAAGTTTGTCCCTCATATATGTAGCAGAGCTGCTGCCACAGAAGAACGCTTATTCCAATCTCTAAAGAAATACTGGAAACAAAAAGATAGACAAGTACAAGCCCTCTTGTGGAAAGGAGCACCGCAGAGCTTGCTAATGCAATAGCAACATCCTGCAATGCTCTCCAAGCCAAAGATCTGTCACCAGCACGAAAATGGTCTAGGTATCTGTATGTTAATGGAGGCCATATATGCAAAGCAGCATATGCGGACATGATTGTAACATACATTGTGCTGACAAGAACTGATATAAGGAATGCAATAAAGTGTTGGTGATTTGCTGCACCAACACAATTTCCAATCTGCAAAAAGATTTTAATAAGGCATGATTAGTGTCCTTAGCATGCAAGAACATGTGTAAAGTAAGGGCAAGTTGATGGAGAAAGTAATGACCACATTTGCGCATAGGATAGAAAAATAACCTATTGAACATTCATAACACAATCCATGTATAGACAAGGTCTGAGGTGGACTGGGTGGCCAATCCAGCAAGCTACCTTCCAAGGCATAACCTCAATATGAAACAAATACATTGCATTAATAATTACTCCCTCTGTAATTATTTTGACTTAGTAGATTGCAATGCATCCTTAGGCTCTCAAAATTTTATATGTTAATTTAGCTTGGGTTTAAAAATGAGAAGGAAAACTGAATGTGAAGGCCTTCATGAAGTTTAACCACCTCCCTCTTTTATCAAAAGAGTCGTTTTCAATTGTAAATCCTGATTGCAAGTGAGTACGCATATGGATTCTTATACGCGTGTCCATGTAAGATAGACACTAAGAAAATACAAGGCACAGGAAAAAAGAAGGCAATTAAACAGAGTTTAAAATGGTAAAATATGAGAAACATCAGAAAAATGTTCAACTTGGCAGCCAGATAAAGTGGTACTAATTAAAGATAAGAATATATTGTAATTTAACTTGTTCACCAATTATTAGGATCTGAAAAGGAAGTCCTCTAATTCCGGTACTTAATAGCAGGAAAAGGGAGAAATTGATGAGTATTTATTGTATCCATTACATAGTTGCTATTGCTCTTTACATGCACTCAGCAGAACATAGTACGGCAATCCAAAACCTGACAGGTCATAAACATAGTTCCAAACTTTAACATTAGCTTCAGCAAAGAAAAATAATTTTGAGATCCTTAGGGGAAAAAAATGAATTTGTACCCAAATTATGGATATTTTTATGTATTAAAATCCAGTCTATTTTCATCTTTTTTTCTCTTGTTTGGCAATGCAATAAGATGCTAAGACTGGTTCAAATTTATAAAGTTACAGGAAAGAAGACTGCTGCAAATTCATCAAAAAGGAAAGCAGGCTGCAACCTAAGATTGAGAGGCCATTCAACTTCTTCCTGGTCATAACAAGTCAGCACTGAAGACAAATTTCCAATAGAGAAAAATCAAAACTTAAGGTATGGACTGCAAGCTCCTTAGTCCTTGCATTTCCAGATAAATACAGCTTTGACAGATTACCCAAGTAGAACTAGTTGGAAGTCACAATTCCAATAGAATAAATAACATGCAGAAACAAGACTCCACATCCACGCTTCCAGATTATTAAATTACTTCAAAATTCTAGAGATAATGGGCACTTACAAAAGGGCAGTGATGATCCATGTCCAGTACACAGATCCCACATGTACGGCAGTGATGAGTTCTCGGTGACTTGGCCTTTGAACAGTAGCGACAGAAGGTGTAGTTTTCAAGCTGTTTTTTTCCCACAGCTGGGTAGCTACCCCACTCTATTAGAGGTGGTGTTCCAGCACTTCTTAAGGCCGTAAGAGTAAACAGTAATACAGTAGTTATTGACAAGATACCTGTTATGGTTAGATGGAAAATCCCACAAAAAAAACTGATAGAGAAGATGACAGGGTACACTGCCCACACACCACCACCTGCACTTTCAGAAATTGGATTAAGATGAGATAGATAAAAACTTCAGTGATATTAAAAAGCAGTAAATCAGAAAATGGTTTGATGAAAAATGTTTCTGGATTAAATCAATAGATATCCTCGTATAGTTCAATAAAGAGAAATATGGTCTTTAGGATGAAATTTGATTTTGTGAAAATGAAGATCCTAGTTCATGATGAAAAGTCAAATGCAAGTTGAAAGAAAATATGATATTTGCAACAAGGAAAAAAGAATATAGAAAAAGAGAAGTTCAAGCCAGTTAGAAAACTTCCTCTTAACTTTCCAAAGTTCAAACTGCTTCATTCCTCTTTTTAAAAGTTCTACGAAAAGAAATGCTTAAAAACATGTTCACTGCAAGGAGCGAGAAACACGGTTTGAAAGAAGAAATTACTGTGACATACATATTACAAAGAGAATGAAGCCGATGAGGACACATACAAAGCAACGGTCACGCATGTGTCTCCACCAATAATTCTTGTGTTCACATTTTGACTCATATTTATCCGTTATTGCCCCACACCAGCTACACTTGAAAACAGGTGCATTAGGTGGGTGAAGATGATGCAACCCACACCCCCAGCATGGTGTCTCGCGATCCTCGCTAACGACTGTTACTAAATGCTCCTGTGTATGCAAGAAAAGAATACCAAATGAAAAACAACAGCATTACTTTTCTCTTCCACTGCATAATACAACAAAAACAACATATTAGAAGTTTCCATTTACTTAATCAAAAGTACCACGATCTTTACCAAATTCTGGTCAAACGAACTGCACAAACATATTCCATTTAGACAAACTATTTCCAAACTAGAACTACTTCAACAGTCTTGAATCAGTTAGCCCACTTTATATTTCAATCCCAAAACTTCAAAAACACCATCACTAGCACTCAACTTCTTTATGTCTCTCAAAATTTTAAAACCCTTTCCAATAAAACTTCTTTCCCAATAATGATAACCAGGATCCTTCTCCTGTATAAGAAACTACTTGATGTTATATTACATGCAAATTCCAGTGGCAGTATTTATCAAAAGTATGCAAACTATACCTTGTGAATCATGCATATCATTTTAATCTCTATCTCAACAATTTTTAAATCACCAATCTATTTTTTGTTCCAGTGATACAAGTTCAGTCAAAAGCAACAAAATAATTTGATAAATATTTGTACTTTACCTACAAAATTTTCTCCTTCTGACCTCTCTTATGTACTCTAAATTTATGTCAAGATCAAAACTTTCTAACAGAATAACAACATAAAATCCATTCTAGCAACTGGGTTTCAATCAATATTTAAAATCTTTCTAACATAGACAATAGCAAAAAAATGGAAATCAAACCAAGAAAAAGGGGTAAAAAAACTAACCTTGTTAAGGTCAACCATGTTTTCGCTTTTGTTTCTCCAGATAAAAAAGAGAAAATTGTTCAGTTAAATCAGACATGAGATGAAGCTCTCTCACATATTATATAGGAGAATGTATCGCTGGTTGTTATTTTGATTTTTCGTCTTGGCAAAGATACAAATGTGTCCCTAAATGATCACTTATTACTAGTTGTATCCCCAAACACCAAATTGGTTCCTCCCCCTCTATTGGACGTTGACTAATTGAACGCGCCTTGGAATTTTTACCTTTGAAATTCTTAGTGATTTATTTTTAAAAAATGGTTTTCATTAAAAATAAATTTTTAAAAAGTACAATATTTTTTAATTTTTAACGGTGTCATAAAAAAATTAAAAAATATTTTTTATTATTCGACTATATCATAAAAAATAAGTTATAAAATAATTTTTTAATTTTTTTTCAAATTTATTAAAAGAATAAAAACTAAATCTAACAGATAAAAAAGTTAAAGTGTGATGAAATTGAAAATTAATTTTATAAATTATTTTGAATAAAATAAATATTAATTGAAAGAATAGAGACTAAATTTAACAGATCAAAAAGTTGAAAAATAATTTGAAAAAAATATTTTAACTTCATAATTTTTTTCAAATAAAATAAATAGCAATTAACAGAATAGAAATTAAATCTAATAGATAAAAAAATTTAATTAGAAAAAAATAAAGGAAAAATAAATAAAAATTAAAAGAATAAGGAGTAAAGTTGGTATAAAAATTAAATTCGGTTAAATTTTAAAAGATAAAATTGAAAAATAAATTATTCAAAACAAAATATATAACAATCAGAAGATTGAGGAAATTTGATATAATAACAAATAAAAGAAAAATAATTTCATGAAAACCAAGTTAAAATTTTATTTAACTGAAAAATATTTTTCATTAAACAACTTTTCTAATGGTAAACAAATAAAAAAAAGTTTTCATAAAACCATTTTCCATAAAACAAACAAAACCAGAACTTTTTGCTTACGAAAAGTTGGTGTAACTAGTGTTTTTAAACCCGACCTAGTGGTTAATTTGGCCGAAGGCTCGGGTTATAGGTTTTGATCGGGTCACCGAGTTTTGATTGGGTCACTAGGTTATATGGGTCAACCTCAATTTTTTGTATAAATCAAAACAATATCGTTTTGGTTAAAAAAATAAATAGTCAACGGGTTACAATTAGGTTTTACTGGGTTAACCGAGCTTTTGAATTCCCTTATTTTCTCATAAACCTGGCCCAATTCTGGCCCCGAGTCATCTGGGTCCCAAGTTGAACCGTCGGGCCAAGTTTTAAAACTATAAGTGTAACGTAGTAAGTTTTTCATATAGAGTTGTTCATAAGATTAAAAGTTTGAATCAATTTATCATAATGGTTTTTTAGTATTTTTATATATATTCATAGTTATCTTAAAAAGATTTTTGAGTTTCAATCATGATAGGGATTCTTTTGAATAGAAAAATGATGTAGGCACCGTTGCGATTGCGATCCAACTTTATTTTTTAATTTTTTTTTATAAAAAGCTTCAAATTAATATTTTTTTAGTGATTTTTATTGTTTCGATTGTGCTCCAACTGTATTTTTTAATTTTTTTATAAAAAGATTAAAATTAATATTTTTTAGTGATTTTTATCGTTTTGATGTATTAATATTAAAAAATTAAAAAAATATTTCAATATATTTTCAAGTAAAAAACACTTTGAAAAGCAACATTTACTACACTTTCAAATAAGCTCATAATATGGGTGCAATATTTTATATTGAGAAGTTTACTATAGCTAGCCTTTTTTTTTCATTCTTTATCATAAAAAAAGCACTTATTATCTTTAAGGATTAGTTAATTTGGATAATATTAACACAATCAAAAGATTGATATTTTCTTCTAAGTGTAGAAGTGTCGAAGTAATAAATAACCTGACAAAATCGGGGTCAAACCACATAGAAATTAATTGTATAATAATAATAATAGTAATGATAATGATGATGATGATGACGACAACAACTTTGAGATATAAGATTAATGAAATAATTAAACAATGATAAAATAATTATCAAGGTTAGAGGATTCACTAATAGTATTTCAAACAAATATAGCATAAACTCTTTTTATTACTCAACTAGAAACAACACACCAAGAAAGTTACAATCAGATTATAAATTATTAACATGATTATATTAATTATCTTATTCGAATAATGTTAATACTTGTAAATATTGTTAGGTATTTATTATTATAACCTATGTTAACAACAAATCAAGTTCCTTTCATAATACAAGTATCGGTTATACCATACAGTTGGGTTATAAAAGTACTAAGTATTTGTTGTACCAAGAGTTGTACAATATAAATCTAGATTAACCATTTAACAAGCAAAGTATTAAGAGTGAATAAGATAACAAATATAAAACATGTTAGTATCAAACATTAAAGTCCATGTTAAGTTTATAGTATACTTATTCTTACACCATTAGTGTATTTTTTTCACTTTGACATGATAAACTTAGTTAAATAAAATGAAGAAGAGAAACATAAATAAACAAAATAAGAACATAAATAAGATATAAGTTAACTAAGTAAAGAAAAGAAAATGAAAAGCATAAACAAGAGATTAATATAAGCAAAACTCAAGCATTACAATAAGAAAGAGAGCAAGAACATGATCTTGATCTGAAAATCAAGATACCTAAATGCATGGTAAATATCTCCTTTTATAGATCAAAATTTGGAACTATTAATTTGTTAACTAATTGTTGAGTAGATGGTCACATCTTGACTTGGCGACAATCTTTATCTTTTTATCTAAACAAAACATCATTGCTAACATCAGAATTTGAAGAGACTGTCCTCATGAAAGTTCTAAAAAATTATCTCAACTTTCCAACAAAAAAATGAGGTTATTTGGACCTCTAGAACTCGAGATATGAGCTAAACATTATGAATAAGAGAAACATAGAAAAACAAGATAAGAATATAAATAAAATATAAGTTAACTAAGTAAATAAAAAGAAATAAAAAATATAAATAAGAGATTAATATAAGTAAAACTTAAGCATTGCAACAAGAGAAAGCAAAAACATGATTTTAATCTGAAAACCAAGATGCCTAAATGCATGGCAAATGCCTCATTTTATAGGCCAAAATTCGAAACTATTGATTTGATGACTAATTGACTTTATGACAATCCTTATCTTATTGTTTGAATAAAACATCATTGATAATATTAGAATTTAAACAAATAGTCTTCATGAAAGTTCTGGAAAATTATCTCAGCTTAAAAAAAAAAAAGAATAGGTACATTTGGACTTCTAGAACTCGAGATATGGGCTGAACATTGAATAATGTCTAATCTACAAGACAGATTAAGACTTTTTTTTACACTAAAATCTGGACTTTCAAACGACAGAATTAAGTCTTGGACTCTTCATAAATATTTTAGGCCCATATCTTAGCTTTCTAGCCATATAAACCAAACCAAAATCTAAAATCTACAGCTCCAAATATGACCCAATGACTAAACAGTGTTCTAGTTTTAATTGAATCATCATTTTTTTTCCAAGATTGACCTTTTCTTTATCCTTTCACTTTTAATAGTTAATCACATCAATCAATTCTTTAAATTGTGAGATATACTTGCATTTAAAATGAGCATTTACTATAAAATAAAGTTATCTTATATTATCAGACTTATTATTATAAAACATGCTCTAGTTAAGAAGTTATTGATACTTCAAGTGCAAAATGATGATATAAAACTTTGATAAAAATGCACTTTTAATTATTAATCACTGATACTACTTCCATTTGCTATCACTGCATCTTTTCCTTCCTTTTCCATCTTATGGCATAAGCGATTATGTCATTTTTCATTTGATTGATTATCACTAATTCTAGAATTATATAATGTATCTTTCAAAAATTCAAACAACATTTGTGATATGTGTTATTAAGCTAAATAAACTCGAAATGTTTTTCCTTTAAGTAATAATAAATCTAATTTCCTTTTTGATATGGTCCATTGTGACATTTAGAGGCCTTAAAAAACCCCTCATCTACTTATGATGTTCATTATTTTCTTACTGTTGTGGATGATTACTCAAGATGCATTTGGGTTTATCTTCTCAAACATAAGTCAGAAACACAAAAATACTTTATTCAATTTCATATAATGATTAATACTCAATTTAATCATAATATCAAACTAGTTAGGAGTGATAATGGTTTAGAATTTACTGCTGGTCATATGTTCAATTTCTTATCTCAAAATGATATTTCACACCAGACATCTTGTGTTGATACCCCATAACAAAATGGAGTATTAGAGGTTACTTGTGCTCTCTGATTTCAAGCAAATACCAATCAATTTTTAGGGTGAATGTGTTATGACCGTAACTTACTTAATAAATTATACTCCTACACCTAAATTATCTAACAAGAGTTCTTATAAGATGTTATTTTTAAAATCTCCATCATAGTCTTATTTATGTGTTTTTGGTTGTTTGTGTTATATGCATGATAAAAATCGATCCAATGATAAGTTTGCTCCTCGATCTGAGCCTTGTATTTTCACTAGTTATCCTATGGAAAAAGAAAAGGGTATAAAGTTTATGACATGGAATCACACAAAAGTTTTACATCACGAGATGTTATTTTTTATGAAAACCAATTTCCTTTTCGTTCTTATAAACCTCCAAAAGAATCAAACGTTGTTGTTCCTCTAAGCATTCTTGATTCTTTGGAGGCTTTAGCTAATGTGTCTCCTTATCATAACTCACCAATCCAATCCCTTAGAACTGATCCTAATGATAAAATTGCCTCACCTGCCTCTATTGATTCAAATCATGAGGTTATTCCTTTGAACACATCACAACCCTAAAGAGCTCGTCGTGTTCCCTCTCATCTTTGTGATTATGTGTGTCAGCTCCTTGGATTAGATAAGCCATTGCAACCTACATCTAATACAGTTTTTTCATATACTTTTTATCTTATATCATGTCATTTGTCTTATTCTCTTTTCGTTCCATCTTATCAAGTTTTTCTTGCTAAAATTTCCATTGTTAGTGAGCCTAAATCTTTTTCTCAAGCTATCACAGACCTGAAATGGTGTGAGGCTATAAAACAGGAAATGTCTGCTCTAAAGCAAAATCATACTTGGAGTTTGGTGCCATTACCTTTAAAGAAGAAACCAGCCGGTTCTCGTTAGATATATAAAATGAAATACAAGTCAAGTGGCTCTATTAAGCGCTATAAAGCATGTTTGGTAGCCCAAGGATATACTTAGATTAAAGGTTTGGATTATACCAAAACCTTTATGCTTGTTGCAAAATTTAGGAGTTACATCAATTAGATATGAATAATTCATTCCTTTATGGTAAGTTGCATGAAAAAGCCTATATGTATCCTCCCCCGAGCTATCTCTTACCAGGTGACTAGTGTATGTCGACTCCATAAATTTTTGTATGGGCTGAAGCAAGCTCTTCGCCAATGGTTCGAAGAGTTCTCTTTACCATTAAAGAAATTTGGCTTTACACAATCATACAATGATCATTCACTTTTCACTCTGACTGAAGATACATCTTTTCTTGCTCTCCCTGTCTATGTAGATGACATGGTTATTACTAGAAATGATACTTTGTAAATCAAAAGGCTCAAAAGCATTATCTCAGTACATGTTTCTCCATCAAGAATCTTAGCACTCTTAAGTATTTTCTTGGTTTAGAGCTTGCTCATTCTCGTCACGGGATATCTCTTTGTTAACGCAAATATACTTTTGACTTTTTGAAATAAACCGGGATGGTTGGTAACAAACTAGTTGTTTTTCCAGTTCCTTAATAACATCAATTATCTTCATATTGTGGTGAACCATTAAAAGACCCTAGCCAATACCATCGTTTAATTGGGCGTCTTATTTATCTCATCATTTCTCATCTTGATATCACTTATGCAATGCAATTTTTAGTTAATTCATGCAAAAACCTTGTTAACCATATTTTGATGCTTCCTATTATGTTTTTTTGCTAGTTTAAAAGTTCCTAGTCAAGGTCTTTTTTTCCCTTTAAATAATGATTTTTAGATCAAAGCTTATTATGATACCGACTGGGTAAGTTATTCCATGGCTCAACAATTTATTACAGGTTATTACAATTTATTTGGTGCTACTCCTATATCTTAGAAATCCAAAAAGCAACCCACCGTGTCACGTTCCTTTGCAGAATTAGAATATCGCTCTATAGCTGTTGCTACTAGTGAGCTGATATGGTTAGGTGGTCTACTTGCTTATCTATCTTTACCTCATTCTCAACCAATGCTTTTGCACTATGATAATACATTATCTTTACATATTATTGCTAATTTTATCTTTTATGAGTGCACTAAACACATTGACATTGACTGTCATTTCACTCGTGAACACTTGTAGTCTTGCATCATTGTTATAGAATATGTTTCAACTCAATTTTAATTGGTAAATATCTTAACTAAAGCATTGGAACTTGATTGCTTTCACTTTCTTCTTTGCAAGCTAGGTATTCAAGATCTTAATGCTTCACCTTAAATGGGGATGTTAAAGATATTGGTTGAATACCTGTTACCTTATATAGTTGAGTATTTGTTACTTTATTTATCAGTATCTATAAATCTTTAAGACTTGGGCTATAATTATGCTTTGTAACTTAGCTAGTTGTTTTGCTGATTTTTCTTCTAAAAGTTATAGGCCTTTATACCTATGTAAATTCTTTTGTTTGTAATAGAATATAATGAGAGAATTTAGTATTCTTTTCCTTGTTTTAAGCTTTGTTTTGCTTAAAATTAATGCTTTCTTCATTAATCAATTCAGTGGCATCATCTTTCAACTTTTTTATACATATTCAATTAAATTAATCTAAAATCAATAAAACTCACACAAACAAAATAAAAAACTAAAAAGTCAAAAAATATTAATTAATCATGTATGATTTTAAGTTGCGCGACTTTTTTGCTCTACTTATTAAACTCTCTACACAAATTATCAACCTCAAATTGACCTACACAAAAACGATGTTAGACAACAGTTTAAAACGACACCAAATGAATGCTGCTACCATATTGAGCAAAGCAACGGTAACTCACACTGCCACCAATCGCTATCAAATTGAATGACTTCATCAACGATCTTGATATTAGC
>NW_011502380.1:0-3204 GCF_000495115.2 Populus euphratica
GTATGAGAGTGTGGTCACGTACATCAAGTGGTAGACTTTGTAGGGTATCCTCATCATTTTCAGAAAAAATGGCCGAAGAAGATAATCAATCACTTTATAATGAGAATAATGAGAATAACCATGCTAGAACAGTTAGAGACCACATGAATCCTACAAGAACAAGTGCACCATCATGCATAGTTTTTCCTCCCGATGTATCTCATTTTAATTTTAAACCAGGTATTATTCAACTTTTACCTTCTTTTCATGGCTTAGAATTGGAAAATCCATACTTGCATTTAAGGGAATTTGAGGAGGTCTGCAACACATATAATAATTTAAATTGTAGTATGAACACCATCAGATTAAAGCTTTTTCCTTTTTCATTAAAAGATAAAGCTAAAACATGGCTACAAAATTTAAGACCAGGATCCATTCGTGCTTGGGATGAAATACAACAACAGTTTTTGAAGAAGTTTTTCCCATCTCACAGAACAAACTCTTTCAAAAGACAAATTACTACTTTCACTAAAATCCAGGAGAAACATTTTCCCAATGTTGGGATAGGTATCGAGACTTGCTTAGTACTTGCCCTCATCATGGTTTTGAAACATGGAGATTGGTTTCACATTTCTATGAAGGGTTAACACCTAAAGATAGGCAAATGGTTGAATTGATGTGCAATGGAACTTTTGAAGATAAAGACCCTGATGAAGCAATGGAGTACTTAGACTTGTTAGCTGAAAATGCTCAAAATTGAGACACCGCGGGTACTTATGAGGCACCGAGTAAAACTCAATCTCATACATCTAGTGGAGGTATGTACAACCTTAGGGAAGATCATGACCTTCAAGCCAAGTGTGCATCTTTGGCTAAAAAAGTCGAGGCACTAGAATTGAAAAAGAGTGGTCAATTAAAATTTGTTGAAAACATTGTGTGCCAAATCTGTGAAACAAATGAACACTTAACCAATAATTGTCCAACCTTGTCTTCTTTTAAGGAATGTCTCCATGAACAAGCCCATGCTTTAAACAGTTTTCAAAGGGCCAACCACAACCCATACTCACAAACATACAACCCTGGTTGGAGAAATCACCCAAATTTTAGTTGGAAAAGTGAGAACAACAATGCACAAACTTCACAACCACCATTTCAACCACACCACAATTTCCAAAATTCTCATGGATATGCACCTCCTTATGCTCCACCTTCTAGAAGAAATCTTGAGGAAACATTGCATGCATTCATTGAAAAGCAAGAGACAATCAATACTCAACTTGCTCAAAACATGACAGATTTTAAAGATACTCTCGCAAAATTGACATCTGCTCTCAGTTTCCAAGAGAAAGGTAAGTTTCCATCTCAACCACAACAAAATCCCAAGGGGCAATACAATGCAAATGCAAGTAGTTCCGGAAGCCAACACATGGATCAAGTCAAATCAGTCACTACTCTACGCAGTAGTAAGGTTATTGAAAAACCCTCTCTTGAACCTTATGAGAAAGATGATGAGTCAATCTCTGAGGGTAAGGAAGGGGTTGAATCTGAAAATTGCAAAGAAACGACTGATTCACCACCAGCACTTCCATTTCCTCATGCCATGACCAAACAAAGAAAAGTCAATCACAATTCTGAAATTTTTGAAATTTTCAAACAGGTAAGGATCAATATACCTTTGCTGGATGCTATTAAACAGGTTCCTTCCTATGCTAAATTTTTAAAAGATCTATGCACTGTGAAGAGGAAACTGAATGTGAAAAAGAAAGTCTTTCTAGTCGTACAAGTAGATCATATTGTTGAATTAGTTTATGATCAACTTGAATCTACTTTAAGTAAAAATGAGTTAGATGAATCTGAAGATTTGCAAATGATTTATTCTAAGGAAGAAATCACAGATGAAACAAGCATCGAAAATGTTGATGCGAATCTTTTGTCAATAGTGACAACATATTCGACATCTGACATCACACCAATCGATGATTACTTTCCTAACAAATCCTTACTTTCTCTGAGTCCAATGCCTTGGTATGATAAAAATATCAATTTTCTTGCTTTAGGAGATTTGCCAGCTGATTGGAGTACTCAAGACAAAGAAACGTTTTTGAACGAAATGAAGAGCTTTTATTGTGATGACCCTAACTTATTGAAATATTGTCCTGATCAAATATTTCAAAGATTCATTCCCGACAATGAGGTAAGTAGTGTCATTAAACTTTGTCATTCTGAAGCATATGGAAGTTATTTCTCGTAAAAAAAAACAACTGCAAAAATCTTTAAAAATGGATTTTATTGGCCCACCATGTTCAAGGACACGCTTGCATTCTGCAAAACTTGTGAAAATTGTCAAAAAGTTGATACTAGTCAAAAAGTTTTGTTTTATAATTCTCAACTCTATGCATTCCCTATAGAGCTAAAATCAAGATGGAGCAATCCTTATGGGGCTTGTGATATTGAGAATTCAATGAATGACAATGATTTTAAGGAAAATGGACATCGTTTGAAAGCTTACTTTGATAATTTTCCTAGTGAAAATGAATCAACTGGTTGGAATGATCTTGTAGATAAAGGTTGATTATTTTGTTTTTCTCACATTGTTTGTGTGTTTCTTTTTTAGTGATTTTTGCTAGCTTCTCTCACCCCGGTGTGTATATATTTGTGCAATTCTTTGAATCTCTCTTCCAATTCTCATTTGAAAATGGACACTAATCTTGAAAAATTGAAAAAGTTTTTTCCCGCTTTACCTCATAATGCAATTACAAAAATTTACCGTGCTAGATGTGCAAGATTGAGATTGTTAATGAATCATGGAATTCCTGAAGATATTCGCTGGTTGATTGAAGCAAAGGTCCGATTATCAGGTGAGTCCTCTAACTCCTTCATTTCACACATGCCTAGAATAGGTAAAAGCACTTTTGCAAAAAAGCGTCGTGCAAAACGACTAAAAGTCTGTCATCGATGTGCTAGATAGACTTGTAATACACAATGTCGTTCTTTAGGAATGGTATCTATAAACCGTGAAGATAAAATACAATTCATTAAGGATGGCTTGAGTAAGGAGTCTTTAGATAATCTTCTATTGACTCTTGAGACGCATCCTAGTGGAGATGTGCATCGTGTAATTCATGATTTATGGCCACTATTTCATAAAGAACATGATCGACATAGTCTTGGGAATCTAACTAAAAAAGACCCTGTTTACCAGTTTTTAAGAAAACTAGATGGGAA
>NW_011502380.1:3243-21254 GCF_000495115.2 Populus euphratica
GCCTATCCCCGACCCATAGAGGGCGTTTAAGCCGTTCTTGGACATAAAACCAACGGGAAGATGTGAGCCACAATCACAACTACCTGTACATACACATGCTTTTTCAAAAGTAAACAAATAAATAAATAAAGAGAGAGAGAGAGAGAGAGACTCTAGCTGGCCTATATATAGGTGGTATGATTGCCTTTCTAATTTCTCATCTATAAAACCCTCTCTTCCTTCCTTTCATTTCTACTCAACCCATACATTCAACAAATACAAAAGTGTGTAGAAATGGCAAGTTCCTCAAGTCATCATATAAGAAATATTTGTGTTTTTGGTGGATCTAGTCCTGGGAAAGAAAAGGAGTTTTTAGAATCAGCAAATCATCTTGGTCAAGTGCTAGCTGAGAGAAAGATTCATTTAGTGTGTGGGGGAGGCAGTCTTGGGTTAATGGGAGGTGTGTCAATAGCTGAATTTTTAGGAGGTAGTCAAGTTTTGGGGGTCGTCCCTAAAGCTTTAGCACAAGGGGACATCATTGGAAAAACAATTAGAGAGGAACTTCAGGTCTCCACAATGTTGGCTCGAATGAATGCAATGCTTAACCATGCTGATGCCTTCATTGCTTTACCAGGTGGTCTAGGTACATTGGAAGAGATCTTTCATATTTCCTCTTGGGCTCAACTGCACATTCACCATAAACCCATAGGTTTGTTAAATGTTAATTGTTATTATGATAAGTTGTTGTCTTTTCTTGATCATGCTGTGGAACAGGAATTTCTAACATCTTCTGCATGAGAAATCATAATCTTTGCTGCTACTGCTGAACAATTAATTGACCAGCTACAATCCTTCATTCCTGTAATTGATCCTTCCATGAGTCGCATAAATTGGTCAACTAAGAAAGGCCGTAAAAAGCTTAGATTGGATTTGAGCCTTCATTTGTGAATTTTTGTGTCTTTTGGTTTTATTATTGTGTTTTGTTATTTTTTATTTTTGTTTCAGTGTGTTTCATGCTTTGTCAGTGTTCATTATTTCAGGTGATATCTTCTATACTCTATCTTTCTACCTTTAAACATTGAGGACAATGTCTCGTTTTGGTTGGGGGGGGAGGGTAGTAGTTGATAAAAAAAATTATTTTTCATTTCATAAAGCATGTGCATAATTGTTGTTACTATGATGGCAGAGTAAAGGAGATATTTTGTTAAAGTGACTCTTGAGACGTATCTTAGTAACCATTCTTAACAAGGTTTATCATAATACTTCTTGAAATATTTAGGTTTAGAAACTCTCGCATTGTTATCATTTAATTCTGCTCATATACTTATTTAACATGTATTTTTAAACCTTAATTTATACACACACACTTTAACATATGATTGTGGGTTGCATATTGGATTATTACATTATTTATGTTCTTTTGTTAAAGGTAACAACTAAGGAAAAGGGATAGTATATAATTAAAAAAAAAGAAAAAAAATACTGATAATAAAAATGTAGATAAGTTTGGTTTCATAGCCTCCCTAACCTAAGCAATTAATCCCGAAGGGGTGTTTTAACACCTAATACCCTAAAGTCAACTGACTTGGAAGCTATTGGCCCAACGCTTGTTACATGGGTTGAGGAGACAAGCTTAAGGGAATCAAACATTGCACTATCTACATATCAGTATCTGCGACCCGAGTTATTAAGCTCGTAGGGGTGTCTTAACACCTAATGCCCTAAGACCAACTAGTCTGGGAGTCATTAGCTGAACGCTTGTTACATGGGTTAAAGATACATGGTGTTTTTAAATTATATGTATATATAGTTAAAAAAAAAAAAGAAGAAGACAAAAATAATAATCCCAACCCAAGAAAGTTAACCTTAAACATTAGAACAAAAATTTTATTTTCTTCCAAGAAAAGCCCCATAATTATGTGTTGATACATTGAGCACAAAAGAAAGGTTTATGAATATCTTGTTAAGAGGTATTGAGCAGATATAAAAATTTAATGAGAGTTTGTTTATCTGGATAGATTAATGGAAGTTCAATGATGAATACCTTGCTTTGTGGAATTTGCAAATTACTTTTCTATTTTAACACTTTGATTACTAGGGACTAGTAATAAGCTGGTTGGGGGGTGTGATTAGTATTTAAAAGTGCATTTTTATCAAGGTTTTATATCATCATTTTGCACTTGAAGTATCAATAACTCCTTAACTAAAGCATGTTTTATAATAATATATCTAATAATATAAGATACCTTTAATTTGTGGTAAATGTTCATTTTAAATGCAGGCCTATCACATAAATGAAAGGATTAATTGATGACTTTAAGAACTTAAATTGTAAGGGCAAAGAGATGACCAAAATTAGAAAAGAGATGTCGATGCAATCCAAACCGGAACACTGTTTGGTAATTAGGTCATATCTGGAGCTATAGATCTCAGATTTAGGTCTACTTTATATGGATGGAAAGGTAAGACATAGGTCTACAACTTTCATATGGAGCCCAAGATCTAAAATGGCCATTTTCAAGTCCAAATTATTACAACAACAAAGAAGCCTGAAGCTATCCTCCAGCCCGAGCACTGTTCAGTATTTTGGCCATATCTGGAGTTCAAGAAGTCCAAATGAGCTAAAGTTTTTACATAAGAAAGCTGAGACAATTGGCTACAACTTTTATGTTTTCAAGTGGCTCCAATTTTGACGTTATCAATGATGGTTTGGGCAGACAAGAGAAGATAAGAATTGTCACCAAGTCAAAAGTTGGCTACCCACTCATCAATTAGTCATCAAATCAATAGTTCCCAATTTTGGCCTATAAAAGGAGGCATTTACCATGCATTTAGGCATCTTGGTGTGTAGATCAAGATCATGCTCCTACTTTCTCTATTTATATTTTTTGTAATGTTTATGCCTGTCATTTCCTTTCCTTTACTTAGTTAACTTTTATCTTATTTATGTTCTTATTTTATTTATTTATTTTTCTTTCTTTCATTATGTCTAGCTAAGTTTATTATGTCAAGGTGAAAAGGTTACACTAATGGTGTAAGAATAAGTATAGTGTAAACTTTAATATGGACTTAATGTTTGATACTAACATGTTTTGTATTTGTTATCTTGTTCACTCTTTAATACTTTACTTGTTAAATGACTAATCTTGATTTATGTTATATAACACTTGGTACAACAAATGCTTGACACTTTCATAGTTCATACTGTATGGTATAACCGACACTTGAGCTATGAAAGGAATTTGATTTGTTGTTAACATAAGTTATAATCATGAATGCTTGACGAGATTTACAAGTATTAGCATTAATCAAATAAGATGACTAATGTAATTGTAATCATGTTAACAATCTATAATCTGATTGGAACCTCCTTTGTGTGTGGTTTCCAATTGAATAATAAGAGTTTATACTATACTTGTTTGACATACCATTAGTGGATCCTCTAACCTTGACATTTGTTATTATCATCGTTTAATCTTTACGTTAATATTCCATCTCAAAGTGCATTTTTATCATGGTTTTATATCATCATTTTGCACTTGAAGTCTCAATAACTCCTTAACCAAAACATGTTTTATAATAATATATCTAATAATATAAGATACCTTTAATTTGTGGTAAATATTCATTTTAAATGCAGGCCTATCACATAAATGAAAGGATTGATTGATGACTTTAAGAACTTAAATTGCAAGGATAAAGAGATGGCCAAACTTAGAAAAGAGATGTCGGTGCAATCCAAACCGGAACACTGTTCGGTAATTGGGTCATATCTGGAGCTACAGATCTCAGATTTAGGTCCAATTTATATGGATAGAAAGGTAAGACATAGGCCTACAACTTTCATATAGGGCCTAAGATCTAAAAAGGCCATTATCAAGTCCAAATTGTAGCAATAACAAAGAAGCCCGAATCTGTCTTCCAGCCCGATCACTGTTCGGTAGTTTGGCCATATCTGGAGTTCTATAAGTCCAAATGAGCTGAATGGTTTACACAAGAAAGATGAGACAATTGCCTACAACTTTCATGTTTGCACTTGGCTCCAATTTTGACGTTATCAATGATGTTTTGGGCAGACAAGAGAAGATAAGGATTGTCACCAAGTCAAAAGTTGGTCACCCACTTATCAATTAGTCATCAAATCAATAGTTCCAAATTTTGGCCTATAAAAGGAGGCATTTGCCATGCATTTAGGCATCTTGGTTTCCAGATCAAGATCATGCTCTTCCTTTCTCTTTTTGTATTTTTTGTAATGTTTATGCTTTGCTTTCATTAATATCAAGTTTATGCCTTTCATTTCCTTTCCTTTACTTAGTTAACTTTTATGTTCTTATTTTGTTTATCTATTTTGCTTTCTTTCATTATGTCTAGCTAAGTTAGTTATGTCAAGGTGAAAAGGTTACACTAATGGTGTAAGAATAAGTATAATGTAAACTTAATATGGACTTTAATGTTTGATACTAACATGTTTTATATTTGTTATCTTGTTCACTCTTTAATACTTTGCTTGTTAAATGACTAATCTTGATTTATGTTGTATAACACTTGGTACAACAAATGCTTGGCACTTTCATAGCCCATAATGTATGGTATAACCGACACCTGAGCTATGAAAGGAACTTGATTTGTTGTTAACATAAGTTATAATCATGAATGCTTGACGAGATTTACAAGTATTAGCATTAATTGAATAAGATGACTAATGTAATCATGTTAACAATATATAATCTGATTGGAACCTCCTTTGTGTGTGGTTTCCAATTGAATAATAAGAGTTTATACTATACTTGTTTGATATACCATTAGTGGATCCTCTAACCTTGACATTTGTTATTATTATTGTTTAATCCTTACATTAATTTTCCATCTCCAAGTTCTCATCATCATCTTCTTCTTCTCTTTCTTTATTATTATTACTACTACTACTACTACTACTACTACTACTACTACTACTATTATTATTATTATTATTAGTATTATTATTATTATTATTAGTATTATTAGTTTTATTATTAGTATTATTAGTATTGCTATTATTATTATTATTATTGTTGTTGTTGTTGTTATTATTCTTGTTGTTGTTGTTGTTGTTATTGTTATTGTTGTTGTTGTTGTATTATTGTTATTTATAATTTGTACAAATAACCTCCCTGTGGTTCGACCCCGGTCTTGCCGGGTTATTTATTACTTCGACACTCCTGCACTTGGGAAAAGACATCAATCTTTTAGTCGTGTCAAGTTTTTGGCGCCGTTGTCGGGGAGGTAAGTTCTTGTATAAATTATAGTTTTTATTTTATCTTTTCATTTTTTTTGTATATAACTTTGTCTCTTTTATTTTGTTTCTCCTTATTTTGTTTTCTTCCTCCTTCTTTTGCTTTCTTCTTCTTTTTTTATTTTATTCCTACACGTGCATGAGAGTGTGGTCACGTACATCAAGTGGTAGACCTTGTAGGGTATCCTCATCATTTTTAGAAAATATGGCTGAAGAAGATAATCAATCACTTCATACTGAAAATAATGAGAATAATCGTGCTAGAACACTTAGAGACCACATGAATCCCACAAGAACAAGTGCACCATCATGCATAGTTTTTCCTCCCGATGCATCTCATTTTAATTTTAAACCAGGTATTATTCAACTTTTACCTTCTTTTCATGGCTTAGAATTGGAAAATCCATACTTGCATTTAAGGGAATTTGAGGAGGTGTGCAACACATATAATCCATACTTGCATTTAAGGGAATTTAAGGAGGTTTGCAACACATATAATAATTTAAATTGTAGCATGAACACCATCAGATTAAAGCTTTTTTCTTTTTCATTAAAAGATAAAGCTAAAACATGGCTACAAAATTTAAGACCAGGATCCATTCGTGCTTGGGATGAAATGCAACAACAATTTTTAAAGAAGTTTTTCCCATCTCATAGAACAAACTCTTTCAAGAGACAAATCACCACTTTCACTCAAAAACCAGGAGAAACATTTTATCAATGTTGGGATAGGTATCGAGACTTGCTTAGTACTTGCCCTCATCATGGTTTTGAAACATGGAGATTGGTTTCACATTTCTATGAAGGGTTAACACCTAAAGATAGGCAAATGGTTGAATTGATGTGCAATGGAACTTTTGAAGATAAAGACCCTGATGAAGCAATGGAATACTTAGACTTGTTAGCTGAAAATGCTCAAAATTGGGACACCGCGGGTACTTATGAGGCACCGAGTAAAACTCAACCTCATACATCTAGTGGAGGTATGTACAACCTTAGGGAAGATCATGACCTTCAAGCCAAGTTTGCATCTTTAGCTAGAAAAGTCGAGGCACTAGAATTAAAAAAGAGTGGTCAATTAAAATCTGTTGAAAACATTGTGTGTCAAATCTGTGAAACAAATGAACACTCAATAAACAATTGTCCAACCTTGCCTTCTTTTAAGGAATGTCTCCATGAGCAAGCCCATGCTTTAAACAGTTTCCAAAGGCCCAACCACAACCCATACTCACAAACATACAACCCTGGTTGGAGAAATCACCCAAATTTCAATTGGAAGAGTGAGAACAACAATGCACAAACTTCACAACCACCATTTCAAGCACACCATAATTTCCAAAATTCTCATGGATATGCACCTCTTTATGCTCCACCTCCTAGAAGAAATCTTGAGGAAACATTGCATGCATTCATTGAAAAGCAAGAGACAATCAATACTCAACTTGCTCAAAACATGACAGATTTTAAAGATACTCTTGCTAAATTAACATCTGCTCTCAGTTTCCAACAGAAAGGTAAGTTTCCAACTCAAACGCAACAAAATCCCAAGGGGCAATACAATGCAAATACAAGTAGTTCCGGAAGCCAGCATATGGATCAAATCAAATCAGTCACTACTCTGCGCAGTGGTAAGGTTATTGAAAAACCCTCTCTTGAACCTTATGAGAAAGATGATGAGTCAATCTCTGAGGGTAAGGAAGGGGATGAATCTGAAAATTGCAAAGAAACGACTGATTCACCGCCAGCACTTCCATTTCCTCAAGCCATGACCAAACAAAGAAAAGTTAATCACAATTCTGAAATTTATGAAATTTTCAAACAGGTAAGGATCAATATACCTTTGCTGGATGCTATTAAACAGGTTCCTTCCTATGCTAAATTTTTGAAAGATCTATGCACTATGAAGAGGAAACTGAATGTGAAAAAGAAAGCCTTTCTAGCCGAACAAGTAAGTGCTATTCTTCAAAACAATAATGCTTTGAAATATAAAGACCCTGGTTGTCCTACAATTTCTTGCTTTATTGGAGAACATAAAATTGAAAGAGCCTTACTTTATCTTGGTGCTAGTGTGAATTTACTTCCATATTCAGTTTTTCAGAGTCTCAATCTAGGTGAGTTAAAACCAACTTCTATATCTCTTTTACTTGCCGATAGATCTGTAAAAGTGTCTAGAGGAATAATTGAAGATGTGTTAGTACAAGTCGATAAATTCATTTATCCTGTGGATTTTATTGTCTTGGACACAGAACCTGTTGAAGCATGTAATTCATTTCCTGTTATTTTAGGACGTCCGTTTCTTGCAACCTCTAACGCATTGATTAATTGTAGGAATGGACTGATGAAGCTATCATTTGGAAACATGACATTGGAGATGAATATTTTCAACATTTGCAAGCAACCTAGAGATGATAATGATTTACAAGAAGTAGATCATATTGACGAATTAGTTTATGATCAACTTGAATCTCCTTTAAGTAAAAATGAATTGGATGAAACTGAAGATTTGCAAATGATTTATTCTGAGGAAGAAATCACGGATGAAAAAAGCACAGAAAATGTTGATGCGAATCTTTTGTCAACAATGACAACAGATTCGACATCTGACATCACACTAATCGATGATTACTTTCCTAATGAATCCTTACTTTCTCTTAGTCCAATGCCTTGGTATGATAAAAATATCAATTTTCTTGCTTTAGGAGATTTGCCAGCTGATTGGAGTACTCAAGACAAAGAAAAGTTTTTGAACGAAGTGAAGAGCTTTTATTATGATGACCCTAACTTATTCAAATATTGTCCTGATCAAATATTTCAAAGATTCATTCCCGATAATGAGGTAAGTAGTGTCATTAAACTTTGTCATTCTAAAGCATGTGGGAGTTATTTTTCGTCAAAAAAGACAGCTGCAAAAATATTTCAAAATGGATTTTATTGGCCCACCATGTTCAAGGACACACATGCATTCTGCAAAACTTATGAAAATTGTCAAAAAATTGACACTGGTCAAAAAGTTTTGTTTTATGATTCTCAACTCTATGCATTCCCTAAAGAGCTAATATTAAGATGGACCAATCCTTATGGGGCCTGTGATATTGAGAATTCAATGAATGACAATGATTTTAAGGAAAATGGACATCGTTTGAAAGCTTACTTTGATAATTTTCCTAGTGAAAATGAATCAACTAGTTTGAATGATCTTGTAGATAAAGGTTGATTATTTTGTTTTTCTCACATTTTCTTTTTTTGTGTTTCTTTTTGAGTGATTTTTGCTAGTTTCTCTCACCCCGGTCAAATGGCGGACAACGGTACTCCGTGACTTAAGTCGGTTCTTTCAGTTTCCCACAATAACTGATATCTGTGTATATATTTGTGCAATTCTTTGAATCTCTCTTCCAATTCTCATTTGAAAATGGACACTAATCTTGAAAAATTGAAAAAGTATTTTCCCGCTCTGCCTCAGAATGCGATTACAAAAATTTACCATGCTAGATGTGCAAGATTGAGATTGTTAATGAATCATGGAATTCCTGAAGATATTCGCTGGTTGATTGAAGCAAAGGTCCGATTATCAGGTGAGTCCTCTAACTTCTTCATTTCACACATGCCTGGAACAGGTAAAAGCACTTTTGCAAAGAAGCGTCGTGCAAAACGACTGGATGTCTGTCATCGATGTGCTAGATGGACTTGTAATACACAATGTCGTTCTTTAGGAATGGTATCTATAAACCGTGAAGATAAAATACAATTCATTAAGGATGGTCTGAGTAAGGAGTCTTTAGATAATCTTCTATTGACTCTTGAGACGCATCCTAGTGGAGATGTGCATCGTGCAATTCATGATTTATGGCCACTATTTCATAAAGAACATGATCGACTTAGTCTTGGGAATCTAACTAAAAAAGACCCTGTTTACCAGTTTTTAAGAAAACTAGATGGGAAGCCTATCCCCGACCCATAGAGGGCGTTTAAGCCGTTCTTGGACATAAAACCAACGGGAAGATGTGAGCCACAATCACAACTACCTGTACATACACATGCTTTTTCAAAAGTAAACAAATAAATAAATAAAGAGAGAGAGAGAGAGAGAGACTCTAGCTGGCCTATATATAGGTGGTATGATTGCCTTTCTAATTTCTCATCTATAAAACCCTCTCTTCCTTCCTTTCATTTCTACTCAACCCATACATTCAACAAATACAAAAGTGTGTAGAAATGGCAAGTTCCTCAAGTCATCATATAAGAAATATTTGTGTTTTCGATGGCAGGTCATCAAATAAAAAATATTTGTGTTTTCGGTGGATCTAGTCCTAGGAAAGAAAAGGAGTTTTTAGAATCAGCAAATCATCTTGGTCAGGTGCTATCTGAGAGAAAGATTCATTTAGTATATGGGGGAGGCAGTCTTGGGTTAATGGGAGGTGTGTCAATAACTGCATTTTTAGGAGGTAGTCAAGTTTTAGGAGTCATCCCTGAAGCTTTGGCACAAGGGGACATCATTGGAAAAACAATTGGAGAGGAACTTTAGGTCTTCACAATGTCGGCTCGAATGAATGCAATGTTTAACCATGCTGATGCCTTCATTGCTTTACCAGGTGGTCTAGGCACATTGGAAGAGATCTTTCATATTTCCTCTTGGGCTCAATTGCACATTCACCATAAACCTATAGGTTTGTTAAATGTTAATGGTTATTATGATAAGTTGTTGTCTTTTCTTGATCATGCTGTGGAACAAGAATTTCTAACATCTTCTGCACGACAAATCATAATCTCTGCTACTACTGCTGAACAATTGATTGACCAACTACAATCCTTCATTCCTGTGATTGATCCTTTCATAAGTCGCATAAATTGGTCATCTACGGGAAGCTGTAAAAAGCTTAGATTGGATTTGAGCCTTCATTTGTGAATTTTTGTGTCTTTTGGTTTTATTATTGTGTTTTGTTATTTCTTATTTTTGTTTTAGTGTGTTTCAGGTTTGTCGGTGTTCGTTATTTCAGGTGATATCTTCTATACTCTATCTTTCTACCTTAAAACATTGAGGACAATGTCTCGTTTTGGTTGGGGGGAGAGGGTAGTAGTTGATAAAAAAAAAAATTGTTTTTCATTTCATAAACCATGTGCATAATTGTTGTTACTAGGATGGCAGAGTAAAGGAGTTCTTTTGTTAAAGTGACTCTTGAGACGCATCTTAGTAATCATTCTTAACAAGGTCTATTATAATACTTCCTGAAATATTCAGGTTTACAAACTCTCGTATTGTTACCACTTAATTCTGCTCATATACTTATTTAACATGTATTCTTAAACCTTAATTTACACACACACACTTTAACATATATTTGTTATTATTATTGTTTAATCCTTACATTAATTTTCCATCTCCAAGTTCTCATCATCATCTTCTTCTTCTCTTTCTTTATTACTACTACTACTACTACTACTACTACTACTACTACTACTATTATTATTATTATTATTATTATTATTATTAGTATTAGTATTAGTATTATTAGTTTTATTATTAGTATTATTAGTATTACTATTATTATTATTATTATTGTTGTTGTTGTTGTTATTATTCTTGTTGTTGTTGTTATTGTTATTGTTATTGTTGTTGTATTATTGTTATTTATAATTTGTACAAATAACCTCCCTGTGGTTCGACCCCGGTCTTGCCGGGTTATTTATTACTTCGACACTCCTGCACTTGGGAAAAGACATCAATCTTTTGGTCGTGTCAGTTCTCATCATCTTCTTCTTATTTTTCTTTTTCTTTATTACTATTATTACTATTATTATTATTATTATTAGTATTACTACTAGTACTATTATTAGTACTATTATTATTATTATTATTATTATTGTTGTTGTTGTTGTTGTTGTTGTTGCTATTACTATTATTATTGTTGTTGTTGTTATTGTTATTGTTGTTGTATTATTGTTATTTATAATTTGTACAATTAACCTCCCTGTGGTTCGACCCCGGTCTTGCCGGGTTATTTATTATTTCGACACTCCTGCACTTGGGAGAAGATATCAATCTTTTAGTCGTGTCACAGCCCTAAGAACTATATATTTGAGTGTTCTCCCTAAGTTTAGTAATGTAGTTCCGCCATAATTATCAAGTTTAGTTGCTTCAGAAGTTCATACATCACAACTCCGATTTTGATATCAAACTTAGCAATAAATTATTCACAATAATAACTTAGAGTTCCGCTCTAACAATTATCAACAACAATCATAGAAAATATGCATAGGAAAACAAACATACTTATTCATAATATAAACTGAAAATAAAAGGAAGAATAAATCTCACGGTTCTTGAAATCCGAAGGTTTGTTGTGTCCTTGCAACCAAGAAAAGAGCTTAGCCTTGCATAACTATTGAACAACTACTCTTAAAGAATGAAGAGAGCATGATTTTTTTTTGGGTTTGTAAAGGAGAGAATTTGTGTTTCTTAACTTCTGGCTGCTGCCCCCGTCTCTCCTCTCTCTCTTTCTTTTTATATGCTAAGAAACCCTAGTTCCTAATTTACAAAGTAGTCCTCCCTTAAGTTGACAATTGACATTTAAGTACTTCAATAACTATTTTCCCTAAAAAAGAGAAATAGACTTGCATGAAATCTTCAAGCTCTGACTTAGAGGAGTTAAATTACTGATATAAAAACTTGGATGATGGTTGAGAAGCTTCAAAACGTAATTTGGACTCATTTCTTCACGAAACCTGATTGTTGGCAGAATTCAGTTGTCATCTTTGAAAAATCATATCTCCCTCATATGACATCAATTTTGGCTAAAATTTGGAGCATTTACAGAACTTTGAGTCAGGAATCCAAAAACATTGAGTTGGCATAAATTGGACTTCTATAGCTCCAGATATTGAATTTTGAATAGACAAAGGTCAACAGTGGCAGAATGCGAGATTTGACTTTAAAGGATGTGATTTTCATGATCTTTCTCTTTTTATTTTTCTTGCATTACATTTCCAGAAAGGTATGGATGTTAGCTTTTTAGTTCCACTAGAATCACTTCATTTTGATTTCTAGAACTCATGCTCTGCACAAAACATCGACTGAATGTCAAATCTGCCAATTATCTCCAATTTACTCCTTTTTGCATTTTTCATCCAAAAGTGCCTTCAAAACATAAAACAAAGAATATCAAGGCATTTTACATATAAAACATGGACAAAACATTAGGTAAATATGGGTGAAACTATCAAATAATATGGTTACATCAAATACCCCCACACTTAGCTCTTGCTCGTCCTTGAGAAAGGATAAATAAAATTAAATTGAAAATAAACATGATCAATCTCTTAATCTCCCATCAATGTCCAAGAGTACAAGCATTATAAATAAGAATATAATAAAAAAGGATAAAATAAATAAATTTTTATGAATTTGTTTACATGCAAACTTCAAAATTCAATCAATCATTGGGATTTAAATGAAATATATGTCATGCCAAAGTGATAGGTCCTCTCATTGATATACACTCCAACACTCATGTGCTTAGGGTTTATGTGTTTAAATCTCTCAAATTCAATCAAAGAGTATGTTCTACCATAACCTTGCTTTTTAATCTCATCTCCATTAGTAACATATTACAAACAATGCATGAATCAAAAGGTCTTATTTTCCGGTTGTAATGGGGCTAAGGTTAAGATGAGGTAAAAGAGAGTAAAAGAAAAGGTTCAAATCAAAGAAAGTAGAGTATTCTGAAAAATGATATTTCAAACAAGATATTCCATCAAAGCTCATAAATTTTTCATCTTTAATCACCAATGCTTAACTCCTTTTGATTTTAAGCTCTTTTAACATAAAATCTTAAGAACATAAAGGAACATTTTTTTTCTTTTTTTTTTTTGTAATTTTGCCCATCTTTTCATCAAGCATCACTTCTTCTGTCTTTTCACATAATTTCCAACCATAATTCCATGAAGTATCACAAGTATATGCTCTACTAATCCTTGGCCAGGGGAAAAGGAAAATATATATAAAGTTAAGGCTTATACATGGATAAAGCAAAGAAAAGATAAACAACCTCAAAAGGGGCTCACTAAGGATAATATGCTTTAGGTTGGCTTTTTGGTTAAAGTGCTTTAAAATTCCTATTGCCTTTATCATCTTCATGTATATTTGTAATGGAATATAATCTCATTAAGATATGAAGCAAGTTCTAGAAATACATATCATTGAAAGAATGCACACTCAAAGAATACAATGTTGAAGGCTTAAAAACTTGCAGTGGTATAACACTATAAAATCAACATGGCATATTCTCAAAGTAAATCCCTAAACCAATTAAACCTTAAAATTTGCATGCATACTCTTTCATTTGATTTATATCTTCATCTATCTCAATTAATTCTCATGCATAATACTCATATTCTTAAAAACCAATGGGAGTTAAAAAGATCAAACACAATTTTTTTTTTAAGAACAACAAAGAAAACTAAAATAAGAAAATAAAAATTCTCCCAATATCCCCACACTTAAAACACAACATTGTCCTCAATGTTGAAATAAAAGTAAAGGAACATAAGAGAATGACAGAAAATAAATTAAAATACAAAAAAATAAAAGATAAGGAAAAAGAAAGCAAATCTGATTTTTCTTTTTGTGTGCTGGGTTGCCTCCCAGTAAGCGCTTTTGTTTTATGTCATTGGCTTGACATGTGACATGCTCATTCTTCATAGAAAGGTTTCAAATGATGTCCATTGACCTTGAGTACTTTGCTGGTTTCTAAACTTGTAATTTCAACTGCACCATAAGGAAAAATATTAGAAACAACAAAGGGTCCAATCCAACGAGAGCGCAATTTTCCAGGAAAAAGTTTCAAACGCGAATGATAAAGAAGGACTTTGTCTCCAACATGAAATTCCTTTCTTGTAAGCATTCGGTCATGAAGATTCTTAGTCTTTTCTTTGTAAATCCTTGCATTCTCGTAAGCATCATTTCAAATTTCTTCCAACTCTTGCAGTTGCAATTTTCTTGCAATCCCAGCAGCATCATAATCCATGTTGCATTGTTTAATGGCCCAAAAAGCTTTGTGTTCAAGCTCCACTGGTAGATGACATGCTTTCCCATAAATCATTCTATAAGGTGACATTCCTATAGGTGATTTATAAGCAGTCCTATAAGCCCAAAGTGCATCTCTAAGGCGTAGACTCCAATCTCGTCGGTTAGGTTGCACTGTTTTCTCCAAAATGGACTTGATTTCTCGATTGGAAATTTCAGCTTGGCCATTCGTTTGCGGATGATATGCTGTGGAAGTTCGATGAGTCACATGATATTTGCGTAGCAATGCTTCCATGGAACGATTGCAGAAATGAGTGCCACGATCACTGATGATAGCTTTAGGGATGCCAAACCTATCAAATATGTGAGTCCTGACAAAATCTAAAACAACCTTAGCATCGTTAGTTTGTGTGGCTTTCACCTCAATCCATTTGGACACATAATCAACAGCAAGAAGAATATAAAGATTTCCAAAAGAAGAAGGAAATGGACCTATAAAGTCAATACCCCAAACATCAAAAATTTCACTTACAAGAATATTTGTTAAAGGCATTTGATTTTTATGAGTGATATTACCTGTTCTTTGGCATTTTTCACATGATTTGCAGAAGTGATATGCATCTTTAAAAATAGAAGGCCAATAGAAACCACTTTCAAGTACTTTATAGGCCGTTCTTTTTGCTCCAAAATGCCCACCACAAGAATGAGAATGACAAAAAATGAGAATGGAATGAAATTCATCCTGTGGTACACATCTCCTTACTACTTGATCCACACAAAATTTCCACAAGGAGTATCCCAAAAATAATATTTAGCATCAGCTCAGAACTTGTCGTTTTGGGATGTAGACAAACTTGGAGGGAATTCTTTGGTGACTAAATAGTTCACCAAATCAGCATACCATGGTCTTGTAGAGGAGTGCAACATATACAACTATTCATCAGGAAATGTTTCTCTTATTGTTTCGGTTGGAATATCCTGGGTCCTCAATCAGCTCAAGTGATCAGCCACATGGTTTTTGGCACCTTTTTTGTCTTTGATCTCAAGATCGAATTCTTGTAAAAGCAAGATCCACCTAATCAGTCTTGGTTTGGACTCCTTCTTCTTCAAAAGATACCTGAAAGCTGCATGGTCAGTAAAAACAATGACTTTTGTACCAAGTAGATATGACCTGAATTTTTCAAGAGCAAACACCACTGCAAAAAGTTCCTTTTCAGTTGTATGGTAATTGCATTGTGCTCCATCCAACATGCGAGAAGCGTAGGCGATAACATGCAAATTCTTCCCAATTCTTTGCCCAAGCACAACTCTTACTGCATAGTCACTCACATCACACATTATCTCAAAAGGTTCATCCTAATTTGGTGGTTGGATGATAGGGGCAGATGTGACATGTCTCTTAAGCTCATCGTGTGCATCTTTACAAGCTTGATTAAACACAAAATCCACTTCTTTGGCTAATAGTCTGCACAAGGGTGCTGTAATCTTCAAGAAATCTTTGATAAAGTGTTGATAGAAACCTGCATGGCCTAGAAAAGAACGAACTTCCCTCACGCATGAGGGGTAAGGCAATGATGAAATAACATCTATCTTAGCTTTATCAACTTGTAATCCACGTGAAGACACAACATGCCCAAGAACTATTCCTTGTTCTACCATAAAATAACACTTTTCATAATTCAAGACAAGGTTTGTTTCAATGCACTTTTTAGGATCAAAGATAAATTTTCTAGACATTTATCAAAAGAATCACCATATACCATGAAATCATCCATAAAAACCTCAATTATTCTTTCAACATAGTCAGAAAAAATACTCATCATACATCTTTGAAAAGTTGCAGGAGCATTACAAAGACCAAAAGGCATTCTCCTATATGCATATGTACCAAATGGACATGTAAATGTAGTTTTTTCTTGATCCTTGGGATTAATAACAATCTGATTGTATCCACTATATCCATCAAGAAAGTAATAAAAAGACTTACTTGCTAGGCATTCAAGCATTTGATCTATGAATGGCAATGGGAAATGATCTTTGCGTGTAGAAAGATTGAGCTTTCTGTAATCAACACACATTCTCCATCCACTCGAAATGCGAGTAGGAATGAGCTCATCATTTTTGTTTTTCACCAATGTGATTCCGGTCTTTTTAGGCACCACATGGATTGGCGCCACCCATTTACTATCAGTGATGGGGTAAATGACTCTTGTTTCTAACAGTTTTAAAATTTTAGCTTTCACTACCTCCATCATAGGTGGGTTCAACCTCCTTTGCATTTCCCTTATTGGTTTAGCGTTGTCCTCCAATAGTATGTGATGCATACACATTGAGGGACTAATGCCCTTGATGTCAGCTAAAGTCCATCCAATAGCCATCTTGTGATCACACAACAACTTCACAAGTTTTTCCTCTTGTATACTTGTCAAACCTTTTGCTATGATGACGGGAAGTGTATTGTTGTCCCCAATGAATACATACTTCAAATTATCGGGCAAAGGTTTTAATTCTAACTCGGGGGCCTGTAAAATAGATGGTAAAAGCTTTTTATGTGAGAGTACTAAATCAATAAAGACATTACCATGGGGAACGGTTTGTAAAGCTTGTAAGGCCAATACTGATTCGTGCATGTTTTGGGGAACACATATGTGCCTCTTCATCTCTTCTATCTTGGTGAAATTATAGCCATAGCTCAAAGCTATGCTTAATCCATCTTTGCAATCAAAATCACAAACTTGCTGCACACACTTATCAATTTGGTCATAACATGTGATAGAATAAACATTGCTATAAGGATATTTCATTGCATCATGAAAATTGAATTCAATTTTTTCATCTCCTACCTCCATAGACAAGGTATCCTTACCACAATCAATCTTTGTGTTGGCAGTTTTCAAGAATGGTCTCCCAAACAATATAGGAGTGCTGGTTGATGAATCACAAGAATCATGTTCCATATCAAGAATATAAAAGTCACATGGAATAACCAAAGTATCAATCTTGATTAGGACATCCTCTATCACACCAAGTGGGTAAACCAAACTACGATCCGCAAGTTGTATTACAATGCTAGTTTTATGCAAAGGCTCAAGACTAAGAGAATCATAAACATGTTTGGGCATAACACTAATGGATGCACCTAAATCACACAAGGCCCTCTTGAAACTAGCATTACCAATAACACATGGGATAGTAAACGCACCTGGGTCCTTTTGCTTCAAAGGCATATTTTTTTAAACAACAGCAGATACAACTTCACCCATACTTACCATTTCATGACCTTTCAATTTGAAAGCTCTCTTGGTAGTACGTGATTAATACTTAAAAGTGCATTTTTATCAAGGCTTTATATCATCATTTTGCACTTGAAGTATCAATAACTCCTTAACTAGAACATGTTTTGTAATAACAAGTTTGATAATATAAGATACCTTTAATTTATGGTAAATGCTCATTTTAAATGTAGGTATTCTCACAATTCAAAGGATTGATTGTTGTGATTAACTATTAGAAGTGAAAGGACAAAGAAAAGGCTAAGCTTACGAAGGAGATGCTGATTCACTTCAAATTCGAACACTATTCAGTCATCGGATCATATCTAGAGCTATAGATCTTGGATTTCATATTAATTTATATGGATGGAAAGATAACAAATAGGCCTGCAACTTTCATGGGTATGAAAAGACCCAAATTTGCCATTTTTAAATTCAAAGTTTGGCCACAAAAGAGAAGTCCGAATCT
>NW_011502377.1:0-20162 GCF_000495115.2 Populus euphratica
CAATTTCCAAAATTCTCATGGATATGCACCTCCTTATGCTCCACCTCCTAGAAGAAATCTTGAGTAAACATTGCATGCATTCATTGAAAAGCAAGAGATAATTAATACTCAACTTGCTCAAAATATGACAGATTTTAAAGATACTCTTGGAAAATTAACATCTGCTCTCAGTTTCCAAGAGAAAGGTAAGTTTCCATCTCAACCACAACAAAATCCCAAGGGGCAATACAATGCAAATGCAAGTAGTTCTAAAAGCCAACACATAGATCAAGTCAAATCAGTCACTACTCTGCGCAGTGGTAAGGTTATTGAAAAACCCTCTCTTGAACCTTATGAGAAAGATGATGAGTCAATCTCTGAGGGTAAGGAAGGGGTTGAATCTGAAAATTGCAAAGAAAAGACTGATTCTCTGCCATCACTTCCATTTCCTCAAGCCATGACCAAACAAAGGAAAGTTAATCACAACTCTGAAATCTTTGAAACTTTCAAACAGGTAAGGATCAATATACCTTTGTTGGATGCTATTAAACAGGTTCCTTCCTATGCTAAATTTTTGAAAGATCTCTGCACTGTGAAGAGGAAACTGAATGTGAAAAACAAAGCCTTTCTAGCGGAACAAGTAAGTGTCATTCTTCAAAACAATAATGGTTTGAAATATAAAGACCCTGGTTGTCCTACAATTTCCTGCTTTATTGGAGAGCATAAAATTGAAAGAGCCTTACTTGATCTTGGTGCTAGTGTGAATTTACTTCCATATTCAGTTTTTCAGAGTCTCAATCTAGGTGAGTTAAAACCAACTTCTATAACTCTTTTACTTGCCGATAGATTTATAAAAGTGCCTAGAGGAATAATTGAAGATGTGTTAGTACAAGTCGATAAATTCATTTATCTTGTGGATTTTATTGTCTTGGACACAGAACCTGCTGAAGCATGTAATTCATTTCCTGTTATTTTAGGACGTCCATTTCATGCAACATCTAACGCATTGATTAATTGTGGGAATGGACTGATGAAGCTATCATTTGGAAACATGACATTGGAGATGAATATTTTCAACATTTGCAAGCAACCTGGAGATGATAATGATTTACAAGAAGTAGATCATATTGACGAATTAGTTTATGATCAACTTGAATCTACTTTAAGTAAAAATGAGTTAGATGAATCTGAAGATTTGCAAATGATTTATTCTAAGGAAGAAATCATAGATGAAACAAGCACCGAAAATGTTGATGCGAATCTTTTATCAACAATGACAACAAATTTGACATCTGACATCACACCAATCGATGATTACTTTCCTAACGAATCCTTACTTTCTCTTAGTCCAATGCCTTGGTATGATAAAAATATTAATTTTCTTGCTTTAGGAGATTTGCCAACTGATTGGAGTAATCAAGACAAAGAAAAGTTTTTGAACGAAGTGAAGAATTTTTATTGTGATGACCCTAACTTATTCAAATAATGTCCTAATCAAATATTTCAAAGATTCATTCCCGACAATGAGGTAAGTAGTGTCATTAAACTTTGTCATCCTGAAGCATGTGGAAGTTATTTCTCGTCAAAAAAGACAGCTACAAAAATCTTTCAAAATGGATTTTATTGGCCCACCATGTTCAAGGACACGCATGCATTCTACAAAACTTGTGAAAATTGTCAAAAGATTGATACTGGTCAAAAAGTTTTGTTTTATAATTCTCAACTCTATTCATTACCTAGAGAGCTAAGATCAAGATGGAGCAATCCTTATGGGGCCTGTGATATTGAGAATTCAATGAATGACAATGATTTTAAGGAAAATGGACATCGTTTGAAAGCTTACTTTGATAAGTTTCCTAGTGAAAATGAATCAACTAGTTGGAATGATCTTGTAGATAAAGGTTGATTATTTTGTTTTTCTCACATTGTTTTTGTTTTTCTTTTTGAGTGATTTTTGCTAGTTTCTCTCACCCCGGTTAAATGGCGGACAACGATACTCCCTGACTTAAGTCGGTTCTTTCAGTTTCCCACAATAACTGATACTAACATGTTTTGTATTTGTTATCTTGTTCACTCTTTAATACTTTGCTTGGTAAATGACTAATCTAGATTTATGTTGTATAACACTTGGTACAACAAATGCATGGCACTTTCATAGCCCATACTGTATGGTATAACCGACACCTCAGCTATGAAAGACATTTGATTTATTGTTAACATAAGTTGTAATCATGAATGCCTGACGAGATTTACAAGTACTAGCATTAATTGAATAAGATGACTAATGTAATCATGTTAGCAATCTATAATCTGATTGGAACCTCCTTTGTGTGTGGTTTCCAATTGAATAATAAGAGTTTATACTATACTTGTTTGGCATACCATTAGTAGATCTTCTAACCTTGACATTTGGTATTATCATTGTCTAATCCTTACATTGATCTTCCATCTCAAAGTTCTCATCAATTTCTTCTTCTTCTTCTTTTTAATTATTATTACTATTATTATTACTACTACTACTACTACTATTAATATTATTATTACTACTACTACTATTATTGTTGTTATTATTGTTGTTGTTGTATTATTGTTATCAATAATTTATACAATTAACCTCTGTGTGATTCAACCCCGGTCTTGTTGGGTTATTTATTACTTTGACACTCCTACACTTGGGAGAAGACATTAATCTTTTGGTCATGTCCGGTGCCTCATAAGTACCTGAGGTGTTTTAATTTTGAGCATTTTTAACTAGCAAGTCTAAGTACTACATTACTTTATTAGGGTCTTCATCTTCAAAAGTTTCATTGCATATCAATTCCATTATTTTTCTATCTTTAAGTGTTAACCCTTCATAATAATGTGAAACTAATATTTATTTTCAAAACCATGATGAATGCAAGTATTAAGCAAGTCTCGATATCTATCCCAACATGAGAAAAATATTTCTCATGGTTTTCTGGTGAAAGTGGTGATTTGTCTTTTGAAAGAGTTTATTCTATGAAAAGAAAAAAACATCTTTAAAAATTGTTGTTACATTTCATCCCTAGCACGAATGGATCCTAATCTCAAATTTTATACCTATGTTTTAGCTTTATTGACATGACTAAAAGATTGATATCTTCTCTCAAGTGTAGGAGTGTTGAAGTAATAAATAACCCGGCAAGACCGGGGTCGAATCACAGGGAGGTTAATTGTACAAATTATAACGACAATAATACAACAACAATAATAACAGTAATAACAATAATAATAATAACAACAACAATAACAATAACAACAACAACAACAACAACAATAATAATAATAATAGTACTAATAATAATAATAATAAAGAAAGAGAAGAAGAAGGAGGAGAAGATGATAAGAACTTTGAGATGGAATATTAATGTAAGGATTAAACAATGATAATAACAAATGTCAAGGTTAGAGGTTCCACTAATGATGTCAAATAAGTAAAATATAAACTCTTATTATTCAATTGGAAACCACGCACAAAGGAGGTTCCAATCAGATTATAGATTGTTAACATGATTACATTAGTCATCTTATTCCATTAATGCTAATACTTGTAAATCTTGTCAACCATTCATGATTATAACTTATGTGAATAACAAATCAAGTTCCTTTCATAGCTCAGGCGTCGGTTATACCATACAGTATGGGCTATGAAAGTGCAAAGCATTTGTTGTACCAAGTGTTATACAACATAAATCAACATTAGTCATTTAACAAGCAAAGTATTAAAGAGTGAACAAGATAACAAATACAAAACATGTTAATATCACACATTAACGTCCATATTAAGTTTACACTATAGTTATTCTTACACCATTAGTGTAACCTTTTCACCTTGACATAATAAACTTAGCTAGACATAATGAAAGAAAGAAAAATAAATAAACAAAATAATAACATAAATAAGATAAAAGTTAACTAAGTAAATGAAAGGAAATGAAAGGCATAAACTTGTTATTAATGAAAGTAACGCATAAACATTACAAAAAATACAAAGAGAGAAAGCAATAGCATGATCTTGATCTAGAAACCAAGATGCCTAAATACATGGCAAATGCCTCCTTTTATAGGCCAAAATTGGGAACTATTGATTTGATGACTAATTGATGAGTGGGTGGCCAACTCTTGACTTGGTGACAATCCTTATCTTCTCTTGTCTGCCCAAAACGTCATTGATAACGTCAAAACTGAAGCCAGTTGCAACTTTTCTGCCCAAAACGTCATTGATAATGTCAAAATTGGAGCCACTAGAAAACATGAAAATTGTAGGCAATTGTCTTAGCTTTTTTGTGTAACAAATTCAGCTCATTCGGACTTCTAGAACTCCAGATATGGCCAAATTATTGAATAGTGCTCGGGCACGAGGATAGCTTCGGGCTTCTTTGTTGTTGCAATAATTTGGACTTGAAAATGGCCTTTTTAGATCTTGGGCTCTATACGAAAGTTGTAGGCCTATGTCTTACCTTTCCATCCATATAAAGTAGACCTAAATCTGAGATCTACAGCTCCAAATATAACCTAATTACCAAAAAGTGTTTCGGTTTGGATTGCACCGACATCTCTTTTCTAAGTTTGGCCATCTCTTTGTCCTTTCAATTTCAGTTCTTAAATTCATCAATCAATCCTTTCATTTATGTGATAGACCTGCATTTAAAATGAACATTTACCACAAATTAAAGGTATCTTATCATTTAAAATAAACATTTACCACAAATTAAATGTATCTTATATTATTAGATACGTTATTATAAAACATGTTTTAGTTAACGAGTTATTGATACTTCGAGTGCAAAATGATGATATAAAACCTTGATAAAAATGCACTTTTAAGTACTAATCACACCCCCCAACCAGCTTATTACTAGTCTCTAGTAATTAAAGCGTTGAAATAGAAAAACAATTTGCAAATTCCACAAAGCAAGGTATTCATCATTCAACTTCCATTAATCTATCTAGATAAACAAACTCTCATTAAATTTACGTATTTGCTCAATCCTTCTTAACAAGATATTAATAAACCTTTCTTTTATGCTCAATATATCAACACATAATTATGGGGCTTTTCTTTGCTCTTTTTTTTTGTTTTTTTAAATTAAATATTATCCCTTTCCCTTAGTTGTTACCTTTAACAAAAGAATATAAATAATGTAATAATCCATTGTGCTACTCACAATCATATGTTAAAGTGTGTGTATATAAATTAAAGTTTAAGAATACATGTTAAATGAGTATATGAGCAGAATTAAGTAATAGCAATATGAGAGTTTGTAAACATGTTAAATGAGTATTATGATAGACCTTCTTAAGAATGGTTACGAAGATGCGTCTCAAGAGTTATAAAAAGATCTCCTTTACTCTGTCATCATAGTAACAACAATTTTGCACATACTTTACGAAATAGAAAACACATATTTTTTTTTAGCTACTACCCTCTCCCCCCAACCTAAACGAGACATTATCCTCAATGTTCTAAGGTAGAAAGATAGAGTATAGAAGATATCACCTGAAATAACAAACACTAACAAACTTGAAACACACTGAAACAAATATAAGAAACAACAAAATACAATAATAAAACCAAAAGACTCAAAGATTCAGAAATGAAGGCTCAAATCTAATTTAAGCTTTTTACGGCTTTCCTTAGATGACCAATTTATGCGACTCATGGAGGGATCAATTACAAGAATGAAAGATTGTAGTTGGTCAATCAATTATTCAGTAGTAGCAGTAGGGATTACGAAGATGTTAGAAATTCCTATTCCACAGCATGATAAAAAAAAGACAGCAACTTATCATAATAACTATTAACATTTAACAGACCTATAGGTTTATGGTGAATGTGCAGTTGGGCCCAAGATAAAATATGAAAGATCTCTTCCAATGTGCCTAGACCACCTGGTAAAGTAATGAAGGCATCAGCATGGTTAAACATTGCATTCATTCGAGCAGACATTGTGGAGACCTGAAGTTCCTCTCCAATTATTTTTCCAATGATGTCCCCTTGTGCTAAAGCTTCGGGGACGACCCCCAAAACTTGACTACCTCCTAAAAATGCCGCTATTGACACACCTCTCATTAATCCTAGACTGCCTCCCCCATACACTAAATGAATCTTTCTCTCAGCTAGCACTTGACCAAGATGATTTGCTGATTCTAAAAACTCCTTTTCTTTCCCAGGATTAGATCCACCAAAAACACAAATATTTCTTATATGATGACTTAAGGAACTTGCCATTTCTACACACTTTTGTATTTGTTGAATGTATGGGTTGAGTAGAAATGAAAGGAAGGAAGAGAGGGTTTTATAGATGAGAAATGAGAAAGGCAATCATAACACCTACATGTAGGCCAGCTAGAGTCTCACACTCTCTTTCTCTTTTTATTTATTTATTTATTTACTTTTTGAAAAAGCATGTGTATGTACAGGTAGTTGTGATTGTGGCTCACATCTTCCCTTGGTTTTACATCCAAGAACGGCTTAAACGCCCTCTATAGGTCGGGGATTGGCTTCCCATACAGTTTTCTTAAAAACTGGCAAACAAGGTCTTTTTTAGTCAGATTCCCAAGACTAAGTCGATCATGTTCTTTATGAAATAGTGGCCATAAATCATGAATTGCACGATGCACATCTCCACTAGAATGCGTCTCAAGAGTCAATAGAAGATTATCTAAAGACTCCTTACTCAGGCCATCCTTAATGAATTGTATTTTATCTTCACGATTTATAGATATCATTCCTAAAGAACGACATTATGCATTACAAGTCCATCTGACACATCGATGACAGACTTTCAGTCGTTTTGCACGACATTTCTTCGCAAAAGTGCTTTTACCTATTCCAGGCATGCGTGAAATGAAGGAATTAAATGACTCACCTAATAATCGAACATTTGCTTCAATCAACCAGCGAATATCTTCAGGAATTCCATGATTCATTAAAATTTTCAATCTTGCACATCTAGCACAGTAAATTTTTGTAATCGCATTTTGAGGCAGAGCGGGAAAATACTTTTTCAATTTTTTAAGATTAGTGTCCATTTTCAAATGAGAATTGGAAGAGAGATTCAAAGAATTGCACAAATATATACACAGATATCAGTTATTATGGGAAACTGAAAGAACCGACTTAATTCACGGAGTACCGTTGTCCACCATTTGACCGGGGTGAGAGAAACCAGCAAAAATCACTCAAAAAAATAATGTGAGAAAAAAACAAAATAATCAACCTTTATCTACAAGATCATTCAAACTAGTTGATTCATTTTCACTAGGAAAATTATCAAAGTAAGCTTTCAAACAATGTCCATTTTCCTTAAAAACATTGTCATTCATTGAATTCTCAATATCACAGGCCCTATAAGGATTGCTCCATCTTGATCTTAGCTCTATAGGGAATGAATAGAGTTGAGAATTATAAAATAAAACTTTTTGACCAGTATCAACTTTTTGATAATTTTCACAAGTTTTATATAATGCATGCGTGTCCTTAAACATGGTAGGCCAATAAAATCCATTTTGAAAGATTTTTATAGTTGTCTTTTTTTAGGAAAAATAACTCCCATATGCTTCAGAATGACAAAGTTTAATAACATTACTTACCTCATTGTCAGGAATGAATCTTTGAAATATTTGATCAGGACAATATTTGAATAAGTTAGGGTCATCCCAATAAAAGTTCTTCACTTCGTTCCAAAACTTTTCTTTGTCTTGGGTACTTCAATCAGCTGGCAAATCTCCCAAAGCAAGAAAATTGATATTTTTATCATACCAAGGTATTGGACTAAGAGAAAGTAAGGATTCGTTAGGAAAGTAATCATCGATTGGTGTGATGTCAGATGTCGAATCTGTTGTCACTATTGACAAAAGATTCGCATCAACATTTTCGATGCGTTTTTCATCCGTGATTTCTTCCTCAGAATAAATCATTTGTAAATCTTCAGATTCATCCAATTCATTTTAAATTAAAGTAGATTCAAGTTGATCATAAACTAATTCGTCAATATGATCTACTTCTTGTAAATCATTATCATCTCCAGGTTGCTTGCAAATGTTGAAAATATTCATCTCCAATGTCATGTTTCCAAATGATAGCTTCATCAGTCCATTCCTACAATTAATCAATGCGTTAGAGGTTGTAAGAAACAGACATCCTAAAATAACAGGAAATGAATTACATGCTTCAACAGGTTGTGTGTCCAAGATGATAAAATCCACAGGATAAATGAATTTATCGACTTGTACTAACACATCTTCAATTATTCCTCTAGGTACTTTTACAGATCTATCAACAAGTAAAAGAGTTATAGAAGTTAGTTTTAACTCACCTAGATTGAGACTCTGAAAAACTGAATATGGAAGTAAATTCACACTAGCTCCAAGATCAAGTAAGGCTCTTTTAATTTTATGTTCTCCAATAAAGCAAGAAATTGTAGGACAACCAGGGTCTTTATATTTCAAAGCATTATTGTTCTAAAGAATAACACTTACTTGTTTAGCTAAAAAGGCTTTCTTTTTCACATTCAGTTTCTTCTTCACAGTGCATAGATCTTTCAAAAATTTTGCATATGAAGGAACCTGTTTAATAGCATCCAGCAAAGGTATATTGATCCTTACCTGTTTGAAAGTTTCAAAAATTTCAGAGTTGTGATTGACTTTTCTTTGTTTGGTCATGGCTTGAGGAAATGGAAGTACTGGCGGGGAATCAATTATTTCTTTGCAATTTTCAGATTCAACCCTTTCCTTACCCTCAGAGATTGACTCATCATCTTTCTCACGAGGTTCAAGAGTGGGTTTTTCAATAACCTTACCACTACGAAGAGTAGTGACTGATTTGACTTGATTCATGTGTTGGCTTACGGAACTAGCATTTGCATTATATTGCCCCTTGGGATTTTGTTGTGGTTGAGATGGAAACTTACCTTTCTCTTGGAAACTGAGAGCAGATGTTAATTTAGCAAGAGTATCTTTAAAATCTGTCATTAGATGTCAATTTTTCAAGAGTATCTTTAAAATCTGTCATGTTTTGAGCAAGTTGAGTATTGATTGTCTCTTGCTTTTCAATGAATGCATGCAATGTTTCCTGAAGATTTGTTCTAGGAGATGCATATCCATGAGAATTTTGAAAATTGTGGTGTGCTTGAAATGGTGGTTGTGAAGTTTGTACATTGTTATTATCACTCAACTGAAATTTGAGTGATTTCTCCAACTAGGGTTGTATGTTTGGGAGTATGGGTTGTGATTGGTCCTTTGGAAACTGTTTAAAGCATGGACTTGTTCATGGAGACATTCCTTAAAAGAAGGCAAGATTAGACAGTTACTGGTTGAGTGTTCATTTGTTTCACATATTTAACACACAATATTTTCAATAGGTTTTAATTGAGCACTCTTTTTCAATTCTAGTGCCTCGACTTTTCTAGCTAAAGATGCAAACTTGGATTGAAGGTCATGATCTTCCCTGAGTGATTAGTACTTAAAAGTGCATTTTTATCATGGTTTTATATTATCATTTTGCACTTGAAGTATCAATAACTCCTTAACTAAAGCATGTTTCATAATAATATATCTAATAATATAAGATACCTTTAATTTGTGGTAAATGTTCATTTTAAATGCAGGCCTATCACATAAATGAAAGGATTGATTGATGAATTTAAGAATTGAAATTGAAAGGATAAAGAGAAGGCCAAACTTAGAAAAGAGATACTGGTGCAATCCAAACCAGAACACTGTTTGGTAATTGGGCCATATCTGGAGCTATAGATCTCAGATTTAGGTCTACTTTATATCCGAATCTGTCCTCCAGCCCGAGCATTGTTCAGTATTTTGGCCATATTGGGAGTTCTAGAAGTCCAAATGAGCTGAATTTTTTACACAAGAAATCTAAGATAATTGCCTACAACTTTCATGTTTTCGAGTGGCTCCAATGTTGACGTTATCAATGAAGTTTTGGGTAGACAAAAGAAGATAAGGATTGTCACCAAGTCAAGAGTTGGCCACCCACTCATCAATTAGTCATCAAATCAATAGTTTCCAATTTTGGCCTATAAAAGGAGGCATTGGCCATGCATTTAGGCATCTTGGTGTCCAGATCAAGATCATGCTCTTGCTTTCTCTCTTTGTATTTTTTGTAATGTTTATGCTTTACTTTCATTAATATCAAGTTTATGCCTTTCATTTCCTTTCCTTTACTTAGTTAACTTGTATCTTATTTATGTTGTTATTTTGTTTATCTATTTTTCTTTCTTTCATTATGTCTAGCTAAGTTACTTATGTCAAGGTGAAAAGGTTACACTAATGGTGTAAGAATAAGTATAATGTAAACTTAATGTGGACTTTAATGTTTGATACTAACATGTTTTATATTTGTTATCTTGTTCACTCTTTAATACTTTGCTTGTTAAATAATTAATCTTGATTTATGTTGTATAACACTTGGTACAACAAATGCTTGACACTTTCATAGTTCATATTGTATGGTATAACCGACACCTGAGCTATGAAAGGAACTTGATTTGTTGTTAACATAAGTTATAATCATGAATGCTTGACGAGATTTACAAGTAGTAGCATTAATCGAATAAGATGACTAATATAATCATGTTAACAATCTATAATCTGATTGGAACCTCCTTTATATGTGGTTTCCAATTGAATAATAAGAGTTTATATTATACTTGTTTGGCATACCATTAGTGGAATCTCTAACCTTCACATTTGTTATTATCATTGTTTAATCGTTACATTAATATTTCTTCTCAAAGTCTCATCTTCTTCTTCTCCTTTTTTTCTTTATTATTATTATTATTATTATTATTATTATTATTCTCATTATGAAGTGATTGATTATCTTCTTTGGCCATATTTTCTTAAAATGATGAGGATACCCTACAAAGTCTACCACTTGATGTAAGTGACCACACTCTTATACACATGTAGGAATAGAATAAAAGGAAAAAGAAAACAAAAGAAGAAGAAACAAGAGAAAAGAAACAAAGTTATATACAAGAAAAGTGAAAAAATAAAATAAAATAAATATTATAATTTCTACAAAACTTACCTCCCTAGCAACGGCGCAAAAAACTTGACACGACAAAAAAATTGATGTCTTCTCCCAAAGTAATAAATAACCCGACAAGACCGGGGTCGAACTACAGAGAGGTTAATTGTACAAATTATAACCAACAATAATACAACAACAATAATAATAGTAATAACAATAATAATAATAACAATAACAACAACAACAACAACAACAACAACAACAAGAAGAAGAATAATAATAATAATAATAATAATAATACTAGTAGTAGTAATAGTACTAATAATAATGATGATGATGATGATGATGATGATGATGATGATGATAATAATAATAATAAAGAAAGAGAAGAACAAGAAGAAGAAGGAGAAGAAGATGATAAGAACTTTGAGATGGAATATTAATGTAAGGATTAAACAATAATAATAACAAATATCTTAGAGGTTCCACTAATGGTATGTCAACCAAGTATAGTATAAACTCTTATTATTCAATTGGAAACCACACACAAAGGAGGTTCCAATCAGATTATAGATTGTTAACATGATTACATTAGTCATCTTATTCAATTAATGTTAATACTTGTAAATCTCGTCAAGCATTCATGATTATAACTTATGTTAACAACAAATCAAGTTCCTTTCATAGCTCAGGTGTTGGTTATACCATACAGTATGGGCTATGAAAGCATTTGTTGTACCAAGTGTTATACAGCATAAATCAAGATTAGTCATTTAACAATTAAAGTATTAAAAAGTGAACAAGATAACAAATACAAAACATGTTGGTATCAAACATTAAAGTCCATATTAAGTTTACACTATACTTATTGTTACACCATTAGTGTAACCTTTTCACCTTGACATAATAAACTTAGCTAGACATAATGAAAGAAAGAAAAATAAATAAACAAAATAAGAACATAAATAAGATAAAAGTTAACTAAGTAAATGAAAGGAAATGAAAGGCATAAACTTGATATTAATGAAAGCAAGGCATAAACATTATAAAAAATATAAAGAGAGAAAGCAAGAGCATGATCTTGATATGGAAACCAAGATGTCTAAATGCATGGCAAATGCCTCCTTTTATAGGCCAAAATTGGGAACTATTGATTTGATGACTAATTGATGAGTGGGTGACCAACTCTTGACTTAGTAACAATCCTTATCTTCTCTTGTCTGCCCAAAATGTCATTGATAACGTCCAAATTAAAGCCACTTGAAATATGAAAGTTGTAGGAAATTGTCTCAGCTTTTTTGTGTAAAGAATTCAGTTCATTTGGACTTCTAGAACTCCAAATATGGGTCAAACACTAAACAGTGCTCGGGCTGGAAGATAAATTCAGACTTTTTAGTTGTTGCTACAATGTGGACTTGAAAATGGCCTTTTTAGATCTTGGGCTCCATATGAAAATTGTAGGCCTATGTCTTACCTTTCCATCCATATAAAGCAGACCTAAATCTAAGATCTACAACTCTAGATATGACCCAATTACCGAACAGTGTTCCGGTTTGGATTGCACCGACATCTCTTTTCTAAGTTTGGCCATCTCTTTATCCTTGCAATTTAAGTTCTTCAAGTCATCAGTCATCTCTTTGTCCTTTCAATTTCAGTTCTTAAATTCATCAATCAATCCTTTCATTTATGTGATAGACCTGCATTAAAAATAGACATTTACCACAAATTATAGGTATCTTATATTATTTAAAATAAAAATTCACCACAAATTAAAGGTATCTTATATTATTAGATACATTATTATAAAACATGCTTTAGTTAAGGAGTTATTGATACTTCGAGTGCAAAATGATGATATAAAACCTTGATAAAAATGCACTTTTAAGTACTAATCACACCCCCCAACCAGCTTATTACTAGTCCCTAGTAATCAACTAATCATTTATCTTTTAATGTTAAAGGAAAAGGCTTTAATTTGATTGTATTTTGACACGACTAAAAGATTGATGTCTTCTCCTAAGTGTAGGAGTGTCAAAGTAATAAATAACCTAGCAAAAGCGGGGTCGAACCCTAAGGAAGTTAATTTTACAAATTATAAACAGCAACAACAACAACAACAACAACAACAATAATAATAATAATAAGAGCAATAATTATAATAGTAGTAGTAGTAGTAGTAATAGTAATAATAATAGTAATAGTAGTATTAGTAGTAGTAGTTATAATAATAAAAGAAGAAGAAGAAGTTGATGAAAGCTTTGAGATGGAAGATTAACATAAGGATTAAACAATGATAATAACAAATGTCAAGGTTACAGGTTCCACTAATGGTATGTCAACCAAGTATAGTATAAAATCTTATTATTCAATTGGAAACCACACATAAAGGAGGTTCCAATCAGATTATAAATTGTTAACATGATCACATTAGTTATCTTATTCAATTAATGTTAATACTTGTAAATCTCGTCAGGCATTCATGATTATAACTTATGTTAACAACAAATCAAGTTCCTTTCATAGCTTAGGTGTCAGTTATACCATATAGTATGGGCTATGAGAGTGCCAATTATTTGTTGTACCAAGTGTTATACAACATAAATCTAGATTAGTCATTTAACAAGCAAAGTATTAAAGAGTGAACAAGATAACAAATATAAAACATGTTAGTATCAAACATTAAGATCTATGTTGAGTTTACACTATACTTATTCTTACACCATTAGTGTAACCTTTTCATCTTGATATAATAAACTTAGCTAAACATAATGAAAGGAAGAAACAAAAATAAACAAGATAAGAATATAAAAAAATAAAAGTTAACTAAGTAAAGGAAATGAAATGAAAGGCATAAACTTGATATTAATGAAAGCAAGGCATAAACATTACAAAAAATACAAAGAGAGAAAGCAAAAGCATGATCTTGATTTGGAGATCAAGATGCCTAAATGCATGGCAAATACGTCCTTTTATAGGCCAAAATTCACCACAAATTAAAGGTATCTTATATTATTAGATACATTATTATAAAACATATTTTAGTTAAGGAGTTATTGATATTTCAAGTGCAAAATGATGATATAAAACCATGATAAAAATGCACTTTTAAGTACTAATCACTAACACATCTTTGACTATTCCTCTAGGCATTTTTACAGATCTATCGGCAAGTAAGAGAGTTACAAAACTTGGTTTTAACTCACTTAGCTTGAGACTTTGAAAAACTGAAAATGGAAGTAAATTCATATTGGCTCCAAGATCAAGTAAAGCTCTTTCAATTTTTTGTTCTCCAATAAGCAAGAAATTTTAGGACAACCAGGATCTTTATATTTCAAAGCATTATTATTTTAAAGAATGGCACTTATTTGTTTGGCTAAAAAGGTTTTCTTTTTCACAATCAGTTTCCTCTTCAGAGTGCATAGATCTTTCAAAAATTTAGCATAGGAAGGAACCTGTTTAATAGCATCCAACAAAGGTATATTGATCCTTACATGTTTGAAAGTTTTAAAGATTTCAGAGTTGTGATTGACTTTCCTTTGTTTGATCATAGCATGAGGAAATTGAAGCACTAGTGGAGAATCAGTCTTTTTCTTCCTCATTATTCAATTGGAAACCACACACAAAAGAGATTCCAATCAGATTATAAATTGTTAACATGATCACATTAGTTATCTTATTCGATTAATGCTAATACTTGTAAATCTCGTCAAGCATTCATCATTATAACTTATGTGTTAGTTATACCATACAATATGGGCTATGAGAGTGCCAAGTATTTGTTGTACTAAGTGTTATACATCATAAATCTAGATTAGTCATTTAACAAGCAAAGTATTAAAGAGTGAACAAGATAACAAATATAAAACATATTAGTATCAAACATTAAAGTTCCTATTAAGTTTACACTATACTTATTCTTACAACATTAGTGTAACCTTTTCACCTTGACATAATAAACTTAGCTAAACATAATAAAAGAAAGAAAAATAAAAAAAATAAGAACATAAAGAAGATAAGAGTTAACTAAGTATTAGCTAGACATAATGAAAGAAAGCAAAATAGATAAACAAAATAAGAACATAAAAGTTAACTAAGTAAAGGAAAGGAAATGAAAGGCATAAACTTGATATTAATGAAAGCAAAGCATAAAAAATACAAAGAGAGAAAGCAAGAGCATGATCTTGATCTGGAAACCAAGAAACCTAAATGCATGGCAAATGCCTCCTTTTATAGGCCAAAATTGGGAACTATTGATTTGATGACTAATTGATGAGTGGGTAGCCAACTCTTGACTTGGTGACAATCCTTATCTTCTCTTGTCTACCCAAAACGTCATTGATAACGTCAAAATTGGAGCCACTCGAAACATGAAAGTTGTAGGCAATTGTCTCAGCTTTCTTGTGTAAAAAAATTCAACTCATTTGGACTTCTAGAACTCCAGATATGGCCAAAATACTGAACAGTGCTCAGGCTGGAGAACAGATTCGGGCTTCTTTGTTGTTGCTATAATTTGGACTTGAAAATGGTCTTTTTAGATCTTGAGTTTCATTAGAGAGTTGTAGGCCTATGTCTTACCTTTCCATCCATATAAAGTAGACCTAAATTTGAGATCTATAGCTCCAGATATGACCCAATTACCAAATAGTGTTCCCGTTTGGATTGCACCGACATCTCTTTTCTAAGTTTGGCCATCTCTTTGTCCTTCCAATTTCAGTTCTTAAATTCATCAATCAATCCTTTCATTTATGTGATAGGCATGCATTTAAAATGAACATTTATGATAAATTAAAGGTATCTTATATTATTAGATATATTATTATAAAACATGCTTTAGTTAAGGATTTATTGATACTTCAAGTCCAAAATGATGATATAAAACCTTGATAAAAATGCACTTTTAAGTACTAATCACACCCCCCAACCAGCTTATTACTAGTCCCTAGTAATCAAAGCGTTAAAATAGAAAAACAATTTGTAAATTCCACAAAGCAAGGTATTCATCATTGAACTTCCATTAATCTATCTAGATAAACAAACTCTCATTAAATTTATATATCTGCTCAATACCTCTTAACAAGATATTCATAAACCTTTCTTTTGCGCTCAATGTATCAACACATAATTATGGGCCTTTTCTTGGAAGAAAACAAAATTTTTGTTCTAATGTTTAAGGTTAACTTCCTTGGGTTGGGATTATTATTTTTGTCTTCTTTTTTTTCTTCTTTTTTTTTTAAATATATATACATATAATTTAAAAACACCATACATCTTTAACCCATGTAACAAGCGTTCAGCTAATGACTCCCAGACCAGTTGGTCTTAGGGCATTACATGTTAAGACACCCCTATGAGCTTACTAACTCGGGTCGCAGATACTGATATGTAGATAGTGCAATGTTTGATTTCCTTAAACTTTTCTCCTCAACCCATGTAACAAGCGTTAGGCCAATAGCACCCAAGTCAGTTGACTTTAGGGTATTAGGTGTTAAAACACCCCTTCGAGCTTAATTGCTTAGGTTAGGGAGGCTACCTTAGTTGTTACCTTTAACAAAAGAACATAAATAATGTAATATTCCAATGTGCAACCCACAATCATATGTTAAAGTGTGTGTGAAAATTAAGGTTTAAGAATACATGTTAAATAAGTATATGAGCAAAATTAAGTGATAACAATGCGAGAGTTTGTAAACTTGAATATTTCAAGAAGTATTGTAATAGACCTTGTTAAGAATGGTTACTAAGATGCGTCTTATGAGTCACTTTAACAAAAGAGCTCCTTTACTCTGCCATCCTAGTAACAACAATTATGCACATGCTTTATGAAATGAAAAACAATTTTTTTTTTATCAACTACTACCCTCTCCCCCCCAACCAAAACGAGACATTGTCCTCAATGTTTAAAGGTAGAAAGATAGAGTATAGAAGATATCACCTGAAATAACGAACACTGACAAACCTGAAACACACTGAAACAAAAATAAGAAATAACAAAACACAATAATAAAACCAAAAGACATAAAAATTCACAAATGAAGGCTCAAATCCAATCTAAGCTTTTTACTGCTTTCCTTAGGTGACCAATTTATGCGACTCATGGAAGGATCAATTACAGGAATGAAGGATTGTAGTTGATGAATTAATTGTTCAGCAGTAGCAGCAGAGATTATGATTTGTTGTGCAGAAGATGTTAGAAATTCCTGTTCTATAGCATGATCAAGAAAAGACAACAACTTATCATTATAACCATTAACATTTAACAAACATATGGGTTTATAGTGAATGTGCAGTTGAGCCCAAGAGGAAATATGAAAGATCTCTTCCAATGTACCTAGACCACCTGGTAAAGCAATGAAGGCATCAGCATGGTTAAACATTGCATTCATTCGAGCCGACATTGTGGAGACCTGAAGTTCCTCTCCAATTGTTTTTCCAATGATATCCCCTTGTGCTAAAGCTTTGGGGACGACCCCCAAAACTTGACTACCTCCTAAAAATGCAGCTATTGGCACACCTCCCATTAACCCAAGACTGCCTCCCCATACACTAAATGAATCTTTCTCTCAGCTAGCACTTGACCAAGATGATTTGCTGATTCTAAAAACTCCTTTTCTTTCCCAGGACTAGATCCACCAAAAACACACTTATATGATGACTTGAGGAACCTACAAAAGGCGCCGAACTATAGGGGTCTAATTAATAAAATCCGGGGGTTAAATTGAAGAAATTGAAAGTTTAATGGTCAATTAGGGATGAAATTGCATAAATCCGAGACCAAGGACCATATTGCAAGAGGCGCGTAAATATGGGGCTGGAGTTGAAGTTAAGCCGGGACCAAATTGCATTAAATCAGAAGTTTATGGTCAATTAGGGATTTGATTGAAAGAAATTGAAAGTTGGAGGACCAAATTAAACATCAACAAATCCCTAATTTTAACCCAAAACGGCGTCGTATTATGGATTAAAAAAAAAAAACCAAGTGACGCATCGCCTGGCCACTGTTCATCATCTTCCCCGAAAAGCTGCCCAAGTAGCAGCTTTCCAGGCGCATCACATCTTCCCTTGGTTTTACGTCCAAGAACGGCTTAAACGCCCTCTATGGGTCGGGGATAGGCTTCCTATCTAGTTTTCTTAAAAACTAGCAAACAGGGTCTTTTTTAGTCAGATTCCCAAGACTATGTCAAGCATGTTCTTTATGAAAATGGGTTCATAAGTCATGAGTTGCACGATACTTATCTCGACTATGATGAGACTTAAGAGTCAATAGAAGATTATCTAAAGACTCTCTGTGTTTTGAAATAAATCCCACCTTTTGACAATTTTCACAGTTTTTACGGAATGCATGTGACTCCTTGAATATGGTGGGCCAGTAAAATCCACTTTGTAAGATTTCTACAGTCCTCTTTTTTGACGAGAAATGATCCCCACGTGCCTTAGAGTGACAAAATTTAATGAAATTACTTACCTCATTATCGGGAAAGCATCTTTGAAATATTTGATCAGGACGATAATTGAATAAGTAAGGGTCATCCCAATAAAAGTTTTGCACATTGCTCAAAAATTTGCTTTTGTTTCGGTACTCTAGTGAGCTGGCAAAAATCTTGAAGCAAGAAAATTGATATTTTTAGCAAACCAAGGCATTGAACTAAGAGAAAATAGAGATTCATCAGGAAAAAAATAATTGATTGGTGTGATATCGGGTGTCGAATCTGTTGTCACTTTTGATAAAAGATCCGCATCAATATTTTCGGTGCCTTTTTCATCATTGATGTCTTCCTGATTGGTCATGGCATGAGGAAATGGAAGTGCTGGTAGGGAATCAGTCTTTTCCTTGCAATATTCAGATTCAACCCCTTCCTTACCCTTAGAGATTGACTCATCATCTTTCTCACAAAGTTCAAGAGAGGGTTTTTCAATAACCTTCTTTTCTAGCTAAAGATGCAAACTTGGCTTGAAGGTCATGATCTTCCCTAAGGTTGTACATACCTCCATTAGATGTATGAGGTTGAGTTTTACTCGATGCCTCATAAGTACCCGCGGTGTCCCAACTTTGAGCATTTTCAACTAACAAGTCTAAGTACTCCATTGCTTCATCAGGGTCTTTATTTTCAAAAGTTTCATTGCACATCAATTCAACCATTTGCCTATCTCTAGGTGTTAACCCTTCATAGAAATGTGAAATCAATCTCCATGTTTCAAAACCATGATGAGGGCAAGTATTAAGCAAGTCTCGATACCTATCCCAACATTGGTAAAATATTTCTCCTGGCTTTTTAGTGAAAGTGGTGATTTGTCTTTTGAAAGAGTTTGTTCGATGAGATTGGAAAAACTTCTTCAAAAACTGTTGTTTCATTTCATCCCAAGCACGAATGGATCCTGGTCTTAAATTTTGTAGCCATGTTTTAGCTTTATCTTTTAATGAAAAAGGAAAAAGCTTTAATCTGATGGTGTTCAATAATGAAAAAGAAAAAAGCTTTAATCTGATGGTGTTCATGCTACAATTTAAATTATTATATGTGTTGCAGACCTCCTCAAATTCCCTTAAATGCAAGTATGGATTTTCTAAATCTAAGCCATGAAAAGAAGGTAAAAGTTGAATAATACCTGGTTTAAAATTAAAATGAGATGCATCGGGAGGAAAAACTATGCATGATGGTGCACTTGTTCTTGTAGGATTCATGTGGTCTCTAAGTGTTCTAGCACGGTTATTCTCATTATTCTCATTATAAAGTGATTGATTATCTTCTTCGGCCATATTTTCAGAAAATGATGAGGATATCCTACAAAGTCTACCACTTGATGTACGTGACCACACTCTCATGCACGTGCAGGAATAAAATAGAATAAAAGAAGAAGAAAGCAAAAGAAGGAGGAAGAAAACCAAAAGAAAAAAACAAAGTTATATACAAGAAAAGTGAAAAGAGAAAATAAAATAAATACTATAATTTATACAAGAACTTACCTCCCCGGCAACGGCGCCAAAAACTTGACACGACTAAAAGATTGATGTCTTCTCCCAAGTGCAGGAGTGTCGAAGTAATAAATAACCCGGCAAGACCGGGGTCGAACCACAGGGAGGTTAATTGTACAAATTATAAACAACAATTATAAAACAACAATAACAACAACAACAATAGTAATAATAATAATAATAATAATAATAATAATA
>NW_011502377.1:20418-21340 GCF_000495115.2 Populus euphratica
GCCTATGTCTTAGCTTTGTAGCCATATAAACCAAATTGAAATCCAATATCAACAGCTCCAAATATAACCCAATGACTGAATAGTGTTTTAGTTTGAATCAAACCAATATCACTTTTCTAAGCTTCACCCTCTCTTTGTCTTCTTAATTTTAATAATTGAACTCATCAATCAATACTTTGATTTATATGAAAGGCCTGTGATTAGTACTTAAAAGTGCATTTTTATCATGGTTTTATATCATCATTTTGCACTTGAAGTATCAATAACTCCTTAACTAAAATATGTTTTATAATAATATATCTAATAATATAAAATAAAACCTTGATGAAATGCATTTTTAAGTACTAATTAGTTTCCCTCAGCTGGAGTTTGCTTTAGATTGAAAAAAACATCATAGGCCAATTCACTATAATGGACTATTGATTAGTACTTAAAAGTGCATTTTTATAAAGGTTTTATATCATCATTTTGCACTTGAAGTATCAATAACTCATTAACTAAAGCATGTTCAATAATAACATATCTAATAATATAAAATGCCTTTAATTTATGGTAAACTTTCATCTTAAATGCACGCCTATCAAATAAATGAAAGGATTGATTGATGAGTTTAAGTACTACAATTGAAAGGACAAAGAGATGACCAAACTTAGAAAAGAGATGTTGGTGCAATCCAAACCGGAACACTGTTTGGTAATTGGGTCATATCTAAAGCTGTAGATCTCAAATTTAGGTCTACATTATATGGATGGAGCGAATCTATCTTACAGCCCAAGCATTGTTGAGTGTCCAGCCCATATCTTGAGTTCTAGAAGTCCAAATGAAGCCCAAGCATTGTTGAGTGTTCAGCCCATATCTTGAGTTCTAGAAGTCCAAATGACCTCAATTTTTTTTCTGGAAAGCTAAGGAAATTTCCTACAAC
>NW_011502361.1:0-21583 GCF_000495115.2 Populus euphratica
AACATTAAAGTCCATGTTAAATTTACACTATACTTATTCTTACACCATTAGTGTAACCTTTTCACCTTGACATAATAAACTTAACTAAGCGTAATGAAAGAAAGAAAAATAAATAAACAAAATAAGAACATAAATAAGATAAAAGTTAACTAAGTAAAGGAAAGGAAATGAAAGATATAAACTTGATATTAATAAAAGCAAAACTTAAGCATTACAAAATTACAAAGAGAGAAAGCAAAAGCATGATCTTGATCTAGAGACCAAGATACCTAAATGCATGGAAAATGTCTCCTTTTATAGGCCAAAATTGGAAACTATTGATTTGATGACTAATTGATGAGTGGGTGACCAACTCTTGACTTGATGACAATCTTTATCTTCTCTTGTCTGCCCAAAATGTTATTGATAACGTCAAAATTGGAACCACTTGAAAACATGAAAGTTGTAGGAAATTATCTCAGCTTTCCAGAAAAAAAATAGAGGTTATTTGAACTTTTAGAACTCTAGATATGGGCCAAACACTAAACAGTGCTAGGGCTGTAGGACAGATTCAGACTTTTTTGTTGTTGCTACAATTTGGATTTGAAAATGACCTTTTTAAATCTTGGGCTTCATATAAAAGTTGTAGACCTATGTCTTACCTTTCTAACCATATAAAGTAAACCTAAATCCGAGATCTAGAGCTCTAGATATGACCCAATTATTGAATAGTGTTCCGTTTTGGACTGCATCAACATCTCTTTTCTAAGTTTGACCATCTCTTTATCCTTTCGATTTCAGTTCTTAAACTAATCAATCAATCCTTTCATTTATGTGATAGGCCTGCATTTAAAATGAATATTTACCACAAATTAAAGGTATCTTATATTATGAGATATGTTATTATAAAACATGCTTTAGTTAAGGAATTATTGATACTTCAAGTGCAAAATGATAATATAAAACCTTAATAAAATACACTTTTAAGTACTAATCAATAATCTATATAAAGAAAATTAAAATAATTATGAAGCTAAATTTCCAATTGACCTTGCAAATCCAATACTAAATGATGGAATTTGAAGAAAAAAAATCAATTAAACAAATAACATAAAAAATAATTTAAGTGAATCTATGTTAATTTGTTGAGCACCTTTTTTGAGTCATGATGTTAGAATAACCTAATAAAAAGTAAATCATAGCAAATTATTAAGTCTAATTCTCAATTAAACACAATATTAAATAATCAAATTGAAGAAAAAATTAATTAATAAAAAGAAAAAAAAAAGAGTCAACTAAGCTAACTCGTCAAACTTACAACGAGAGTCATGAGATTAAGGCAACCTAATAAAAAGCAAATCCAATATTAAAGAACCTTTGACTAGTGTTATGAGACTAAAATAACCTCATAGATAAAAAAAAAAAAAACAACTTGATTTAACATGGGTTAACCTTCCAAAACTCGTGACTTTGGTCATAAGATTAGAGTAACCCCATAAAAATTAAATCAAAATAAATTATAAAATTCAATTCCCAATCAACCCAATATTGAATTATAAATTTGAAAAAAAATTAATTAAAAAACATAAAAAATTACTCGAGTTAACTTAGGTTAACCTGTTAAACAAAATTCTTGGGTCGGGACTTTAGGATAACCTAATAAAAAGAATAACAAAACAAATTATAAAACCTAATTTTCAATCAACCCAAATTAAAAGATAAAATTATAGAGAAAAGTCTATTATGGAAGGGAAATAGAAAACTAGAGTCAATTAAGTTAATTTGTCAAATCCATAGCCCGTGTTATGAGAGTGAAATAACCTACTAAAAAAATAAATCTAATATTGAATGATGAAATTAAAAAAATATTGATTGAAAAAATCAAATAAAAAATATGAAGTTAAAATGAGAATATAACAACCTAATAAAAAATAAATTTAATGTTAAAAAATACAATTTATTATAAAAACATTAATGAAAAAAATAAAAACAAATATTATTTTAATAAATAATATGTTACGAAATTTTAGTTTTTGTTGTTAATAATTAATCAATAACAATGTGAATGGGAGCGAGCGACTGATCAGCCAAGCCACCCTGCTGCACCTCTCATGTCACTTCCTTTTCTAGTGTAGCAACTAGAAATAGTTTTAACCGCTTTCTTCTCGGAAACAAAGCTATAGTGAAGTGCAGAGATGGCTTATAGAGGGAGAGGGAGAGGACGATTTGGAGGCGGTGGTGGTTTTAGCTATGCAAGGCAAGAGCCCTTTGATTTATTTCCTGTATGTCAGCCTTCTCTTTATTTTTATTTTTTTGTTATTTATTCTTTGCTAGTAATTCTTTTGATATAATTTTGCAGTTTAAACTTAGTCGGTTTAGTTTGAATTATGTAATTTCTTATTTAATTTATGGGTTTTGAAAGTTGTGAACTTTCGAACTATGGTTGCAATGATTCTTTTATGGAATTTGTTAAATAGACGAAAGACAGGCCAAAGAGGAACTTGGAAGTACTGGGTTCATTTTTGCTGGATTAAAACTTTTCTTAGAAGTTCATTCGGGAAAAAAAATAAAATCATTCATATGATTCAGAGTTGGTGTGTTTCTACGGAGACGAAATGAACTTATCTTTTGTGAATATTGCAATTTTTCTCTTAAAAAATATCCTTGTACTGTTTATGTTTTGGCTTGTAAGGCATGCATCTTGTGTTTCTGTTTTCCAATGCAAAATGCATCGATTGCTATTATTCGATAGAGAAATGTAATGGGATGTCTTTCTTTATGTTGTTTTCCCTGAAAAAGAAAATTTTGCTATTCCAGGAAATTGAATTACCTGATCCCAAAAATGTGAAGGAGGAAAGGGCATTAGTTGTTTGGAATTCAAGGTTAACAAACTATTTCAAATCCTCTCCTTGTTATCTTGAGGAGATTGTTTCAAAGGGTAAGCATGGAACTCGTAGACCACTTTTTTAGTATCTTGTTTCCCAAATAAGTAGGTCAATCATAGAAATCTGAGATTTTTCCTTTTTGCTTGAGGATATGGGTTTTGACAAGATATTACTGGTGTGTTATTATTCTTATTCACTTCTTGTGTTGCGTATTTGCTGTAAATTGTGTATGGTTTACCTTTTAGTCAGTTCAGATGGAGTTTTATGTTTTTCTCCTTTCTTTCAAATGTTCAAACTTCAATTAGGCAGAAGAAGAAGAATACACATTTATTCCTGAGAGGTTGCTGAGTGGTTGATAGCTCTGGTTTGTAAAACCAGTGTAGTTTGCAAAGAACATTTGGGACTCAAATTCCTCTCCCCTTTTCTCGTTGAATGAATTAATTCCTTACATATTTCTTATAACCAATTTCGATTATGAGAACAGATCACTTGTCTTAAAATTGGAAGCTAAAATTACTTCTGGTTTCTTGATTCACTATTATCATTACTATACACAAAAAGGTTAGGATATCAAACAAGAACCTGATTTAGCTAAATACTCTGGACACTGTTCAATTTCTTACATCTTTGACACCATCATATTACCTTTTTTTCTTTAGTTCTTTCCATTATCATTGATCTCTTGGCTGTTTTTCCCTGGAAGTATCATGGTTGTGGTATATTGAGATTGATCAGTCAAGTTCATGAACTATTATTTTTTTAGGGCAGCTGACTGGCTAATAGTTTAGGGACAAACTCTTAAAAAATCAATTAGCATCAAGCCTCTACCTGCATACATATTGAAAATATTTCAAATATGTTGGTCTGAAAAACTTATCTTCAAACCCAATTAGAGGACAATGTGCCTGGTATTAATGAATATTGTACTTTTAAAATTAAGATCCACAGCTTCCCATTTGTATGAAATTAGGGGAAAAAAACACTTCTTGCTGGTCCATCCTCAAGTGTTTAATCTTGATTGTTGTATGTTTTTGACAAGAATGTTTAACTTTATGCGTCACTTTTATTAGAGAGTATTTAGCAATGTAGTCATAATTTTAGTCCTCTATCTTGTGCACACGAACTGGGTGGTGTTTTTCTGCCAACAATGTTCCAAGACATTAAGTGGCCTAATGTATGATGCTTTACAAATTTTCATTTCCTCTGAATGTGATATCAGAGATCCAGAGCATGGACATAGAAAGATTTTCAGACAGGGGGAAGCCAAGGATCACATCAGAACGTGATTCACTTGACCAATTCTTACAGCTCACGTCTAAAAATTTTCCTAAAGAACTGATTGGAGGTTTGCAATCTGAAATTACAAAATATGAGAGCAATGCGTGTATTATGCATGTTTATATGTTTTCCCCTCTCTGTTCAATGGTGCTTCTAATCATGCTAAGAGATTCTTTATGCAACGATAATCAGGTTTAAATAGGAAGCGGCCAAACAAAAAAGTGAAGTGGACAGCAGGTGAGATGTGATTTGGTCTTACTTTATTTACTCTCATAGTTGTTTGTGGATGTGGTCTTAATCCAAACTTCCTTTCCAAATGAGAAAAACTGCAAAGTCTAAATTCGTCTCATGCACTCAAGGCATGCTTATAAATCTATTAGAAAGATGGATAGAGGATCTGATCCCTCATGCAGATAAGCTGCTCTCCCTAGGGGATTGGTCGGGAGGCTCATTTCTACAGTAGCTATAATAAGTGAAATTGACATCAGTATTGTGGGTTTTTTTTTTAGAAACATTATTGTCTATCTCACTTATATTAGATATATACTGGATCTAATATTGACAGATAAGTCTTTAGATTGGGGAATAAGGCATAGTTGGCTATTCTTTTATTCTCATACAAACTGTATTTCATATTTTTCTCTGTTTCACATATATCTGGACCTTGTTAGCTGTTATGCAGACAGCTTCTTTTGAAGCACTCGGATTGTTATTGTTTCTTATTTATGATCCACTAGATTCCTTGACAATATGCATTTATGATATATCTACAAGCTGTCAAATAGACAGCAGTGCCGTTGAAGATGATTCATGGAAGGATAGCCAAACATGTAAAGCGTTACACTTTTGGAAAACTTTCTTGGTCCTTCGATTTTATTCAACCATAGTCAGGAGATGGATGATATTAAGTTGCACCACAATTATACAGTCATCCTATTATTTCATACAAGCTTTGAAATAATTGTTTCTTTAAAAGAAAACATGTCACCCACTATTTAATTTGTTTGTGGCTGAAGTTGGGTTTTCTTGGCTTTATGAGTTGTTTGAGCTTGATTTTATATATGTAGGAATTCTAATGAATGATATAAACAACTAATATAAATTATTAATTTTGATCACACCTGCTGGTCGTCATAATTTGAAGAAACTTTTTTCCTTGGCTAGTGATTTTGATGGGTTGCCTATGCTTTACACAATCTGATTGGGTAATTTGTGATTTGCTACCTTGTTGGTGAGTGACATCTGTTCTTTAGAATTACCCACACTCAGCAATTCTTACAGCTAGAAGATTTGTTGAGTATCTATTTAAACTGATTTAGATGTTTGTATGATAGACCTGCTGAAGTTAGATATGTTCGAGATGCTTTTGTTCTTCAAATCTTTATTCAAACTGATTTAGATGCTTGTGTTGCAGACTTGAGGAAGTTGGATGATTATGAGAAGCGTGAATTGATGTATGAGGTAAAAACCTTCAATCATCTGCCAACCTGCTACCTACACTATTTGGTCAAAAATGACTGCAACTAATACTTCTGACAGTTTACATGAAGCCCCTATAGAATTAAGTTTTTTTTCTTGTTTGATTCTCCTTCGTTTTTTGAGTTAAAATCAGAAGTTTTTATACCACATGCCATCGTTTGCCTTTATGTGGTAATTTGTTGGTCAGTTGGTGATCCTTTCATGCACTTAGGGCCAAGCTGAAAAGGTTCAAATGGAAAAGAAAGAAGACGAAGACGAGGAAGATGAAGATGAAGAACTGGAAGAACCTGATGATGAATATGATGATGGAGATTATAATCAGGTTCCCTCAGCAAACACAGGATCCTGTGTATATCTATTGATTTTGCATCAGCTTTTTTCTTGCTCTTGAGTAGCTTTGATGATTCAGGATTGTAGCATTCTTTGTCAGCCTCAGCTATCCCCATGATATAATAACATCTCATTTCTATGCCATATAGGCAACTTGTTATGCCATCACCAAGAATGGTCAAGAAATAGATGTAAATGGTACTAGGAAAATTGCAACTCCGTTTGAACAAGATTTTTTAATGGAAGGTATTCCATTCCAGCGTGTAAATTAATTCCATTGAGATGGACTCTCTGACGAACACTGTCTCCATGATTGTCAAGTTAAATGATTGCATGATCTAAGGAATTTAAATGGATAATCGCTATATGTGGCTCATAATAAGGGAGTCTCCAACTAGTTTTTTAATGATTGGAAAATAACATGACATATGTCTCGCATCTCTCTTTTGACCAAATAGCATAACATTGGAAAAGTTGGAGGGTTTAGTTTTTGAATCAGCTTCTACAAATAGGTGGCCTTGTTTTATGTGTAGACAGCACTCTAGCATCTTTAATGAATTTGTTTATCCCCTATTGGAGCAGATGTAGCGTGCCATTGGTTGGACATTTGCAACCTCCTAGTTGCCTGCAGGAATTCCAATTAAGTAGCACTATGAGAAATTTTGTTGAAAAATATAATATTTAAGTTGCTAATTTGTACAACTAAAGTTCACTCATTAGCTATCTAAAGTTGAGCATATATTACGAGATGGGAAATGTTACGATTCTGTGTGGATTCTAGTTTAATATGAAATAATGTAAGAGATCTGTTCAAATAGGCTTGTGCATCTGTAAAAAGATTCTTGATTCTGTGGTGATTTTATTACGAGATGGGAAATGTTACGATTCTGTGTGGATTCTAGTTTAATATGAAATAATGTAAGAGATCTGTTCAAATAGGCTTGTGCATCTGTAAAAAGCTTCTTGATGTTTGTTAGAGGGGGCAAATGTTTTTATATGTGACACTATATACACCCAACTTGTGCATTCTTAAAAGGCTTCAAGATAAACTTATATGTTGGCAAGTAAATGTTTTAACAAACTGTTATCCACTCTATGATCTCGCAGAACATTGATTTTGATGATGATGAAGATGATTATAACATGGAGGATGACAATGCTGGTATGCACCTTTTCTCAAACTTGAATAGTTTCACCCACTTCTGTTGATGGTACTCAACTTCTTTTTTTTTCCTTGGCAGATGCTAATACTTTGTAATCTTGCAGATGAGGGTATATATTAGTTGCCTTGCCGAGAACATTGATGTGTCTTTCTCTGTTAAGCAGTTTGCAAGTTTAGCAAACTGGACCGTATTAGAAATGGTCGTTGTCAACTGCACTTGGGAATTTTCAGGCTTCATAGACATACAGCAAGTGCTGCTTTTCGGTGATTCCCTTTTTGTAATATTGACTATTGTGCAATGTTTTCTTGATTGAAAGATGCTGCAGAAAATGATGTGAGCTCAAGGAAATGGATATTTGGTTGTACATTTTATTTACATGAGAATCAATACTGCTTGAGACACGAGACTTTTGAGCATATGAGTTTTGGTGTGGTTTCAAGCATCCAAAGGAGAAAGCTCTGTTCAACCTTGTGACATAATATATATTCAGGATTTGTTTGAGTTACGTTGTGATGTATTTTTATTCCATTCTAAACTTGGTCATGGACCGAGAAATCCTTGGAAATCATGTTGACTCGATCAGGATCATAAATTAAATTATCTGAAAAGCATATGACACCCCAAATAAGGCGATGCAATCTGACAATACCTGCCTTAGCTTTTCACACTTTGACATGTCACAATTTTAGTCACAAAAAAAGGGGGCCTGGAGGAAAGGAAGGCTGGGTGGTCAGAGTCAGACTCACTGCTGCCAAAATATTTGTGTTTTTACGAGTTTTTTCCCGCATTGAGGAAAAATATTTCTCAAAATAGCACAGCTTAAGCGCAGCGCCGGTCACAGCTGCCTCTTTTCTTTCTACACATCAAATCAGTGACACGCACCCCGGGGGGGGGGTTGCGGATGATGATGCCGCCCCCCTCCATCGGAGAACATTCTCACATTTGTAATTTTCTTTTATATGCAACCAGATATTTTACTAGACCTGGAAGTTGCCACGTGGAATTATTGAACTGGTAGTGAAGAATATACCACCACGTGTCTTCATATGGTGCGAGTTTTCCAAAAAAGAAATTATAAAAAAAAAGCGAGTGAGAAGGAGGAGAACGTGAGGGGCACTCATTGAATCATGTAGAAATGTTGGGAGGAGATTCAATGAGAAAGCAAGGCACCACATCATCAATCACCCCCTTGATTTGGGGCCCACGAATTATACTCTCTCTCTCTGTCTCGCTTTGAAAACACTATAAATACCCCCCCTCTTCGAACCAAAGATTTTCAAAATAGAAGAGAAGCTAAAACATAAGATAGAAAAATCCGAAAGGAAAAACAAAAGAAAGAAGAAATCAACGGTAGTTATTTTTTGATCGAAAATGTCGTGGCAAACATATGTTGATGATCACCTGATGTGCGACATCGAGGGTAACCATCTGACGGCTGCCGCCATCATCGGCCAAGATGGCAGTGTGTGGGCTCAGAGCGCCACTTTCCCACAGGTGGTCTTTTCTTGATCTGTTTTGTTTTGTTAAATTGTGTTGTCTGTCTCAATATTATTTAGATTGAGATTTTATCGGATCTGATTCATTACTCTTATTTAATCACAATTATTTCCTTCCTTTGTTTCTCGTTTGGATTGGTCATTGGTTGTTGTGTTTTATTGAACTAGGAATGATGGATTATTTAAGGATCTGGCCTTTTCCAGTTTTAAATTTTTGAGAGGTTTAGTTAAGTTTTTTTTTTAATCCTTTTTTGTTGCAAATTGCAATCAACTTTTGAAATGTGATGCTTTTGTTGTCATTCAATATTATTATTAACCTTTCTTTCTATGTTCTTGGTTTTCTTGATTCGAGAGAACAAAATCGGTTGATTGTTTAAAGATGGATTTTTTTTTTTTTTGTAACATGGTGCATTTGGCAATCAGTTTGTGATTGGCTCTGACTTTTAAGGATAAGGAAAGCGCCCCATTAGCTGTAGGAAATGGTTTATGATAATAATGTATATATTGTAAGTGGATGCGCGTTGTCAGAGTTAAATGGATTGTGGACTTGGTTTTGCTTTTCATATCATTCTTAAAAGGATGATTTGAATCTTTGTTCTGATTTGTTGTGTATAAACATTCGCATGCAGTGAGAATGTTAGCTGAAATGCTATGTGGCGTCTCTCTCTCTCTCTCTCTCCCCTATGATTTTTCTGAGCTTGTATTTAATGTTGTGCCATTGGACCTGCAAAAAACATTTTGTTATCATTTTATTAGTTCTTTAACCATTGTTTGTATTGTGAATACAGAGTTTTGATTGTGCTATTCTTTTGAATTTATTGTCACTATTTCTTCTGTTGTTGAATGCCCTTTTCTTGCTGGATATGGTTTCAACTAGTTGATAAGCTGGAGTGGTATCGTCAGTTTTCTTTTCCTGTTTCATGTGTCATTGACCTAAAGATTTATCACTGGTTGTTTATAGTATAAGCCTGAGGAGATTTCTGCCATCATGAAAGATTTTGATGAACCTGGATCTCTAGCCCCAACTGGGTTGCACATTGGTGGCACAAAGTACATGGTGATCCAGGGAGAGCCTGGAGCTGTGATTCGTGGAAAGAAGGTACGACATTATTTCTCATTTCTAATGCTAGGTTCTCATTCACCATGAGATAATTCAGTAATTGATATTATTTTTTCATACTTGCCGTGATTTAGCATGATTCATATTGTTGCCTAGATTTAGCCATTTAAAGTAGTGACAACTGTGTAGTCATTTAATGAATGACATGGTTTGGTGTCAACTTTACGAGGATGCTTTAAGTTGTGGAATGCTATTGTGTAACACATGACAGAGGGTAATGCTGGTGTCCCAAGATAAAGGCCTTTTACTTTGAATCTTTAATCGTATTTAAAGCTTAAAATAATTCGTACAAATCTTTAAGTTTATGCTTGTTGCTTTATCATGATTAATGTGCTTATAGGGTTTGATCTTTTCACTTTCCATTTTCTTAACTCAAGGATTCGTTCCATAAAGACTCTTCGTAATGTTTTTCTGCTATTGATGATGTTAAGAACTTTCCCTCCGTTAACTCATTGTCTTGAAATTCATTACTCCAACTCCTTGAATGAATAATACTAAATCTAATAGAATTTAATTTTTTGACTACCTATGCAAGTCCTTACTACTTTGATCGCATTTTCCCAGTCTTTATTCAAAATTCTAGAAATATTGAAGGCTGACCCAATCTGGTTTAGCTGTGGCTTGCAGAAACCAATTTGTAAGGACAAGTTGGATTGCAATTCTTGAATGTTATTAAACATGTTCTATGATCAGGTGAAGTAACTTCATCTCACATCTCAACGTTGTTACGTCATGCATTTTTCAGGGTTCTGGTGGCATCACTGTGAAGAAAACCGCCCAAGCTCTTATTTTTGGTATTTATGATGAGCCATTGACTCCAGGACAGTGTAACATGATAGTTGAGAGGTTGGGTGATTACCTCCTTGATCAGGGCCTGTAGATTCCGTCTCAAGATTGTGGTTTGAGAATGCTGTTTTTCGGTTTGGGCTTGCATCTGGCCATAAATTAGCATTAATGATTTTGCTGCGAAATAATGGTTTGGGGACCGTGACAGTCATTTATATGTTTGATCTTTCTTCTTGATTCCTTTCTTGTTTTCTTAAAATATATGTATTCATGATCATCTATGCTATGCTGGCTTGAATCAAGTTTGCCATCTCTAAAGCAAAATGCCAGTTGGGTATGTTTTGTATCAAGATAATTGTATTTTATATATATATTCGAAGAAGTTTGGTATTTATATGCACATTAACGACTTTGTGTGAATTCAGGGATAAATTAGATTATTGGAACATGTTATGATGTGGTTTAGATTAATTTTTTTATGTAAAAAAATATCTAAATATTTCTAACTTATTTTATAATAATAATAAAAATTAATTATAAATTCAAAATATGATACACATTGAGCTATATTTTTTTAAAAATATCAATATAATAATATATTAGATTGTTTCAAGTTAATCTGTTAAATTTTTAACTTTAATTATGAGATTTTAATAATTTTATAAAAAATAAATTAAAATAAATTTTAAAGAACAATTTTTAATTAACATAATATTGAATGATAAAATTAAAAAAAATATCAAATTAATTTTTCTTACTTTGATCAATTTGCCAAACTAATAAGTAGGGTAATGAGAGTAGGATAGTCTAATGGAAAGTAAATATAAAAAAAATTATAAAGTTTAATTTTCAACCAATTTAATATTGAAAGATAAAATAAATAAAATAAATTAAAAAAAACACAAAAAATAAGTCACCATGGGCTAACTTATTAAACTCACAACTTGAGTTGTATGATCAAAATAATTTTATAAAAATCAAATAAAAAAATGACAACACTCAATTTCTAACATATACAATATTGAAGGTTAAAATTGAAAGAAAATAAAAACTAAATCTAAGAGTTCTGGGTAATTTTACAGAAAAAATGAAAAAACTATAAAGTTCAATTCTTGAATAAATTGAAGGATGAAATAAAAAATAAATAAAAAGAACAAGATTGAGTTGTTGGAGGTTGAAATTAAAAAGAAGAAGAAGATATTCAATTAAAAAAATAACCCAAAAAATAAATCGAGTCAACCTAGATTAATTTACCAAATCGTGACTTAAGTTATGGTATCAGGATAAGTCTATAGAAAACAAATTGAAGAAAATTATCAAGCTCAATTTAAAAAATACTCAATTAAAAAAGAACCCAAAAAATGAATAAAGCCAACCTGATGAAATAAAAAAAACAAAATCAATTAGAAAAAAATAACTAAACAAAATGACTTAAGTCAATTTAAGTTAATTTATTAAAATTTCAATCTGTTTTATGAGATTGAGATATATTCATATAAAACAAACAAAATTTCATTTCTAATAAATCTAATATTAAAGGTTGAAATTGAAAAAAAAAAAACTAAATTCATAAGATAGGCATATAACTGAACATAAAGAATTTTTTTTTTTTACAAAGTTTAATTTCTAAATAATTTAATATTAAATTATATAATTTTTTTTTAAAAAAAATTGATGAAAGGTGAAATTAAAAAACAAAACTCAAAATATAAAATACTATTCTAATAAATTATGTAGGTGTGGCTCAATTTAGCCACCCTTTAATGTTTTGTTAATAATGTCCCTCTAAATTAGGATATTTGGTTGATCAATCAATAAATTATGGAGGGCCCAGAGAAACTTTTGAATATATCTTATAGACTAGTCCTAACGCATGCATACTACTTCCAAACCAGAGTTGGGTATAATTATAGTCACCATCGTGAATTTCAAATGATGTTAAAACTGCTTTATGTACATTTGTACTGAAGAGTACTGACCACTAAACTTACATTTGTGATGTTATGAATATCTACATGCATAGCTGCTTGACCTTACCTGGTGGGTTGTGTAAATCCCGAGTTAAAAATAAACTTAACTTAAAAATAAAATGGGTTGAATTAAGATTTAGAAAAGTAAAATAAAATAAACTAAAATAAAATGATGAGACACTTGTTAAGAGAGGAGGAAAATCAATTAGAATAATGGGAAAAAATTAAGGTTACATTTGAAAATAACCAGAACACATTAATATAAAACACATTTCTTCTCTCTTATGGCCGGCACCAGCAGCGGTAGAGAAGAGGAGAGAAAAACTTGATTTTATTCAAAACAGTTATAAGGAAAATCAATAGAAAACCAAAGGGACTAAAGGGAGTGTGAGAGAATTACTCACCACCGCACCTTAAACATTTAAATCAGAGAAAAAAGAGAAGGAAACCAAAGGGAAACACTGCACTGTGGACGACAGCAAAAAGAAAAAGAAGAAGGACTCAATTTTTTTTTGACTGATTGGGATTCAAAAACTAGATTATCATTAGGTAAGGAATTCTAAATCCAATCTAGTAATTTCATTCAAAACAAATAATAATTGAGGTGTAAATCATGAATTTAATGTTAAGGTTTATGATGGAATTTTAGGAGAAATATAAATTGACTATGAATTTATCAATATGTGTTAGATTATATTGCATTAGATGTTAAATTAAAAAAAAATAATAAAGAAAATCATGTGGCTCTTAAAACTCAATAGCCCGACCAATGGAGGATTAATTGAATGAAATAGAATTGTGTTTAAGTAAGCAAAATTGTGATAAATTAGTGTGTAATTGTGTTGAGGAAAATGATTCTTAAAAGAATTAAATTATATTATAAAGTGTACTTAAAATGCTATAATGTTGAGATATTTAGAATTCATGCTTTGTACAAAACATCGATTGAACGTCAAATCTGTCAATTATCTCCAATTTACTCCTTTTTGCATTTTCCATTCAAAAGTGCCTTCAAAACATAAAACAAAGATTATGAAGGCATTTTAAATATAAAACATGGATAAAACATTAGGTAAATATGGGTGAAACTATCGAATAATATGGTTACATCATTTGACCTGGTTTTCATAATTGATTAGCACCTAAAAATATATTTTTATCAAGGTTTTATATCATTATTTTGCACTTGAAGTATCAATAATTCCTTAACTAAATCATGTTTTATAATAACATATCTAATAATATAAGATACTTTTAATTTGTGGTAAATATTCATCTTAAATGCAGGGTTATTGCATAAATAAAAGGATTGATTGATGAGTTGAAGTATTGAAATTGAAAGGACAAAGAGATGACCAAACTTAGAAAATAGATGCTGGTGCAGTCAAAACTAAAACATTGTTAAGTAATTGAGTCATATCTGGAGTTGTAGATCTTGAATTTAGATCTACTTTATATGAATGGAAAGGTAAGACATAGGCTTACAACTTTTATGTGGAAGTCTAGTTTTTAATAAGGTTGTTTTCAAGTCCAAATTATAGCAATAATGAAGAGGCCCGAATTTGTCCTACAGTCTAGATACTGTTTAGTGTTCAGCCCATATCTAAAGTTCTAGAAGTCCAAATGACCTCATTTTTTTTCTTGGAAAGCTGAGATAATTTCCTACAACTTTCGTGAGTGGTTTCAATTTTAACGTTATCAATTATGTTTTATTCAAACAAGAAGATAAGGATTGTCACAAAGTTAAGATGTGGTCACCCACTCATCAATTATTACAGACCATTTCGACTTCTAGAACTCCAGATATGGCCAAAATACTGAACAGTGCTCGGGCTAGAGGACAGATTCGGACTTCTTTGTTGTTACTCCAATTTGAACTTGAAAATGACCTTTTTAGATCTTGGGCTCCATATGAAAGTTGCATGCCTATGTATTACCTTTCCATCCATATAAAGTAGACCTAAATATGAGATCTACAGCTCTAGATATGATCCAATTATAAACAGTATTCCGGTTTGGACTGCACCGATATCTCTTTTCTAAGTTTGGCAATCTCTTTGTCCTTTCAATTTTAGTTATTAAATTAATCAATCAATCCTTTCATTTATGTGATAGGCCTGCATTTAAAATGAACATTTACCATAAATTAAAGATATCTTATATTATTAGATATATTATTATAAAACATGCTTTAGTTAAGGCGTTATTCATACTTCAAGTGCAAAAATGATGATATAAAACCTTGATAAAAATAAACTTATAAGTATCAATCACCAGACACTATTCAATGTTCAACTTATATCTAGAGTTTTAGAAGTCCAAATGACCTCAAATTTCTTCCTCGAAAGCTGAGACGATTTCCTACAACTTTCATATTGAGGTCTGGTTTAAATTATGATGTTATCAATGACGTTTTATTCAAACAAAAGAAGATAAAGATTATCACCAAGTCAAGAGTTGGCCACCCACTTATCAATTAGTCATCAAATCAATAGTTCTAAATTCTGGCCTATAAGAGGAGGCATTTGCCATGTATTTGGGCATCTTGATGTCGAGATCAAGATCATGCTCTTGCTTTCTCTCTTTATATTGCTTATGCTTTGTTTTCATTAATATTAAGTTTATGCCTTTCATTTCCTTTCCTTTACTTAGTTAACTTTTATGTTCTTATTTTGTTTATTTATTTTTCTTTCTTTCATTATGTTTAACTAAGTTTATTATGTCAATGTGAAAAGGTTACATTAATGGTGTTAGAATAAGTATAGTATAAACTCAATATGGACTTTAAAGTTTGATACTAACATGTTTTGTATTTGTTATCTTGTTCACTCTTAATAATTTGCTTGTTAAACGGTTAATCTAAATTTATTATGTATAACCATTGGTACAGCAAATGCTTGACACTTTCATAGCCCAACCATATGATTGATGAAAGAATTAATTGATGAGTTGAAGTATTGAAATTGAAAGGACAAAGAGATGGCCAAACTTAGAAAAGAGAAGCTAGTGTAGTCCAAACTGAAACACTGTTTGGTAAGTGGGTAATATCTGGAGCTTTAAATCTCAAATTTAGGTCTACTTTATATAAATGAAAAGGTAAGACATAGGCTTACTACTTTCATGTGGAGGTATGGCTTTAATAAGGCCATTTTCAAGTCCAAATTATAGCAACAACGAAAAGGTCCGAATTTATCCTGTAGCCCAGACACTATTCAGTGTTCAGCCTATATCTAGAGTTTTAGAAGCCCAAATGACCTCAAATTTCTTCCTCGAAAGCTGAGATGATTTCCTATAACTTTGATGTGGAGGTTTAGTTTAAATTATGATGTTATCAATGACGTTTTATTCAAACAAAAGAAGATAAAGATTGTCACCAAGTCAAGAGTTGGCCACCCACTTATCAATTAGTCATCAAATCAATAGTTCTAAATTTCGGTCTATAAAAGAAGGCATTTACCATGTATTTAGGCATCGTGGTATCCAGATCAAGCTCATGCTCTTGCTTTCTCGCTTTGTATTTTTCCTTATGTTTACGCTTTGCTTTCATTAATATCAAGTTTAAACCGTTCATTTCCTTTCCTTTACTTAGTTAACTTTTATCTTATGTATGTTCTTATTTTGTTTATTTATTCGGCTTTCTTTCATTCCGTTTAGTTAAGTTTATTATGTCAAGGTGAAAAGGTTACACTAATGGTGTAAGAATAAGTATAGTGTAAACTCAACATGGACCTTAATATTTGATAGTAACATATATTTTGTATTTGTTATCTTGTTCACTTTTAATACTTTGCTTGTTAAATGGTTAATCTAGATTTATGTTGTATAACACTTGGTATAGTAAATCCTTGGCACTTTCATAGCCCATACTATATGGTATAACCGACACCTGAACTATGAAAGGAACTTGATTTGTTGTTAACATAAGTTATAATCATGAATACCCGACAACATTTACAAGTATTAGCATTATTTGAATAAGATAACTAATGTAATCATATTAACAATTTATAATGTGATTGAAACCTCCTTTATGTGTGGTTTCCAATTGAATAATAAGAGTTTATACTATATTTGTTTGACATACCATTAGTGGATCCTCTAAACTTGATATTTTGTTTTTATCATTGTTTAATCTTTACATTAATCTTCTATCTCAAAGCTCTCATCATCATCATCTTTTTCTTTTTCTTTTTCTTTATTATTATTATTGTTGTTGTTGTTGTTTATAATTTATACAATTAACCTCCCTATGGTTCGACCTCGGTCTTGTCGTGTCAACAATCATACTACAAATTTATTTTGCTTGTGATAGTTAATTCAGAATTATATTTTGATGCTTTCACTAACCAACCAATACATGATGAAAAGAATGGGTAAAGTTGTTAAAGGTAGACCATTTAAAAAAAAAGAGAAAAGAAAAGTTATTCTAATGTGTTCTAAAAGTTTTATGTTGATGAAGCTTGAAATCAAAAGAAGTTAAGTATTGGTGCTTAAAGATGGTGAATTTGTGTGATTTGATGAGATATTTTGTTTAAAAATTCAATTTTTATAGAATGCTCTACTTCTTTTAGTTTTAACCTTTTATTTCATTTCGCTTTAACCTTAGTCCCATTACACCGAAAACTAAGACCTTTTAATTAATGTATTACTTGTAATATTTTAGTAATGAATATGAGATTGAAGAGCAAGATTATAGTAAAACATATTTATTGATTAAATTAGAGAGATTTAAACACATAAGTCTCAAACATATGAGTGTTGGAGTGTATATCAATGAGAAGACCTATCACTTAGGCATGACATAAATTTCATTTTGAAGTTTGCATGTAAATAAATTCATGAAAATTTATGTTTTTTGTCCTTATTGATTGTATTCTTATTTATGATGCATGTACTCTTGGACTTTGATAGGAGATTAAGAAATTAGTCATAGTTATTTTATTTCTTTATTTAATTACATTTTTTACTTTCTTAAGTTTAATTTGATCTTTCATTTCTTGAAGACGACCAAGAGCTAAGTGTGGGGTTATATGATACAACAATATTATTTGATAGTTTTACCTATATTTACCTGGTATTTTGTTCACGTTTTATATATAAAATACCTTGATAATATTTATTTTATTTTTTTAAGGCAATTTTGGATATGAGATTCGAAAATGAGTAAATTGAAGATAAAATTCAGACTATGTTACAACCCTTGTCGAATATTAGCAAATTTGTTAAAATGAAGTGATTCCAATAGCATTAGAAAGCTAATATTCATACCTCTCTATATATATATGGCAAGAAAAATAAAAAATAAAAGGTATGGAAATTGTAGCCTTCAAAGACAAGTCTTGCATTCTGTTAATTTTGACATTCAACCATTCCAAATTGAATATCTTGTGTTATAGAAGTCCATCTAAAGCAAACTTAATTTTGCTGGATTTCTAGCTTAAACACCTATCAACCTACTAAATGTTAGAAGAAACAAAGCTCAAATGAGAGAGATATGATTTTTATAAAATAACTACTAGTAGATAATAAAGACATAAGTCCAACTTCATTAAATGTAGATTGTCTACTTCGAAAAGAACTTTTTTTTTTTTGAAAGATACAAATGGATTGGAGCGTTGTGGGGATTAGGATTTCCTATTAAATAAAAATAAAGAGAGAAAGAAATAGATGAGGCAAGCATAAAGAAGAAGAAAACTCTACCCTTTTCTCATATACCTAAAACTATGTTCTCATTTGTTCTTTGCATTAGTTTTTCAATAGATATGCAAGGCTAAGTTATTTTTCTTGGTTAAAAAGATACAAAAACCTTTAAATTTTAAAAATTATGAGATTTATTCTATCTTTTTTTTTAGTTTATATGATGAATATGAATATTTTTCAATGCTTATTTTCCATGATTGTTTAGTTTGATTGTTAGAGCGGATTCTAAATTATTACTCTAAACTAATCTAATGCTAAGTTTGTTATCAAAATTATGAGATTTTTTTTAAAAAAACTTGTGAAGCAACTAAGTTTTTTAATTATAATGGATCTATATTCTTAATGTTGGGGAAAATATCCACCTAAATCGAACGATTGCAGATAATTATGTAGTCTAGGTTTATCAACCTATCTAATTCTTAATGGTGTAATTGAATTAAATTACTAGTACAAACACTATGTTTATTTACTGGATAGGGTTAGTTATATGACACGACTAAAAGATTAATGTCTTCTTCCAAGTGCAGGAGTGTCGAAGTAATAAATAACCCGGCAAGACCGGGGTCGAACCACAACGAGGTTAATTGTACAAATTATAAACAACAATTATAAACAACAACAATAGTAACAATAACCACAACAATAATAATAGTAGCAATAATAATACTAATAGTAGTAGTAGTAGTAGTAATAGTAATAATAACAATAACAACAACAATAACAACAACAACAACAATAATAAAGAAAAAGAACAAGAAGAAGAAGAAGAAAAGTTGATGAGAACTTTGAGATGAAAAATTAATGTAAGGATTAAACAACGATAAAAAACAATGTCAAGGTTAGAGGATCCATTAATGGTATATCAAACAAGTATAGTATAAACTCTTATTATTCAATTGGAAACCACACACAAAGGAGGTTTCCAAGTATAGTATAAACTCTTATTATTCAATTGGAAACCACACACAAAGGAGGTTCCAATTAGATTATAGATTGTTAACATGATTACATTAGTCATCTTATTCAATTAATGCTAATACTTGTAAATTTCGTCACGCATTCATGATTATAACTTATGTGAACAACAAATCAAGTTCCTTTCATAGCTCAGGTGTCGGTTATACTATACAGTATGGGCTATGAAAGTGCCAAACATTTGTTGTACGAATTGTTATACAACATAAATCAAGATTAGTCATTTAACAAGCAAAATATTAAAGAGTGAACAAGATAACAAATAGAAAACATGTTAGTATCAAATATTAAAGTCCATATTAAGTTTACACTTACACTATACTTATTGTTACACCATTAGTGTAATCTTTTAACCTTGACATAATAAACTTAGCTAGACAAAATGAATGAAAGAAAAATAAATAAACAAAATAAGAACATAAATAAGATAAAAGTTAATTAAGTCAATGAAAGGAAATAAAAGGCATAAACTTGATATTAATTAAAGCAAAGCATAAAGATTACAAAAAAAATACAAAGAGAGAAAGCAAGAGCATGATCTTGATCTGGAGACCAAGATGCCTAAATGCATGGCGAATGTCTCCTTTTATAAGCCAAAATTGGGAACTATTGATTTGATGACTAATTGATGAGTGGGTGACCAACTCTTGACTTGGTGACAATCCTTATCTTCTCTTGTTTGCCCAAAACGTTATTGATAATGTTAAAATTGGAGCCACTTGAAATATGAAAGTTGTAGGAAATTGTCTAAGCCTTCTTGTGTAAAAATTCAGCTCATTTTGACTTCTAGAACTCCAGATATGGCCAAAATACTGAATAGTGCTCGGGCTGGAGGACAGATTCGGGCTTCTTTGTTGTTGCAACAATTTGGACTTGAAAATGGCCTTTTTAGATCTTAGGCTCCAATGAAAGTTGTAGGTCTATGTCTTACCTTTCAATTCATATAAAATAGACCTAAATCTGAGATCTATAGCTCCAGATATGACCCAATTACCGAACAGTGTTCCGGTTTGGAATGCACCGATATCTCTTTTCTAAGTTTGGCCACTCTTTATCCTTTTAATTTTAGTTCTGAACTTCATGAATCAATCCTTTCATTTATGTGATAGGCCACATTTAAAATGAACATTTACAACAAATTAAAGGTATCTTATATTATTAGATATATTATTATAAAGCATGTTTTAGTTAAGGAGTTATTGATACTTTAAGTGCAAAATAATGATATAAAACATTGATAAAAATACACTTTTAAGTATCAATCACACCCCCCAACTAGCTTATTACTAGTCCTTAGTAATCAAAGTGTTATAATAGAAAAATACTTTGCAAATTCCACAAAGCAAGGTAGTCATCATTTAACTTCCATTAATCTATCCAGGTAAACAAACTCTCGTTAAATTTATATACCTGCTCAATACCTCTTAACAAGATATTCATAAACCTTTCTTTTGTGCTCAATGTATCAACACATAATTATGGGGCTTTTCTTGGAAGAAAACAAAATTTTTGTTCTAATGTTTAAGGTTAACTTCCTTCTTGTTCTATTGTTTAAGATTAACTTCCTTGGGTTGGGATTATTATTTTTGTCTTTTTTTTTAATATATATATACATATAATTTAAAACACCATGCATCTTTAACCCATGTAACGAGCTTTCAACTAATGACTCCCAGACTAGTTGGTCTTAGGGCATTAGGTGTGTAACGAGCTTTCAACTAATGACTCCCAGACTAGTTGGTCTTAGGGCATTAGGTGTTAAGACACCCCTACGAGCGTAGTAACTCGAGTCGCAGATACTGCTATGTAGATAGTGCAATATTTGATTCCCTTAAGCTTTTCTCCTCAACCCATGTAACAAGCGTTGGGCCAATAGCTCCCAAGTCAGTTGATTTTAGGGTATTAGGTGTTAAAACACCCCTTCGGGCTTAATTGCTTAGGTTAGAGAGGCTACGAAACCAAACTTATCTACATTTTTATTATTATTATTTTTTTCTTTTTTCTTTTTTTTCTTTTTTTTAATTATATACTATCCTTTTCCCTTAGTTGTTACCTTTAACACAAGAACATAAATAATGTAATAATCCAATATGCAACCCACAATCATATGTTAAAGTGTGTGTGTGTAAATTAAGGTTTAAGAATACATGTTAAATAAGTATATGAGCAGAATTAAGTGATAACAATGCGAGAGTTTATAAATCTGAATATTTCAAGAAGTATTATGATAGACCTTGTTACGAATGATTACTAAGATGCGTCTCAAGAGTCATACAAGTTCTCCTTACTCTGCCATTATAGTAACAACATTTTTGCACATGCTTTATGAAATAGAAAACACAGTTTTTTTTTTTTAGCTACTACCCTCTCCTCCCAACTAAAATGAGACATTGTCCTCAATGTTTAAAGGTAGAAAGCTAGA
>NW_011502384.1:0-6597 GCF_000495115.2 Populus euphratica
AAGATGTTAAAAATTCTTGTTCCACAGCATGATCAAGAAAAGACGACAACTTATCATAATAACCATTAACATTTAACAAACATATGGGTTTATGGTGAATGTGCAATTGAGCCCAAGAGGAAATATGAAAGATCTCTTCCAATGTGCCTAGACCACCTGGTAAAGCAATGAAAGCATTAGCATGGTTAAACATTGCATTCATTCGAGCCGACATTGTGGAGACCTGAAGTTCCGCTCCAATTGTTTTTCCAATGATGTCCTCTTGTGCCAAAGCTTCAGGGACGATTCCTAAAACTTGACTACCTCCTAAAAATGCAGCTATTGACACACCTCCCATTAACCCAAGACTGCCTCCCCCATACACTAAATGAATCTTTCTCTCAGCTAGCACCTGACCAAGATGATTTGCTGATTCTAAAAACTCCTTTTCTTTCCCAGGACTAGATCCACCGAAAACACAAATATTTCTTATTTGATGACTTGAGGAACTTGCCATTTCTACACACTTCTGTATTTGTTGAATGTATGGGTTGAGTAGAAATGAAAGGAAGGAAAAGAGGGTTTTATAGATGAGAAAGTAGAAAGGCAATCATAACATCTATATGTAGGTCAGCTGGAGTCTCACACTCTCTCTCTCTCTCTCTCTTTATTTATTTATTTATTTACTTTTGAAAAGGCATGTGTATGTACAGGTAGTTGTGATTGTGGCTCACATCTTCCCTTGGTTTTACGTTCAAGAACGGCTTAAACGCCCTCTATGGGTCGGGGATAGGCTTCCCATCCAGTTTTCTTAAAAACTGGCAAATAGGGTCTTTTTTAGTCAGATTCCCAAGACTATGTCGATCATGTTCTTTATGAAATAGTGGCCATAAATCATGAATTACACGATGCACATCTCCACTAGGATGCGTCTCAAGAGTCAATAGAAGATTATCTAAAGACTCCTTACTCAGGCCATCCTTAATGAATTGTATTTTATCTTCACGGTTTATAGATACCATTCCTAAAGAACGACATTGTGTATTACAAGTCCATCTAGCATATCGATGACAGACTTCTAGTCGTTTTGCACGACGCTTCTTTGCAAAAGTGCTTTTACCTGTTCCAGGCATGTGTGAAATAAAGAAATTAGAGGACTCACCTGATAATCAGACCTTTGCTTCAATCAACCAGCGAATATCTTCAGGAATTCCATGATTCATTAACAATCTCAATCTTGCACATCTAGCACGGTAAATTTTTGTAATCGCATTCTGAGGCAGAGCGGGAAAATACTTTTTCAATTTTCAAGATTAGTGTCCATTTTCAAATGAGAATTGGAAGAGAGATTCAAAGAATTGCACAGATATATACACAGATATCAGTAATTATGGGAAACTGAAATAACCGACTTAAGTCACGGAGTACCGTTATCCGCCATTTGACCGGGGTGAGAGAAACTTGCAAAAACCACTCAAAAAGAAGCAAAAATAAAATAAAATAAAATCAATCTTTATATACAGGATCACTCAATTCAATAGAGTTATGTTCAACTGAAAAATTGTCAAAGTAAACTTTCAGACGATGTCCATTTACCTTGAAAACATTGCCATTCTTTGGATTCTCGATGTCATAAGCCCCATATGGATACACATGTTTCACAATAAAAGGACCGCTCCATCTTGATCTTAATTTTCCAGGAAATAAATGCAGTCGAGAATTATAAAGCAAGACTTTTTGACCAACATTGAAGGTTTTTCTCTGTATTTTCTTGTCATGAAACTCTTTAATTCTTGCTTTATGAATTCTTGAATTTTCATATGCATCATTTCTTATTTCCTCAAGCTCATTTATTTGTAATTTTCGCAGTTGACTAGCATCATCCAGATTTGAATTGAAAGCTTTAATAGCCCAATAAGCTTTATGTTCAAGTTCCACAGGCAAGTGACAAGGTTTTCCATAGACTAGTCTATAAGGTGACATACCTAATGATGTTTTATAAGTAGTTCGATAAGCCCAAAGTGCATCATTAAGTCTTAAAGACCAATCTTTCCTATTAGGGTTCACTGTTTTCTCCAAAATATGTTTGATCTCCCTATTAGCAAGCTCTACTTGTCCACTTGTTTGAGGGTGATAAGGGGTGGCAACTTTATGTGTGATTCCATATTTCTTCATTAAAAACTCAAATGGCTTGTTGCAGAAATGTGTTCCACCATCACTTATTATGGCTCGAGGGACTCCAAATCGACTCAAAATATTTTCTTTCAAAAACTTTATCACTGTTTTGTGATCATTGTTTCGACTTGGAATTGCCTCTATCCATTTTGAAACATAATCTATTGCGACTAATATGTATAAGAAACCAAATGATGGAGGGAATGGACCCATAAAATCTATACCCCAGCAGTCAAAGATCTCAATGACAATAATAGGATTTAAAGGCATCATGTGACGTTTTGAAATAGATCCCAACTTTTGACAATTTTCACAAGACTTGCAGAATGCATGTGAGTCTTTGAACATGGTGGGCCAATAAAATCCACTTTGTAAGATTTTTGCGGTTGTCTTTCTTGACGAGAAATGGCCCCCACATGCCTCAGAATGACAAAATTTAATGACACTACTTACCTCATCGTCAGGAATGCATCTTCGAAATATTTGATCAGGACAATATTTGAATAAATAAGGATCATCCCAATAAAAGTTCTTCACTTCGTTCAAGAACTTTCTTTTATCTTGGGTACTCCAATGAGTTGGCAATTGTCCTAAAACAAGAAAATTGACAATATTAGCAAACCAAGGCATTGTAGAGATAGAAAGTAAAGATTCATCAGGAAAGTAGTCATCGATTGGTGTGATGTCAGTTTTCGAATCTATTGTCAATCTTGACAAGTGATCTGCGACAACATTTTCGCTGCCTTTCTTATCTTTGATTGTGATATCAAATTCTTGAAGTAATAAAATCCACCGCACCAATCTAGCCTTAGAATCTTTCTTAGAAAGAAGATATTTCAATGCTGCATGATCACTAAAAACAACAACAGGTGAGCCAACGAGATAAAAGCTGAATTTTTCACATGCAAATACTACTGCAAGTAATTCTTTTTCAGTGGTGGTATAATTCATTTGAGCACTATTTAAATTTTTACTTGCATAGTAAATTACATAAGGTTTCTTATCTTTTCTTTGTCCCAAAACAGCACCTAAGGCATAATCACTAGCATCACACATTATTTCAAAAGGTAATGACCAATCAGGAGGTTGAATAATAGGAGCACAAGTAAGCAAGTTTTTAAATTTAACAAAGGCTTCTTCATAATGTTCAGTCCATTCAAAAATAGTATCCTTTGTTAGAAAGTTACTTAAAGGCTTAGATATTACACTAAAATCTTTGATTAACCTTCTATAAAAACCAGCATGTCCTAGGAATGATCTAACATCTTTAAGAGATTTTGGTGTTGGCAAGTTTGCAATTAACTCGATTTTAGATTTGTCAACCTCAATTCCTTTTGATGAAACAATGTGACCAAGTACAATGCCGTTTGTTACCATAAAATGACATTTTTCCCAATTCAGCACAAGATTCTTCTCTTCACACCTAGTCAAAACCTTTTCTAAGTTAGTCAAACAATCATCAAATGAATCGCCAAAAACAGAAACATCATCCATGAAAATCTCAAGAAAATGTTCAACCATATCACTAAATATACTAAGCATGCATCTTTGAAATGTGGCTGGTGCATTACATAATCCAAAAGGCATCCTTCGATATGCAAAAGTACCAAATGGACATGTGAAAGTAGTCTTTTCTTGATCTTCCAATGCAATTTCAATTTGGTTGTAACCCGAATAGCCATCTAGGAAACAATAAAATTCATGACCTACAACTCTTTCTAGGATTTGATCCATGAAAGGTAAAGGAAAATGATCTTTTCTAGTCATTGAAATAAGTTTCCTATAGTCAATGCACATGCGCCAACCAGTAATAGTTCTAGTGGGAATTAACTCATTATTCTCATTTGTTATCACAGTGACTCCAGACTTCTTGGGTACAACTTGGGTAGGACTTACCCATTTGCTGTCAGAAATAGGATAAATGATTTCATTATCAAGAAGCTTAATGACTTCATTTTTCACTTCTTCTTTCATATTAAGATTTAGCCTTCATTGCATTTCTCTAGAGGGTTTAGCATTTTCCTCTAAATAAATTCTGTGTGTACAAATCAAAGGACTAATTCCTTTTATATGAGCTATGGTCCATCCTAATGTATTTTTGTGCATTTTCAGAGTTTGTAATAACTTACCTTCTTGATGTGCATTAAGTTTGGAAGAGATTATTACCGGAAAAGTTTCATTTTCTCCCAAAAATGAGTATTTGAGATTGTATGGCAACGACTTCAAATCAGGTTTTGGTGGTTGAACACTTGAAGGTATGGACTTAATTGATCGTGGTGGCAATTCCTCAATTTGTGGCCTCCAATTACTTGTCTTTGATTCTTCCTGAAAATAAATCATTTGCAAATCATCAGATTCATCAATCTCAATTTCACTAGAAGTGGTTGGAAATTGATCATGAATTAATTTTTCAGTAAAGTCCACTTCTTGTAAATCATTATCTCTAGGTTGCTTGCAAATGTTGAAAATATTTATCTCCAATGTCATGTTTCCAAATGATAGCTTCATCAGTCCATTCCTACAATTAATCAATGCATTAGAAGTTGCAAGAAATGGACGTCCTAAAATAACAGGAAATGAATTACATACTTCAACAGGTTGTGTGTCCAAGACAATAAAATCCACAGGATAAATGAATTTATCGACTTGTACTAACACATCTTCAATTATTCCTCTAGGCACTTTTATAGATCTATCGGCAAGTAAAAGAGTTATAGAAGTTGGTTTTAACTCACCTAGATTGAGACTCTGAAAAACTGAATATGGAAGTAAATTCACACTAGCACCAAGATCAAGTAAGGCTCTTTCAATTTTATGCTCTCCAATAAAGCAAGAAATTGTAGGATAACCAGGGTCTTTATATTTCAAAGCATTATTGTTTTGAAGAATAGCACTTACTTGTTCGGCTAGAAAGGCTTTTTTTTTCACATTCAGTTTCCTCTTCACAATGTATAGATCTTTCAAAAATTTAGCATAGGAAGGAACCTATTTAATAGCATCCAGCAAAGGTATATTGATCCTTACCTGTTTGAAAATTTTAAAAATTTCAAAGTTGTGATTGATTTTCCTTTGTTTGGTCATGGCTTGAGGAAATGGAAGTGCTGGCGGAGAATCAGTCTTTTCTTTGCAATTTTCAGATTCAACCCCTTCATTACCCTCAGAGATTGACTCGTCATCTTTCCTATAAGGTTCAAGAGAGGGTTTCTCAATAACCTTACCACTACGCAGAGTAGTGACTGATTTGACTTGATCCATATGTTGGCTTCCGGAACTACTTGCATTTGCATTGTATTGCCCCTTAGGATTTTGTTGTGGTTGAGATGGAAACTTACCTTTCTCTTGGAAACTGAGAGCAGATGTTAATTTTGTAAGAGTATCTTTAAAATCTACCATGTTTTGAGCAAGTTGAGTATTGATTGTCTCTTGCTTTTCAATGAATGCATGCAATGTTTCCTCAAGATTTCTTCTAAGAGGTGGAGCATAAGGAGGTGCATATCCATGAGAATTTTGGAAATTATGGTGTGCTTGAAACGGTGGTTGTGAAGTTTGTGCATTATTGTTCTCACTCTTCCGACTGAAATTTGGGTGATTTCTCCAACTAGGGTTGTATGTTTGGGAGTATGGGTTATGGTTGGCCCTTTAGAAACTGTTTAAAGCATGGGCTTGTTCATGGAGACATTCCTTAAAAGAAGACAAGGTTGGACAATCGTTGGTTGAGTGTTCATTTGTTTCACAGATTTGACACACAATGCTCGACATAGTCTTGAGAATATAATTATAACAGACTTTGTTTGCTAGTTTTTTTAAAAACTAAATGGGAAGTATATCCTTGACCCATAGAGGACGTTTAAGTCGTTCTTGAATGTAAAAATAAGGAAAGATATGAGCCATAGTCATAACTATGATTTAAGCCTTACTTTGTAAAAATTTGTGTCTTTTGGTTTTATTAATAACATAAAATTTATTTTTTTTCTTATATTTGTTTAAGTGTGTTTCAGGTTTGTTAGTGCTCGTTATTTCAGGTGATGTCTTCTATACTTTATCTTTCTATTTTAGAGCATTAAGGATAATGTCTCGTTTTGGTTGTGGGAGGAGGGTAGTAATTGATATAAAAAAATAACTAACTGTGTTTTCTATTTCATAAACTATTTAACAAAACTGTTATTATATGGCAGAGTAAGGAGGAATTTTATTGACTCTTAAGACGTATCTTGATAAATATTTTTTAATGGTTATTTGCAATATTCATAACATGGTCTATCACATACTTCTCATGAAATATTCAGATTTACAAACTCACATTGTTATCACTTGATTTTTCTCATATACTCATTTAACAAGTATTCTTAAAACTTCATTTTCGCACACACAGTTTAACATATGATTGTGGATTGCATATTGAATTATTACATTATTTATGTTCTTTTGTTAAAGGTAACAACT
>NW_011502384.1:7118-21220 GCF_000495115.2 Populus euphratica
AAAAAAGAAAAAAAAAAGATAATAATTTCAACCCAAGAAAGTTAACCTTAAACATTAAAACATAATACTGTTTTCTTTCAATAAAAGCTTCATCATCTATGTTTTCATACATCGAGTATATAAAATGAAGTTTTATTAATATCTTGTTTAGAAAGTATAAAGCAGATATATAAATTTAATGAGAGTTTGTTTATTTGGATAGGTTAATGGAAGTTGAATAATGAATGTCGTGCTTTGTGGAACTTGCAACTTGGTTTTTCTATTTTAACGCTTTGATTACTAGGAACTAGTAATAAGCTAGTTGGGGGATGTGATTAATACTTAAAAGTACATTTTATCAAGGTTTTATATTAGCATTTTGCACTTAAAGTATCAATAACTCCTTAACTAAAACATGTTTTATAATAACAAGTCTGATACTATAAGATACCTTTAATATATGGTAAATATTCATATTAAATACAGGTCTGTCACATAAATCAAAAGATTAATTGATGAGTTCAATTACTGAAATTGAAAAGACAAAGAGATGGTGAAGTTTAGAAAAGAGATGTTGGTTCAGTCCAAACTAGAAAATTGTTAAGTTATTGGATCTTATCTGGAGCTATAGAAATTGGATTTAGGTCTACTCTATATGGATGGAAAACTAAGACATAGGCCTAAAACATTCATGGGAATGCAAGACTCAATTCTACTATTTATGAGTCCAAATCTTAGAAACAATGGGGAAGTCCGAATCTATCCTACAGCCTAGACATTGTTTAGTGTTCAGCCTATATCTTGAGTTCTAGAAGTCTAAATAAACTCAATTTTTTTTTTTTGGAAAGCTAAGACAATTTCCTAGAACTTTCATGGTTCAAGTCTATTAGAATTCTAACGTTAGTAATAATGTTTTGTTCAGACAAGAAGATAAGGATTGTCACCAAGTGAAGAGTTGGCCACCCACTCAATAATTAGTCATCAAATCAATAGTTCTAAATTTTAACCTATAAAAGGAGGCATTTTCCATGCATTTAGGTATCTTGGTTTTCAGATCAAGATCATGTTCTTGCTTCTTCTTTTTTATTTGTGTAATTTTTAAGTTTTGCTTTTATTAATCTCTTGTTTATGTTTTTCATTTCCCTTCCTTTACTTAGTTAACTTATATCTTATTTATGTTCTTATATTATTTATTTATGTTTCTCTCTTTCATTATGTTTAGTTAAGTTTATTATGTCAAGGTGAAAAGTTTACACTAATGGTGTAAGAATAAGTATAGTGTAAACTCAACATGGAATTTAATGTTTAATACTAACATGTTTTGTATTTGTTATCTTCTTCACTCTTAATACTTTGCTTATTAAATGATTAATCTAGATTTATGTTGTATAACACTTGGTACAACAAATACTTGACATTTTCATAGCCGAACCGTATGGTATAACTGATACTTGTGCTATGAAAGGAACTTGATTTGTTGTTAACATAAGTTATAATCATGAACACGTGACAACATCTACAAGTATCAACATTATTCGAATAAGATAACTAATGTAATCATGTTAACCATTTATAATCTGATTGGAACTTTCTTTATATATGGTTTCCAATTGAGTAATATAAAGAGTTTATACTATACTTGTTTGATATACCATTAGTGGATACTCTAATCATGAATTCTATTATTTAATTTTCATATTAATCTTACATCTCAAAGTCCTCTTTAACTTATTATTATTATTTATATAGTTAATCTCTCTATAGTTCGACCCTAGTCTTGCCGGGTTATTTATTACTTCGACATTCCTACACTTGGGAGAAGATATCAATTTTTTTAGTCCTGGATATTGTTCTTTAAATTTGAGGAGTTTTGGCAATGTGGTGTGACTTCAAGAGATATTGAAGGTCATTAGTAGTTACATTAGTTTTTTTCAACGATTGCAACAACTCATCATTCAAAGAAACCAAGTGTTTTAAAAATAAGCTTAAGTGCTTGAGCCTGCATACCTAGGGGCACATCATCCACCATTTTTTTGAAAAGATAAAGCAATAAGTGAACCAGGATTCGACCACCATATAGGTGATCGAAGATTAAAGGGTTGTTCTTTTAACCTAAAGTACATTTTGAATCCATTTTATCTAAAAACAACTAAAAAATACCTTTAGAACCTTAAAAGCCAATTTATCAAGCAAAAAAAAAAATCTTTCAATCTTGATCTTTTTTTAAAAAAAAAAAAAGAAAGAAAGATGAAGGTTAAAAAAGACCTCAATGAAACTCTCATTGTTGAGTAGAACCTGTTAATACCAAGATTGATTTTTTATATTGTCAAAATGTTGTCAACCAATAAAGCTCTCTCTTCTTCATTGTTATCCAATAATTTTCTCTCTCCTCTCTCAAACTTAATAACTAAAATGTGAATAAAAGGAAGTCTTAGATTAGATTGTCTAATTTTTAAATTAAAAAGACCATCTGTTTTATAAAATTTTAAGGCTAAAAAACACTGACACCAATGTTTTTTTTTTAAGGGCTATTATTTTACCAAGTTTCTAATTTTGGTCCTTTCTTGTTTTTATTTTTATTCATAAACAACAAAACCAAATTTATTTTTTGTAAAATCAAGAACAAACTCTATATCCGGACTAGCTATGTCTGAATAATTTTTTGACACAGTGATAACCTAAAAAAAACAATACAAAACAAATCATCAAGCTAAATCAATAATCAACACAATATTAAAAGATAAAAGATAAAATATAAAAAAAATATCTATGATTAAATTAAAAAAATAAAGTACAAAAAAGTTCGTTTTAAATAAAGGGCTACCATTTTACTTTTAATTTTGGTCCTATCATTTTTAATTTTTCACAAAAAATTAAATCAAATTCTTCTTTGCAAAATTAAAAACCAACTTAATTTTGGGATTTTTTTAGATCGCCAAAAAATGAAAGAAAGCATAATGAAATAAATTATCAAGTCTAATCACTAATCAACTCAATGTAAAATGATAAAATTAAAAAAAATTAACAACAAAAAAAACTCAAGGAAAAAAAATATTATTTTAATATATAATATTTTCTCTTACAGACCATGATGAAACACTAAGACCTCTTATTTTATTTTTAAAATTTCAATACAATGATACAACATCTATGTTGTTAATGTTGAATAATTTAAACTCATAATTCTTATTAATCAAGAAAAGAAAGCCTACATCAGAAATATGGATGGTGATGAATATCAATGAATTAAATTTTAGTACCATCCAATATCCATGCATTATTATTGATACTCGATTCATTACCCAATATTGGATATAGATTTTAAATACCCGGACCTATATATATGGAATTTCGGGTATCCATTACTAGAAAACACATATACTTGTTTTTACCCTCCCACTTCTATTTGTTTTCTTTGCTTCTCTCTCTATATTTTGTTTATGGAAAACTAAAGAAACAAAAGGAAAAAAAAAAAAAAAACCTCTATAATACTTCTCAAAAAAACTACACAGGCTGCATTTCCACCTCAGCTGCAATACAAATATTAGTATTCACATGCAAAATTACGAGGAGAAGGAGGAGGATTAGAATTGTCTTTAGCGGTTATTAGATTAACATCTACAGAGAGTGCCATAATCCAAATATTTACAGGGTCAGAGATTCTAAAATTTAATTATGATATTATTTAAAAAAATACTCTAATAGGTTTTGACCTCAAAGTACAGGTAAAACTTGTGGAAAACTTACTAGAGAATATAATACATTCTAATAAGGCATATTTTAGTGTATAAGTAATTGTAAAGGCACAGAATGATCGTACAGATTCGCTGTATTGGATGACCACATGGAAACATCTTCGAGCATTCCTCGACTGAGAAGACAAGCTCACCGTCAATCTTATGGGCAAAGTCAGTCGAGCTTCCAGTCTCTTGCATAGGCCAGAGAGTTAACTCACACCTACCTTCATTAATCGTCGAGACAATGTGCACTAACATTAAATAAGTTTATATGTCCAAGGACATTTGCATAGCCCAAGTACTAAGATGCGTGCCACCATTAATTAGATGAAAAAAATAAACGATTTTTTAATCGAAGATGAACGAAACTCCTCAGCTAGAAAGTAAACAAAATAGTTATAAACAACTTAATCCAAACTTTGAGCCAATGTTAAAAACAATGGTTTTCCCTTTCATATTTATATATAGACTAAACTAAAAATAATATTTTATTTTTAATAAATAAAATAAAAGTAAATATATTAATTAACAATATTAATAACCAACTTCACTATTATTAAATTAACTTATCGATCCATTATATTAAATCTGAAAAAAAATTACTTGATTCTTGATTAAAACAGAAACAAACAACAAATAACAAAAATGATATTTATATATAATTAATGAATTTATGTATTACTTGCATTACCGAAAAAATTGATTTTATTGAGTTGATGAATCTAGAAATTCTCATTTAATCATTAATTTATGCTGAGATTAAAATTTGCTCCTAGCAATTCTCATTTCTTACTACGGACAACATCCATAAATAGCAGGGAATAGAATGCAACAAGCTGATTAGCCTGGGGAAAAGAAAGCAGCAAAGGAGAGAGAACAATAGACCGAGAAAGAACCCTGATAATTTAAAGACTTGGGTTTTCTTTTGATGTTGGTAGGAAAAAAAAAAGAAAAATCTAAATCACTGGAATATTGGATGCATACATACATGTTATATTTTTTAATTTTTTTTCTTATTTAATATACATGTCTAATCCTTCTTCTTTTTTCATAATTAAAAAAGATGATTCCATGATGGAACTCGCTGATACGTTATCAACTCCTGCATGTTCAGTAGTATTTTTGGAAATTATAGAGAGATGTAATACACCAGTTTTCATGTAAAAGGTTAATCCTTGGGCAATAAACCTAGAAAAGACAGAAGACGTCATGGCTAAAGTCATGACAAGATAGTGTTAAAGACAACAGAATAACGGGAACTCCATCATTAATGATGTGATGGGCAATTATTTTTCCTTGAGTTAGTAAATTTCGACCACATAAAGCTGCTGCTTCCGCGGGGATCATATAAAATGATTTTCTAGTTAGTAAGTTCACCAAAAAATAGCTCGACTTGCTGGCAGATAAGGTGCAAACGTTACAAGCTGTATGGAGAAGGAGAAGGTATTCACGCTACGGTGCAGAGAAAGTGTTTGCTTTAACGATTTGATTTCGAGCTTAATCAGCATTATTGCTACAAGCTGCTGTCAGCGTCACCGTGTCAACCAAAATATATTGCGAAAGGTAGATCTAGCTACAATGCCTATAGTCTGGAAACATGCACAATGACTATGGTTAATTGGACTTGTATTTCCAACAGTATTGGACGCACTTGAAATCTAAAGTAGGCATGTTAGATCTGAAGTTTAAGGTCCTCAACAAAGAAAGAGCAGGAGGGAATTGCCGCCTCTAGCCCGGGGAAAAAAAAAACGTGTTGACGTAATAAATAAATAAATAGTCATTCCTAAATTTATATACCCTCGTAATGTTATTCAATAAACATTTTTTTTCTATCCACATGCATGTTGATAGGCAAAATTATCCATATAAAAATAAACATCTCATAAACTCATTTCTATACAAATAAAAATGATATCACATATTTTTCAATGATTTGATTTTTATACCTAACAATTTTAAATTTTTGTTCTTCATATCTTTGTTTATTTAGCATTAACTTTTTTTATGACAGATAATTTTATATTAAAATTATTTTTAACATGTAATATTATATTAGCATATTATTATCTAATCATTAACATATTGGCAACCCAACCCACGGAGTAAACATATATTTAAAGTTTATTTCACCTTTCACTTTAGTGGTCCATTGTATCACATAATTGGAAATTATTGAACTTCTTTTCTTTTATATACTTATATTTGAAGTGGATTCTCTTCATATAACTTTATAATTTTAGCTATAATTTTTCTTAAACTTTTTATGTAACAACCCTGAATTTCTACATCTCTTTTCCCATTACATTTGAAATTTTCAGTGTTTTTTTTTTTCAATTTCTACCAAAATTTTATGGAGTCTCTCCTATACAAGGAGTTTCTAAGTTATCAAAAAAATTATATAACACTTTCAATTCTATTTCACAACTCGGTCCAATCATCATGGATTTCAATCCAACTCCTCACCATCATTAACACAACATATGTTATTCAATAACACTATACAATTCAAGTTCGCAAAATAGCAATGCATAATTTAATTGTTATATAATATCATCATATAAATTATATTTTGCATAATAACATCATATAATATAACTCAAGTGAAGGATTTAATTTCAATTATAAACCTGCATGGTTAAATAGGTACATAGAATTATAAACATTATATTAAAGTCATACGTCTAAATTTACATGTTAATATTACATTTTAAGTTTTAGGAGATAAGTCTCTTAATTTTCAAATAATTACATGGCCAAAAGCAAAAGATAACTAAACTAAAATCACTCATAACGTGACCTCAATGGACCTAAAAATAGAAATTAACTTGTACATATAAATATAAAAATGTAGTAATAAATAATAACAATGATATGTAATAATTTTCATGGCATTTCTTTTAAAATGATTAGTACTTAAAATTATATTTTTATTAAAGTTTTATATCATCATTTTGCACTTGAAGTATCAATAACTTCATAACTAAAGCATGTTCTATAATAACAAGTTTGATACCATAAGATACCTTTAATTTATTGTAAATGTTCATCTTAAATGCAAGCCTATCACATAAATAAAAGGATTGATTGATGAGTTTAAATACTGAAATTGAAAGGACAAAGAGAGGGCCAAACTTAAAAATGAGATGTTGGTTTAACCCAAACTAAAACACTGTTTGGTCATTGGGTGATTAGTACTTAAAAGTGCATTTTTATCATGGTTTTATATCATCATTTTGCACTTGAAATATCAATAACTCCTTAACCAAAGCATGTTTTATAATAATATATCTAATAATATAAGATACCTTTAATTTGTGGTAAATGTTCATTTTTAATGCAGGCCTATCACATAAATGAAAGGATTGATTGATGACTTGAAGAACTTAAATTGCAAGGATAAAGAGATGGCCAAACATAGAAAAGAGATGTCGGTGCAATCCAAACCGGAACACTGTTCGGTAATTGGGTCATATCTAGAGCTATATATCTCAGATTTAGGTCCAATTTATATGGATGGAAAGGTAAGACATAGGCCTCCAACTTTCATATGGAGCCCAAGATCTAAAAAGGCCATTATCAAGTCCAAATTGTAGCAACAACAAAGAAGCCCGAATCTGTCTTTCAGCCCGAGCACTGTTCTGTATTTTGGCCATATCTGGAGTTCTAGAAGTCCAAATGAGCTGAATTTTTTACACACGAAAGCTGAGACAATTTCCTACAACTTTCATGTTTGCAACTGGCTCCAATTGTGACGTTATCAATGACGTTTTGGGCAGATAAGAGAAGATAAGGATTGTCACCAAGTCAAAAGTTAGCCACCCGCTTATCAATTAGTCATCAAATCAATAGTTCCCAATTTTGGCCTATAAAAGGAGGCATTTGCCATGCATTTAGGCATCTTGGTTTCCAGATCAAGATCATGCTCTTCTTTTCTCTCTTTGTATTTTTTGTAATGTTTATGCTTTACTTTCATTAATATCAAGTTTATGCCTTTCATTTCCTTACCTTTACTTAGTTAACTTTTATGTTCTTATTTTGTTTATCTATTTTGCTTTCTTTCATTATGTCTAGGTAAGTTAGTTATGTCAAGGTGAAAAGGTTACACTAATGGTGTAAGAATAAGTATAATGTAAACTTAATATGGACTTTAATGTTTGATACTAACATGTTTTATATTTGTTATCTTATTCACTCTTTAATACTTTGCTTGTTAAATGACTAATCTTGATTTATGTTGTATAACACTTGGTACAACAAATGCTTGGCACTTTCATAGCCCATAATGTATGGTATAACCGACACCTGAGCTATGAAAGAAACTTGATTTGTTGTTAACATAAGTTATAATCATGAATGCTTGACGAGATTTACAAGTATTAGCATTAATTGAATAAGATGACTAATGTAATCATGTTAACAATATATAATCTGATTGAAACCTCCTTTGTGTGTGGTTTCCAATTCAATAATAAGAGTTTATACTATACTTGTTTGATATACCATTAGTGGAACCTCTAACCTTGACATTTGTTATTATTATTGTTTAATACTTATATTAATATTTCATCTCTAAGTTCTCATCATCATCATCTTCTTCTTCTTCTCTTTCTTTATTATTATTATTATTATTATTATTATTATTATTATTGTTATTATTATTATTATTATTGTTGTTGTTGTTGTTGTTGTTGTTATTGTTATTGTTGTTGTATTATTGTTATTTATAATTTGTACAAATAACCTCCCTGTGGTTCGACCCCGGTCTTGCCGGGTTATTTATTACTTCGACACTCCTGCACTTGGGAGAAGACATCAATCTTTTAGTCGTGTCATTGGGTATATCTGGAGCTATAGATCTTGGATTTAGGTCTGCTATATATAGATGAAAAACTAAGACATGGGCCTAAAACATTCATGATGAAGGCAAGACTCAATTCTGTTGTTTGGAAGTCTAAATCTTAGCAACAATGAAGAAGTCTGAATTTGTCCTGCTGCCCAGATACTATTTAGTATTCAGCACATATCTAAAGTTCTAGAAATCGAGGACGAAAAAGGCACCAAAAATATTGTCGTGGATCATTTGTTAAAATTAACAATAGATTCAACATCACACCAATCAATGATTACTTTCCTATTGAATATTTACTTTCTCTTAGTTCAATGTCTTGGTTTACTAAAAATATCAATTTTTCTTACTTCAGGATTTTTGCGACCTCATTTGGATAACCAAAACAAAAGAAAGTTTTTAAGTGACGTGCAAAACTTTTATTGGGATGACCCTTACTTATTCAAATATTTTCCTAATCAAATATTTCAAATATGCATTCCCGATAATAGGTAAGTAATGTTATTAAATTTTATCACTCTAAGACATGTGAAGATCATTTCTTATAAAAAAAGACTGTATAAATCTTACAAAGTAGATTTTACTGGCTCACCATGTTCAAGGACTCACATGCATTTTGCAAAACCAATGAAAATTGTCAAAATGTGAGATTTATTTCAAAACTTAGAGAGTCTTTAGATAATCTTTTATTGACTCTTAAGTCTCATCATAGTGGAGATATGCATCGTACAATTCATTACTTATAACCCCATTTTCATAAAGAACATGTTCAATATAGTCTTGGGAACTGACTAAAAAAAGACCATGTTTGTCAGTTTTTAAGAAAATTGGATAGGAAGCTTATCCCCAACCTATAAAGGGCATTTAAGTCGTTCTTGGATGTAAAACCAAGGAAAGATGTGACCTATAATGACAACTACTTATATGTACACATGTTTAAAAAAAAACAAAGAGAGAGTGAGACTTCAATTGACCTACATATAGGTGGTATGATTGTATTTTTAATTTCTCATCTATAAAATATTATATTCCTTCTCTTCTTTTCTACTCAACTCATACATGCAACAGATATAGAAGTGTGTAGAAATGACAGGTTCCTTAAGTTATCATATAAAAAACATTTATGTTTTCAGTGGATCCAATCTCGGGAAGAAAAGAGTTTTTAGAATCAGCAAATCATCTTGGTCAGGTACTAGCTGATAAAAAGATTCATTTAGTGTATAGAGGAGCAGCCTTGGGTTAATAGGAGAAGTGTCAATAACTGTATTTTTAGGAAGTGATCAAGATTTGGGGGTTGCCCTAAAGCTTTAGCACAAGGGAGATCATTAGAAAAATAATTAGAGAGAACCTACATGTCTTTATAATGTCTGATCGAATGACTACAATGTTTAAACACGCTAATGTCTTTATTACCTTATCAAGTGGTCTAGGCACATTAGAAGAGATTTTTCATATTTACTCTTGGGCTCAACTGCACATTCACCATAAACTCATATATCAATTAAATATTAATAATTTTTATGATAAGTTGTTGTCTTTTGTTAATCATGTTGTAGAACAGGATTTTCTAATATCTTCAGCACGACGAATCATAATCTCTACTGCTGCTGCTGAACAATTGATTGACCAACTAAAATCATTCATTCTTGTAATTAATCTCTCTATGAGTCGTATAAATTGGTCAGCTAAGGAAAGTCGTAAAAAGTTTAACTTGGATTTGAGTCATCGTTTGTGAATCCTTGTGTCTTTTGGTTTTATTAATAGAGCATAATATTTATGTTTTGTTATTTCTTATATTTGTTTAAGTGTGTTTCAAATGATGCCTTCTGTACTCTATCTTTCTACCTCAGAACATTGAGGACAATGTCTTGGTTTGGTAGTTGATATTAAAAAAAAAACATAACTGTGTTTTCTATTTCATAAACCATTTGCAAAATTGTTGTTACTATGATGACAGAGTAAAGGAGTTCTTTTGTCAAAGTGACTCTTGAGACGCATCTTAGTAAACATTCTTAATAAGGTCTATCAAAATACTTCATAAAATATTCAGGTTTACAAACTCTTGCATTGTTATCACTTAATTATTCTCATATACTCATTTAACAAGTATTCTTAAACCTTTATTTTCACACACATACTTTAATATATGATTATGGGTTGTAGATTAGATTATTATATTATTTATGTTTTTTTGTTAAAAGTAACAACTAAGGAAAATGGATAGTATATAATTTGTAAAAAAACAATAGATAAAAAAATATAATTAATTAAATAAATAAAAATATAGATAAGTTTGATTTCGTAGCCTCTTAACCTAAACAATTAAGCTTGAATGGGGTGTTTTAACACCTAATACCCTAAAGTCAATTGACTTGAGAGGTATTAGCTCAACATTTGTTACATAGGTTAAGGAAAAAAGTTTAAGGGAATCAAACATTGCACTATCTACATATCATTATTTACAATCCGAGTTACTAAGCTTATAGGGGTGTCTCAATACCTAATGCCCTAAGACCAACTAGTGTGGGAGTCATTAGCTGAAAGCTCGTTATATTGGTTAAAGATGCATTGTATTATCTCTGTGTGTGTGTGTGTGTATCTTGGCAGTTAAAAAGGAGAGAGATGTGAGGCTGATGGTATCTGTAACATGATTACATATATATATATATATATATCTTAAAAAACAAAAAAGATAATAATATCAACCCAAGAAAATTAATCTTAGAAAAATATTAGAACAGAATATTATTTTCTTTCAATAAAAGCCCCATCATCTATGTTTCCATACATTGAGAACATAAAAAAAAAGGTTTATTAATATCTTATTTAAGAAGTATAAAATAGATATATAAATTTAATGAGAGTTTATTTATTTAGATAGATTAATGAAAGTTGAATGATGAATATCTTGCATTGTGGAACTTGTAAATGGTTTTTCTATTTTAATGATTTGATTTCTAGGCACTAGTAATAAGCTGGTTGGGGGATATGATTAGCACTTCAAAGTGTATTTTTATCAAGGTTTTATATTATTATTTTGCAGTTGAAGTATTAATAATTTCTTAATTAGAGCATGTTTTATAATAACAGATCTTATAATATAAGATACCTTTAATTTATAGTAAATATTAATTTTAAATATAGGCATATCATATAAATCATAAGATTGATTAATGAGTTTAACTACTGAAATTAAGAAGACAAAGAGAGAAATAAATTTAGAAAAGAGATGCTAGTTGAATCCAAATTAGAACACTATTTGGTAATTATATCATAAATGAAGCTGTAGAACTTGGATTTAGATTTGGTTTATATGGATAGAAAGCTGAAACATAGGCCTAAAACTTTCATGTGAGTTTAAGATTCAAAAAGATCATTTTCAAGTTCAAATTATAGCAACAACAGAGAAGTTGGAATCTGTCATGTAGCCCAAATACTATTTAGTGTTCAACCCATATCTCTAGTTCTAGAAGTCCAAATGACCTTAATTTTTTTATTGAAAAGCTAAGATAATTTTCTAGAACTTTCATTATTCAAGTTTGTTCAAATTTTGATGTTAGCAGATGTTTTGTTTAGACAAGAAGATAAGGATTGTTACCAAGTCAAGAAATGGTCACCCACTCAACAATTAGTCATCAAATCAATAGTTCTAAATTTTAGCCTAGAAAAGGAGACATTTATCATGCATTTAGGTATCTTAATTTTCATATCAAGATCATATTCTTGCTCTCTTTCTTTATATTTTTGTAATATTTAAGTTTTACTTTCACTAGTCTCTTGTTTGTGCCTTTTATTTCCTTTACTATAGTTATATAATCATGTTCTCCTCTTATTTATTTATGTTTCTCTTCTTCATTATGTTTAGCTAAGTTTATTATGTAAAGGTGAAAAGGTTTCACTATTGGTATTAGGATAAGTATAATATAAACTCAATATAGACTTCAATGATTATATCCTAAACAACTTGCTATTAACATGTCTTATTATTTTTATCTTATTAATTATTAATACCTTGCTTGTTAAATGGTTAATCTAAATTTATGTTGTATAATATTTGGTACAACAAATGCTTAGTACTTTCATAGTCAACTATAGGGTATAACTTACACATGTGCTATGAAAAGAATTTGATTTGTTGTTAACATAAGTTAGCATCATGAATTCCAAATAATATTTAAAATTTTGGTGTTACTTAAATAAGATTAATATGATCATGTTAATAATTTATAATAAGTTGTTAATAACAAATCATCAGATTGGAACCTTCTTTATGTGTGGTTTCCAGTTGAGTAATAAAAGGAGTTTATATTATACTTATTTGAAATACCATTAATGGATCCTATAACCTTGACAATTGTTTTTATCATTGTTTAATTTTCATATTAATGTTACATCTTAAATTCCTCTTTAACTTCTCATCATCATCATCGTCGTCATTATCATCATCATTATTATTATTTATAATTTATATAGTTAACCTTCCTATAGTTCGACCCTGGTCTTATCAGGTTATTTATTACTTTAGCACTCCTACACTTTAGAGAAAATATCATTTTTTTGGTCATGTCAATTAGCAGTCATAATGGACAAAAATCAATCACATTCAATAGTTATCATGACAGCCCTACATATCCATTTCCAGGGCCTCTTAGTAAAATCCCACTAGTCAAAATAACCAATAATGTTATTTTGAATGTTTAGTTTCTTTATAATAAGTACACACAAACTTACTAACCTACTAGTGGGGTTTGTTACCTTTTTGTTATGGGCTAAAATTTGATTATAATATTAGTTAACATCAAATTATTTAAAAGCAATCAAGATTCTTTCATTGTATGATGTTGGTGGTTATCTTTTTAGAAATACGATGATGTAATTAGGCATGTAGAGGTTAAAGGTTCTTAGAATTTGGGTGAGAATCCAATATAACTATATAGGGATATGATATAGATAGATGGCTTAATATATGCTTATATGCACTAATGAGATAAGTTTAGCCTAAAAAAATATTTGGTCATGTCAATCTGAGTTAGCAACTTAAAATAAAGATATAAGGAGATCCGATCATTGGATCGGCTTAAATATTTTTAGGTGATTCTATTTGCATCTTTCTTATATAAAGCTACTATATTGCTTATCAAACCATTGGATATCTTGGAATTAGGATTTAGGCCTTGATGGTGCTATTTGGGCTATTTTTTGTTATTTTTTCTAAGCTTTTTAATTTAATTTTTTATTCATATTTTTTTAATCTCTTTGGTACTTTTAAACTTCTAGTTGTTTTCTAGTAGAGCTAAGGTTTTCTAGCCTATTTATAAATCTTGTAAACCTCTAAGAAGGCAAACTTTAATAAATTTATTTTTATAAAAATAAATTGTGAATTTAAGGTTCACGTCTGCAACCCTTTATGCTCATTAAAATTGCTATTTTTTTGTGTTATTGTTGTTCCTATAACTTTTATCTATATCAATTAGTATCAAAACCTAATAATCCCAAATTATTTGTTTGTTATGTGTTGCAATTTCATGAAAAAATGTTGC
>NW_011502374.1:0-3923 GCF_000495115.2 Populus euphratica
TTGATAAAGCAAATGATACATTATTTTCATTAGCAGATTTCAGATACTTAATGTGGCAAAAAAAAAAATATATTCCAACTTTTTATAATAAAAAAACAATTTTTTTCAATTTTTTTATTTAAAAATATCTAAGAAATGTCATAAACATCTTAATAAGCTCATTTTTAACACAAACCACCCTTTAATATGTTAAAAAACACAAAAATAACATGAATAAAAAATATTCTTAAGTCCTTATCTTCTTTATCTATCAAGGTGAAGGATAAAAACTCTATAATGACACCTATCTCTTCAATTGGAACCTATTGAAACCATTATTAATTATTTTTTTATTACCCAAATACAACAAACCAATTGTTTTTTATTTTCTTTTTTATTTTTAGATAACTTTATTTTTTTTCTCAAACTTGAAGATTAAAGCGTAAATAAAATAAATTTTGTAACCAAAATGAAAAATCATAAACCTAAAGAGACCAAATATGAGCTAATGGAGAATATTTGGACTAAAATGTATTTTTTCAAGAATTTGTGTAATGCAATGATTTTTTTATTTTGTTTTTCATTTTGATTGTTTTTCTTTTAGTTATGTCTTTTTGCAATAAATTTAAATTATATTTCATTAAATTTAATTAAGGTTTAAAATGTGATCAAAATCTTTAATTCTCAAGAATATACCAAAAAAAATATAAACTAATAAAATATAACATACACTACATGTAAAGATGGACTTTTTTTATTAAAAAAATACCGGTAACAGCATTAACAATGCCTTGACACTACGTCTTTTAGTTTTATTTGATTATAATATGTAATTTCTTTGAGAAATCAGTTATCAAACTCAAACTTGATTCACTCAAAAGGACAAAATACTGGGTTGGGCTGCGATGGGCTCTTGCCATCACCAAAATAATTTCAATACATACAGCTAGGCCCATTATTTCTACCTGAGGGATAATTCTGGGTTCTGGGTTCTGTTTCAATCCATTTTATATTGTAAATTGAAGACGGAAACCCTATAAATCCAATTCAGTCTATAATCACAACAAGATGAAATGTATTTTAAGTAGTTAGAATTCAACTAGCTTCCCTTGATTCAATGATAGCCTAATTGGTAATTTAATTTTTAATTGAAAGGGCTTTACCAAACTAGCATGTAATATTAACAACCAGACGAATGATGCTATCTTAGTTATGCAATGTTTCAGCAAAAGATCACCAAAAAAAAAAAAGGAATTTCAATTCAACTTACATCATGTATTTATTATTTTTGTATTCAATACTAGAAATGTATTGCCCAAAACAAACCTATTCCAATAAAAATAATACACCACCTATAAGATTTATACAAGCAGCAACAAAAACCAGCTAAATACTAATGTAAATCAATTATTGAAAAACATAATACTAAATAAAATTTGACATTAATTATTATTGCCATCATTTTTTTAGTAAAATGAAAGTATAATTTTGAAATAGATTTCAATACGTACAAGATAAAAAACTAAAAACAACATCAATTTCAGGGACATGATCAAAATTGCTTTTGTTATCGTCATTTTTCGATTTTAACCGGTGCTAGCTTTAAAGTTATTTACATGAATTAATAACTAAATTTAGTATGCATAATTTCAATAAACAACTTCAAAACCTATACCAAACAACATGTGATAAATGTAAGCATGTATAATGTTCATCTTTAGTTATGGTTAGCTGAAATGGATACTGAAAAGTAACTGAAAGCAACATTGCAATTGATGATTCAAATACCTTAAAAAACTTTTAATGATTTAAATAATTGTTGAAATATCATGTTTCAAATTATTCAACAGAATACAATAATTAAAAAATGTTAAACTAGGATGTAGAATGAACAAATTTGAAGGAAAGAAATTAATAAGAATAGAAGGAAATTGAGGAAAACTACAACATCTAAAACAACAATAAGAACCAAACTTAATGCTATTTAGTATAATAGTTAAAGAGTTAAAAATAAACATTGTTCAAGATATATTTATCAATTTAGAAGATGAAAGAGCAATAAGTTGTTGAGAAAAAAGATGTCATCTTATCTAACAAAACCCATGCAACTTATTAATAATCTTTGGTAGAAGCAACAACAAAAGAATACTCTATATTGCTAAAAAAATCAAAAGAACCCTTTAAAAACCAATATTATGAGAAAACACTGAATTGTATTAAGAACCTTTTTTTGAGGAAAACCGAAAGCACAAGGTGTTGATGCAATTTAGTTTTAATAATTTATAGGACAAAATAAAACAAAAACATCAAGTCGTGAGAGGTAAGTATAAAGATGAATAAAGCAACGTCACATGCTTATTTACTGGAAAAATATCCATTGAAAACACTGGTTTCTGCACAACAAAATATTGCATTACTACTACTCATTCTCAAGATGCAAGGATGCTCAACTCAACAAAGTCCTTTCTTTGTTCTTTTCCCATCTTTCTAGTATTTGAATTTCAAATTTTAAATATTAATATCTTATTTATTTATTGGGGTTATTATTAGAGTAGCAATTCTTTCCATTAGTTTTTTAAAGTGAAATTTAGTTTCATTTCACCATTGAATGCATTTTGCAATGCTTTATTTCCCTTTTTAGAGTGTAAACTTAAAATATAAGGTACTTATAAAAAAGCTACCATAAAAGTTTCTTGCAACTTTCTCTCATTTGATTTAATCCTAATTAGGTTGCTAGTTACGGCTAACATTACTTTCTACAAATCAAATCCAATATATAAATTCAAGACTTTATCTCTTATAAATAAGATAATTATTTATTTTTTTATTTGAAAAAAAATCAAAACTTCATTAATTATACAACACCTTGATTCAATCTTTACAAAACAAAATATTTCACGCTATATATAAAAAAACAATTAAAAAAGCATCAATTAAATCCAAGAATTAAGCAAAAAAAGAAGAAGAAGAAGCATGTTTTAAAGTAAACAAAACTCATGTTAATAAACTAATCAAATATACAAAACTCTATCAGTTATGAGTTAATGAAAATAAAAAAAAATTATAAAAAAAATATTTATCTCGAAGAACATATTTGAATATAAATTGTAAAAAGCAATGGTAAATAATATATTTCGGTTATATGCAAGTGTAGTAGTTTGTTTAAGAAAGATATACATAACCAAAGAAAAATAAATTAATAGCATTAACAATTAATCACAATCAAAATAAATTAATCAAGAATCATATAAATTAAAATTTGTAGTTAATTAAAATAAATTTTTGGATGGAGATAAGAAAGAAACTTATGGTCAATGTTTGTTGCTAGAACAAGTTTCCCAACACTGTGCTTGTTGTCATTTGAGTTTCTCCAACATAAATATGTTGTTTATTTATGCTGAAAAAAAACACTGTTAGAAACATTATAGGAAAATCTAAATTAAATTTATTTTTATTTAAAGAAAAGGGTGTGAGGATATTATATTTGAATTTACAAAAAAATAATAATAATAGTGTTTATTCTTTGATGAATGAGTTATATAATCACCAGAAATTACTTTTTATAGAACAAATTTGGCAAGGTAATCTCAATGAAATAAAAGGAGGCAAGCAATAAAGAATATTAAAAGAAGAGAAGAGAACAAAAAGGAATAAGAAGGCTAAAAAAAATTAGGAATGAGATGATATATCTCAACAATGGTTAGCAATAGTACTAGAGTGGGATTTTTAAATCTATCAAGGATTATTTTGAAATTTTTTCCAACAGTTATTTCTTTGATAGTTGAGAAAGAGGTCTTAAAAGCAGGCATGGGTTATTTTTAGAAATTAAGATTCAATCTTAATTTTTAGTAGAATTTACAATAATAAAAAATATTATTTATGTCTAATAAAACACTAAATTCATATGTTTTAACTTAATATTTAATATAACCACAATACCAAAT
>NW_011502374.1:7078-8568 GCF_000495115.2 Populus euphratica
CTAACATAGCACGAGTCACCTATCTAGTTTACTTTAGATGTTATTATAACAGTGAAGGTAAAGAAAGTGGTCATGATGGTAATGAAATGATGATAATAATAATGATGATGAAGATGATGATAAAAATGATAATGATATAATAGTGTTGAAGATGGATATAACAGTGTTAAAGGTAGTGATGGTTGAGGATGATAAGGTAATTGAAGAAGATGATTATGGTAAAATGATAATGGTAATAAAAAAGAAAGTGGTTAAAATAATTGGAAGATACTAGAAGTAAATTACTATTTGTAAAATATTTTAAAGTAATTCATGAGTTGAAAATCAAATGAACTAATTTTTAAAAGTTGACGATGAAATATTTTACATTGATCTATGACATATCTTATAATAAATAAACACATAAAGGAACATTTTTCAATAAACCAATAAAGAGAAATCCTATGAAATATTTCATGCGAAAGAAGCGGACCCTTAAAAAGACATAATTGAGGAGTAAATTTTACTTAATGTTCTATAGTAAAATGATAATGAAGATTAAGTTTATATATATATATATATAAAAAAGGGAGGTAGAATCCTTAGGTTGGAGTAACATGCAGCCATGGACAGAGACCCTCTAATAGAAAAGGCTGTAATTGTCACGACACTGTGAATCTTCTACATCCATCAATGCCATTATTATTCCTCGTGTCTTGGAGGTCAACATGGAATATATTCCATATCTTCATCCCAATTATTCAAAAATTGTAATTCATAAACACCTTTTTCACAAGTATTTCTAAGATATCATGTACATGTTTCAATCTTTTAGATCATGACGTGTGTGTTGCATTGAAATTACATGATATCTATAATGTTGTTTAAAATTATAGTATTGATTATGGTTTAAAATATTTTTTATTTAGAAATATATTAAAAAAATTATTTTAATATATTTTAAAATAAAAAATATTTTTAAAAAATAATTATTATTATACTTTTAAATACCCCTTTTCTCACGATTTTCCACCGCGTGCGAACAAATTTATAGGCTGCCGACATCTTTAGCTCATGCTCACGTTCTAAAGTATGGATTAATTTGTAAAATTAACAAAACCTAGAGCGTTCGATAACAAAAATCTAGGGCATGCAAACTAATACGAAACGTTTTGGATTGAGTCTAGTTTTGGATGGCTTAATTGAGAACTCGATAGAATTACTCTTGTTGGTCAACTATCAGGCAAAGGGGAGATTTATTTAGCTTGAAAGTATCACGTTCAAATTCCATCATTAGCTTCTTAATTAAGGATGTGTTAATAAGCTGTAATTCAATTTCGAGGTCAAATACTTTTTATTATATAGAAAAAATGTCAATTTACATCCATTATCCTCGGTTTCTCAAATGGAAATCTGTTCAAATATATTTTTTTATTTTTAAATTGTTTTAATATGTTAATGTTAAAAATAAAAAATATTATTTTAATATATTATTGAATTTAACGGAGGGA
>NW_011502374.1:8639-21346 GCF_000495115.2 Populus euphratica
GGAGGGACAGAGCATTAATCTTTGTGAAATAACTGGAGGGAGGGCATTGTTGATATTTGTGTGGGAAGGAGAGGGGAATTTTGTAAGGAACCGTTATCGAGGCATCCCCAGGAGTCTTTAGCAGTAGGGCCAGGTTCCCTCATCTTTTGCTTTTGAGAGCCGACTTTCTTTATTGCTTTTCAAAATTCCCTCTTTCCTCCTAACAAAAACTAATCCCCAAATTACAAAAATGACCCTGTCTTGTTCAGCGATCTAATTGCCCTCCCATGGCATGGAATACAGATTAACTCATGGGCCCCACCAAGACCCCGAAAGCAACAAAATCTTTGTGCAGATTGGAAATGATCAGAGGGCTAATTGGGATTTGATCACGGAATTAGAAAGTTGATGGGTCCCTATTAGTTAGAAATGGGCCCCTCTGTGTTGGGACGAGAATATCGAAGGAAATAAATGAAATTCGGTCGCAAGCTGGTTGGGCATCTAGTACGTGTGAGAGAGAGGTGTTCTGTTTTAAGAGTAATATTTGTTTAAAAATATTGTAAAATTTTATTTATTTTTATTTTTTAAAATTTATTTTTCATATTAAAACGATTCAAAAAAATTAACTAAAAATATAAATAAAACAAAATGGTTGGGCACGAGAACTACTACTTCGATTTTGCTTGGCCTCCAAGACAAGAGAGGACATAAAATAGAGAATTACAGAAGAGGACAACTTCTTCGGTTGAGGTGAGTGGCATTTGTGAAATAAAAGGTAAAAAGGGAGGGCGATTACAATCAATGCATTGAGGTTTCCTTCCATCCTCATGTTGTCTGCTTTCGTTTTAGTTCTCCAAATCCGATGACTTTATTTATTTTATGTTTTAATGTTTTTTTGTTTTTACTCTCTTTTCGTTCATTAATTTGAGTTTTGACCGTTGCTTTTCTCAACGTCTCTCTCTCTCTCTCTCTGAAAGAAGTTGATCGTCTGCAGCAATATCTCTCCCACCCTTCTCTTCGACTCCGTAGCTACTACTACACTACTCCTCAGGTATGTTCCTTCATTATAACCCATTTTTCCATTACTTTTATTTATCATCTTACAATGATCATTTAGTTTTTTTTTCCCTTTTTTAGCTCTTCTCGAGGAGAGCTTCTATTCTGTGCATGTATGTTTCTATACAGACATAGCCTCTAGCATGAGTGCTGTGTTTGTTTTTCGTTCTTATATTCAAAATCCTGACTTGGGTTTCTTCAGGATTTTCTGTTCATTTATAGTCTAGCTCTTTGCTTTTTCTTATGAAACACAGCTTACTATTTGTTTTATTTTTTATTATCTGGGGATTTTAGTACTTATAAGAATATAAATTTTCTTTTATGTGCAGCCAATTATTTGAGATGCTTAATTTGTTTTAGCAGATTCTTCCTAATGGGTTTTTATTTTTCTTTTCAAAACCAATTTCCTTTCACACTCTTCGTGTTTTCATTCAAACAAGTATTTCATCCTTTTTCTCCTCCTTGTATGCTCATCAGCTATGCGTTTTGCTATTTTTTCTTTAATTTTCTCATTTTGGATTTTTTTTTTCCTTCCATCTGATAAGTTCTGCTTTTATCACTGCAAAAGGGCCACTACTATTATTTAATTTCTTTCCAGTTTTTGCTTACAGCATTTGCAGGTTTCAACACGTTATCGGTCAAAAATGGTGCCTTTTTTTTGTTTATGTTCTTCTCTACTTTAAACCTTTATCTTCTTTTCTTGTTTCATTTCTTACTTATTGTACTCGTAACTAAAAATCATCAGTTTGGCACCATGGCCCTCTTTAATCATTTATAGACTCTCTTTATTCAGTCGAACTCCTTTTTGTATCATTTGGTAATTTTTCTTTCTCTCATGTTTGTCTTTTGTATAAAAATTTTCTTGTCCTTCTCTTAGCTTGAAATATATTTCTTCAGCTTATGATTATTCACCTCCAAGTCTTAGGAAATTATTCATGCTTTTGGGGTTTGAGGGGCTGTCTTGCATATAATTCTTTCAACAAAGTGCAAGTTTTTACCTTTTTCATATATAATTATTTTATTGTTGCTATGTGACAATTTGGAGAAATTGAATTCTTGGTTTCTAGAGAACTCATAAAGAAACTTAAAAGAATCTTAATTTCTTTGTTCTGTTAAGCAAGTGAGATATTGTTCTCTAACTTGAAAATAAAGAAAAGCACAGACAACTTTTTTAAAATCTGTTTTGTTTTCTTGTATCATTGCATGTGATGAAGAAAAGAATGTCTCGTTTATTACGAAATTCTTTTCCATCTGCTTCATGTTTCTTTCTGTGCATTAATAGTTAATAATAAAATTTTGTTTTTGCTGGACAGGTAGAGAAAATCCATATGAATCTGGTGAGGTACAAGAGGAGATACTATTGTGATTTTGGTTTTGATCCAAGCGTGAAAACTTCATAGAGTGGGGAGGGAAAGGGAAGATAAAAGATAGAAATGGGATGTACTACCTCAAAGCTTGATGAAGAAGAGGCAGTTCAGCTTTGTAAAGATCGAAAAAGATACATTAAGCAGGCTGTAGAGCAGCGAACACGATTTGCATCAGGACACTTGGCTTATATCCAGTCCTTGAAAAGAGTTTTGGCAGCTCTTAGGGATTATGTTGAAGGAGACGAGCCCCGGGAGTTCTTTTTAGATTCATTTATAACACCGCCTTTTACGCCTGTGAAGAAAACTAGTCCTGGTTTCATCTCATTTTCGCCGAAATCTTTCTCTGCAGCACCTATCCAATCTGGACCTACTTCGACTTTGAAAGTAAATTATTTAAGGTCAGGGGGGAACCAATCAGTTTCAGTTGAGGAGAGACCTCAATCACCGGAAACATTCCGAGTCGAATCGTACTCTCCAATGCATCATTACGGCGCTGATGGATTCTTTGCGATGCAATCCTCACCAATGTATTCTTCGTTCTTCTCGTATTCCCCGAACAATAGGCCCAGCATTCCTCCACCGTCTCCTCAAACTTCACAATGGGATGGCTTTTGGAACCCATTTTCATCATTAGACTACTATGGCTATCCCAATCGTAGCAGCCTTGATCAGATGGGTATGGATGATGACATGAGAGGACTAAGGCAGGTTCGAGAAGAAGAGGGGATTCCTGACCTGGAAGATGAAACTGAACAAGAAGACTCAGATAACAAGGCAAACTTAGCAGGAGAACGAGCCAAGGTTGTTTCCAATTACCCAAGAGAAGAAGTGCTTGTTGAAGATGTTGACGAAGATGAGGATGAGGATGATGATGAAACTGATAGTGACTGTGAATGTGAATGTGAAAGTGAACATGAAGTAAATGGGCCACAATCAGGATTGCAAACACAAGGTAGTGTGAAGATAGAGCTATCACGGTCTCAAAATTCAGGACAGGTTGAGGTTCACAATCAAGAAATGGCAGTTGGTAATGGTGAAGCCGCCAAGGTTGAAACACCAGGTTTTACTGTCTATGTAAACCGAAGGCCAACAAACATGGCAGAAGTCATCAAGGATCTTGAAGATCAGTTCACAGTTATTTGCAATTCAGCCAAGGTGGTGTCGGATTTGTTAGAGTCCAGCAGAGCTCAGTACTCATCAACTTCAAATGAACTCACAGGTTAATGAACTTTAAAGCTCCGGTTTTATTAACCCTGTCTGAAATAAGATGCGCTTTCATGCATATTTTGCCATTTTCCAAAGAAGATGTAAGACTTGCCTAATCATAACAGCATTTCTTGACACGTAGTCTGTCTGGAACATGAATAGCTGAAAAATTATTTGATAAAGTCCTAGTCTGGATCTCATTCACCAAATGCTTGTAGTGATGTGATTTCTTTATTAAATTCTAGCCTTTTTTTAATGTAATCTCTTGGTGACTCTGTCTCTGTTTCGAGTACTCTAGATATCATCTGAAAATCTTATGATCCCGCAGCCATGAAAATGTTGAATCCAGTAGCACTGATACGCTCAGCTTCATCTCGCTCATCATCATCAAGATTTATGATCAACTCTTCAAGTTCTAAAGATGAAGATTGTGATAGCAGTAGTGACTTCTCAGAGGAATCTTGCATGCTCTCAGGTAGTCACCAATCAACGTTGGACAGATTATATGCCTGGGAGAAGAAGCTCTATCAAGAAGTTAGGGTATATCTCAAATCTTCATAACTTCTTGAATGATGAATTCTGATGCCCTGGTTTTTCTAGCATAGAATTCCGTAGAAATTATTAGACATGCTTAGTATTGGACGTTTAATTCTGCACAAAGGGACATTAAAATGGTTGATGGTAGTAATTACTAAATTATATTGATGTGTTGTACTAATCTGCAACTGATTTTCTTCCTTTACCTTCTTAAACAGTGTGGAGAGAAGGTTCGAATTGCGTATGAGAAGAAGTGTATGCAACTCAGGAACCAAGATGTTAAAGGAGAGGACCCCTCTGTGCTGGATAAAACAAGGACAGCCATTAGGGATCTGCATACTCAGATAAAGGTTTCTATACACTCAGTTGAAGCGGTGTCAAAGAGAATAGAAACTTTAAGGGATGAAGAATTGCAGCCTCAACTTTTGGAATTGGTACAAGGGTACATACTCTATTACTTGTACTGTTTTTGCAGACCATGATAAAAAGTATTCCAATCCACGGAGAAGTGAAAAGTGCTTAAATAAAGTCTCTTATATCTACAATCTGACTTGAACTTTCTATTCATGTTCCACAGGTTAGCGAGGATGTGGAAAGTAATGGCAGAATGCCACCAGTCACAGAAGCGTACTTTAGATGAAGCCAAGCTTTTACTAGCCGGCACACCTTCAAAACTTGAAGCAAAACGGCACTCTTCCATGTCAGTTGCTGACCCTCAACGGCTAGCCAGGTCAGCTTCCAACGTCGAGACAGAACTCAGGAATTGGCGAGCCTGTTTTGAGGCATGGATCACTTCTCAACGATCCTATCTTCACGCGCTAACCGGCTGGCTCCTCAGGTGTGTTAGGTTGGATCCTGACACTTCAAAACTTCCATTCTCACCTCGTAGATCCAGTGGAACCTTTCCAATATTTGGGCTTTGCATCCAATGGTCAAGGTTTCTTGATGCAATGCAGGAGATGCCAGTTCTTGATGGCCTAGATTTTTTTGCTGCTGGGATGGGGTCTATCTATGCACAGCAGCTAAGAGACGATCCACATAGGGTCCCAGTCAGTTCAAAGAGATTTGGAGCTGGGTTTTCAGCTGAATCAGGAAGAAGTATGGAATTGATGGAGGTTAGTGAAGTAGAAGATGTAATGACTACAGAGAAAATGGCTGAAGTTGCCATAAAGGTACTTTGTGCAGGAATGTCAGTTGCAGTGAGCTCACTGACTGAATTTGCTATTGGTTCTGCAGAGGGATATGCAGAACTTGTTAAGCAATGGGAGAATGTCAACTCCCAGAGTTCCAGTAGGGCTGGAACATAATTCAGGATATCCCAGTGGATAATTTTGCTAGCACCGTTGATGTAAATTATATGTTATAACCTATATGGCAAAGGTAGTGTAGAAAAGTTGCTGCTCCTGCTAATATATTTGTTTGATTGATTAGTTACCAAGCTAACCAAAGAAGAACACGGGGAGGCCTCTAGAAATGGAGCTGGGATTGGAAAAATCTATCAAATACAGAGGCTCGATCTTTTTCATCTATTTTCTTAGCAACCAAAGCTATCAGACATCATATTTTGTCCCAATAATGTTACTTGAACTGGTCGAAACCAATAAAAAAAAAAAAAAAAAGCTTCTCTCAGTTGCTACCAGTCAAATGATTCTCTCAGTCACCTTTCTCAGGGATGTTCAAACAGGTGAACCAACCAATAAAAAAACTGAATATCACCAGAAATGGTAAACAAAGAACCAGAAACAATGTTTACAGAATTGGAAGCAAATCAATGGGAATGAATGGGTTGCTTATAGGCTGATTATTTACAGAGGATTCATGCACATAACTGCAGGGGAAATTTCCTGCAACAAGGAAGGAGTCTTTCTGAATTTTCAATATTAACATCCAACTACATTTGCCACAATTCTCTCTCTGAACCACCTTAAGGTTCGCCTATTACTGTGCTTAAAGAAAAGTTGATCAAGCACACAATTAATAACCTTCAACTGTTGGATGATTATTCTTCAAAAATTTTACATGGAATATAAGAATGAAAGGTAAAAAGGAAATTATCCTTCTCACGGTTTTAAAAGAAAAGGTCGAGTAAAATACAAATTTGTCAAAGAAAAACAGGTGCTTCTTCAGTCATAACTGAAGCCTTCATCATCATCAACCCCCACCTCAGAAAAATCATAACCGCCCATGACAGATAGAAAAACTAAAACAGCAACTAGCTGTGTTACTAAAAAGTATTTTGCCCTTCTTCTGAAAGTTTTCTCCTCTTCTGTCTTTTCCCTCTTGGGTTGCTTCTTAGTCTTTGAACCTAGTGTTGAAAACATATGAAAAAAGTTAGGAATTGTATTTGAAAAAAAAGACATGGTTGGTACTTTTTCACCTATTATTTCCTAACGGTTTTTATTTTTCTTTAAGCATTTTAAACAACAAACAGTTATTTTGATGACTAAAACACGATCCATAGGCTCGTTCGGTAACTTAACAATCCACAACTCAAACACTATCAGATAACCAATATAATATACACGTGATTGAAAGATGAAAATATCTTACTTGAATTTGAAGGACGTCTTGTTGAAGTTGATGAAGCCTCTGAATGGAATTGTGGGGCAGAAGAAGAAGATCCACCCTCCAAGTACTCTGATTTAAGTTTTTCAGCATATCGTATGAGATTACCGTGCTCCAAGAGTGCAAGTCGCAGCACTGATGATTCCTAATAGCATTGAACAAAACAAGAGAAAAAGCAGTGAAAATATTTAAGTAGGGCGGAATAGTCAAATGCTTGGAACCACACCATATTACGTAGACAGAATACCCATAGCAAATCACGTGAAAGTCAAATGAGTAGGAACCATGTTAAGAAGAAAATGACTTCAACAGGATTTTTTGATGGTAATGTCTTTCATAACAGCACAGATTGCTGTCATATTCCTGAAAGAAATTAGTGGGCCTTGATTGTTAGATATTTACTGCAAGGCTGCATGTAATCATGGAGATTTTCATTAAGGTAACATAATTTACATGCAAACTGCTCTTTGTCTATGTGAATGTAACAATATGTTTGAGATCCTACACATTTTGTTGTAAATATTCTCTTCATAAGCTTGCTCAAACACCGAAGCATGTTATATCCAACAGGTTAATCATGTTTTAGGTATGCCTGTGCATTCAACAATAGAAAGTGAATGGTATAATGTAGTTTTTTTTTCTTTTTTTTGGCACCATCATACTAGGTCAAGCATATCCACACTTTCAGTTGTATATAATCGTTCCAACCATACAAATAGCAGCAGTCAGCTCACACAGATCATGCAAGATAAATGGTACAGTGACTCACAGGTAATGCTTGAAGAGTGAAAAGCACATGCCCAAGGAGATATGCATCCAAACTAGATGGCCTGCACAAACAGAAAAACGAAGTAGAGTGCATCATTAGCAGGTCAATATTAAATTTTACTTGACATCAAACTTCAATAAAATATAGAAGCCAAAATATCCCTAATGAATTTCCTGTAAAAAAGAAAAAAATATATATATTAACCGTGATATCCAAAAGAATCACCTTTCAAAAAGAAATGTTTGATCCCCTAATGTGGTTGACAAAGCTCCATATGCAATTTTTGCTCTCTTGTAAATCTATTCAGAATTAAGAAAAACACAAGTCCATGCTGAAGGAAAATTAACAGAAAAATGAAGAAAAATATAAAAGGCTAAAATCATTCCACAGGTGCATGCTTTTTGACACTGGTGCATGTGTGCATATTTGAGAGAGAGCGCACATATCAACAAGTTGCAAAAAAAGATTATCAATGATAGAAGTGTAACCTCTGCTTCCTTTCGTTCAGCATTTTCTTTTGTTATCCCAAATCGTTGCTTAACAAGATACACTTGTTTCATGAATAAAGCCTTTCCTATTAACCAAGGGAGGTCAGAATAATAAATTGCACGGGCAGAAGTTCCATCAGATCCCACCCATAGTTCATACATGACTGCCTCAGCAAGCCAGGTGCTAACCATTGCTTTCATTGATATCCATTCTGGGAGAGAGCAGAAAGCAGCATCCAAATCAACAATGCCATCTTCCCTTAAACGTTCAATAAGCCCACCATTCTCGTCATTGAAGGCCACATAAGTGCCTGATTCGATGTAAGGAATTTGATCTAAAATAGAAAGTCAGACAAGCGTTTTGAAGGCAATTTTGATATTTGCATGATATATTTTAGAAAACACACATATAAGACAACATGAGCAAAGCACGCACCCACGTGAAAATAAATACAAAGTAGATTCAAATTTTTTGTGCGGTTGGAAGTTTCACGGAGAGAAAGTAACATAGAGAAAGTGAGTGCAAAGACATGCATGCATACATAAGAAACCGTGTAATACAAAAAAGAACCTTTCAGATTTTGAGAGAAGATTCACTACACATACATAATTAAAACAGTAGACTTCTACAGTTCTATGCTACAGAATCCCCGGCAAAATGATAAGAGACAAAAGTGAAAGCATAGCTAAATTAACAGAAAGCCCAGTTACCAGAGGAAAGCCCTTCATTGAAGGCTCAAGAAAATGAAGTTAGACTTTAGAATACATAAAATTTCAGAACAAAAAAAAGTACATGGAGATACCTTAGTTGTGACAGAAAAGAAGACATAGTTTCTCCCCATACTACTTAACATGGTTTTTATTAGGCCATTGCTTGGTTCAATGGTAAAAATCTTGGGTTTGCAGCAACAAGGATATAGGTTCAAGTCTAGAGAACAGCCTTAAGAATAATAAAGGGTAGGACTTTCTCCGCTTCAATGGGACTACAACTGGCTACTGAGAATGAAACAAATGACATAACCATGTCTCCAGTTGTTTAATAAGGATTCAAGCAACTCAGGTATCAATTTCTTCACAGGAACTAGTAAATAAAAACAAAAACAAAAAAAATATTCATTATTCTTGTAATGCTTTCAGCAAGAATATTGAAAACTGGCTGTCATGTATTGTCAATTAAACAGCCAATACCCATCAAACATAGTCCAGGTAAAGCAAATGCAATCTTGAATACTAATTACTTAACTCCTTCCCATATGAGAATGGCATTCTTTAAAACAATATGGAAGTCCTAGAAAGCATGTATCTTGGCTTCACTTATTCCATGACCCCATCATACCCATTCAGCAACAATATAGCAACTTTCAGATTTCTAAAATTTCTTAGTGAAATGAAAGCATCGAACTTAAACACAATTACAGAGCCGGTAACAGAAAAATGACCAGTAGCCATCTTAAACATAATCAAATTAACATTCATTCCGTGAAAAAGAACTTGGCTAAAGAAATGAGGTTTTTTATCTTGGTGGTTTTAACCTATTAACACATAAGAAGCAAACTTCAACGAAATAGAAACAAAAAAACAGCCAGAAAGTCAGCCATTAGTAACTAAAAACAAGCAAAAACCCAGTACAAGAACTTAAAAACATCAATATAATTGAATGAAATTAAGAAGCCAAAAAAGAATACCTGAATCAGGGAAAGTGTTATTGAAATCCAAACGGAAAGGAAAGCTAGCAAATTTGAGGTGGATGTAAACAGGCAAGCAAATTGGACAACCAGTAGGGAGTCCGAAACTGGGTTTTCTTGCAACAAGAGTATACTCTGCTCTTTCTTGTGATTCTTGCATCTCTCTCTGAAATTTTCTTCTTCTTTTTTTTTTTTTATTTGCTGATGATCCTCTTTTGGCTTCAAAGCTGTGAGGGTATAGGGTTTTTCAGTCACCGAAAAGAAAAATGGTGTGCGGTGGTTTTGTATTCTCTAGTTTTGTTCCTTCGGCCCATTTCAAGTGCGGGTTGGGCCTTCTTAATCTTTCTCTTTTCTGTGAGAATGGGCTCCAACTCTCAAACTAGTTACGACGAAGTTGATTTTGTTAATATAAATTTTGATTTTTATAAAAAAAAAAAAAAAAAAACATCGATGTAGTTTTAGTAGAAAAAACTTGTTCTTCTTTTCAATAACCTGAGCGAGGACGAGTCCTGGATCAATGTGTTATCAAGTTGAGTTGTCGAGAGAAAACCTACAACTATAAGTTATTGTGTTAACCTATTAAATCATGTCAATTTTTATAACAGTTCTAAACCTTCCTGAACAGATAATACTAGATAATTGAATAACGCTGCAAATTTTTTTAATATAAAATAAATATTCAAGTGTCGCTAAAATATTTTCAAGCAATAAAGTTATTTTTTTTATTATTAACTCAAAATTTGATGCATAAAATTTTTTTTTTAGATTAACGTGGGTATTTGGGTCAGCTTGCGGGTACCACGAATAATCCCACGAGCCCTGAAGTTAATGACCATATAAACCTCCAATAGTCATCATATAAACAACTAAGGACTCGAACCTGAGATTACAAAGGAAACAAACCTCTTGATCCTAGATTTTTACCACTTAACCACCACCTAGATTAACAAGAAGAAAAAAAAAATAGGTTGAGGATTATATATGTCAATAAACAACCAAAAAACATCTTATTGCTAACTAAAAAATAAATCAGGTTGAGAAATAGACAAAAACAAAGATACATGATCATGTATTGCGAAAACTCTTTAATTTTTTAACTTAATTATATGGAACTAATGTTTTTTTTATAAAAAGAGCAACAATTTAAATTTGGTTGACACAAAATAATTTTGTAGTACAAGTCTTCTTTTCTTATTAATAATTTAAAAAAATACGTATTAATTTTTATATGCTATTTGTCTAGTAAAAACCAAAAGCATCCAGAAAATATACTACAAAAACCATGAAGATTTAAAATAAGAATAAAAAAGATATTTCTCTGAATAAATTCATTTTATCTTATTAATGTGATCTTTTTCTTTTAAATTTTCACTGAACATCTCATCATTTTCAATAAGTTTCAATTCTAAAAAAACTAACACCTTAATAAACTTGATGCAATGTATAGAAAACATAATAATAATAATAAAAACAATATTGGTACATTATAGCAAGAAACTCTTAGGAAGCATCAATAAACTCAACTCGGTTGGTTATTCTTGAAACTTTTCGATTTAAATTCTTATTTAGCATGAGTTTCGAAGCAAATTATATATCAATTGATTTGTTATGACCCGATCAACTTGGTTAGTCCAAACTCAACCCAAAACATTGATAAAAATATGACTTTGACTAAAAAAATTCAATACAATATTCTTTTCTTTAATATTGAAGAGGCGACATATCAATTCAATCTGGGTTAGCATACGACCAATGTCATAAACCTAACTGGTTTCAATAAATTTATTTATAGAGGTGACACGAGAGTGCCATCCAATGGTCTTATTGATATTGAGTTACCTGAGTTTGGGTTGACAATGTAAATAAATAAAGTTCTTGGTATTATTTATTGTTGAACTGAGAGTCAAATTTTATCTTGAATTTGCATCTCTTAATCATATGGAAGAATAAATTTATCCTATGTGATTTTAAATTTTGAAAAATGATATTTTTAGATCATCTAACTATACATGCATTGAAGTTATGTACAAAAAGTTATGGCTATTTTAATTTATGAGTTTTTTATATGTATATTTATATTTCCAATTAAAAAACAGGTGTTATTTATTATTTGTCTAGTTTTTTTTGTTAGAGTCATTTACTCTGATCAACTCTATTATTTTAGTTTATCTCTAGACTTAAAGGGTTGGTCTAAGTATATAATGATTATTAAAATCATGTGTTAAATATCTTTTGTTAAAATTTAGAATTAAAAAGTTTTTGACTTAACCTTTCATCACTCTATTCAATTATATATCTCTTGGTGGGTGGTGAATTTTTATTTCTTAACTTTATATTTCTAAAATGAAAAGTAAATTTGTATTTTTAAAATGATGGATTATTTGTATATATATCTTTTTAACTTCGCACCTTAGAGTGTTGAGCATAAATTGTTATTTTTGTAGATGAATGATTTATACTTTATACTTTTACTATCCTTATATCAAGGAGGTGCCAAGCATACCTAAATTTTTTTAAATATACCCAAATATGTGGGCTTGTTAGTTAATGCCCTTAATTGGGTTATTATTATTATTTTTCAATTAATAAAAGATTTATTTAACAAAAAACAAATAACAAATCATGACTAATGATAAATAATACATCAATTACTGTCTAAAATCTAACCACTATAAAAAGTGGTGTAATGTTTTATCTTAAAACTTAATTTCACTTAAAAACATGCTTATAACCTTAATAAATTACACTATTATTCTTGTTGTGTGTGCCAATAAAGACACAGAACTATATAGCAAAAAAATTATTTCTTAAACCATTATATACATTTTACTTCTTTTCTTTTCATTCTAGTCATTTTATCTCAAATTTTAATTTGCAATTCAATCCTTAATTTCAAAACTTTTCATTTCCTTTTCCCTTTTCTTTTTATTTCAAAACTAAAATTCCCTCTCCATACATGAATATTATTTTCAAGCAATAAAATACACCTTTGTACCATTTTTGTTCTTAGTTTTTATAAAAGTTTTATTTGTTTTCAATTTCATTATTTTTTACT